>NW_025953797.1:600000-1064784 GCF_022578515.1 Annulohypoxylon truncatum | reverse complement strand
TGCTTTTGTGTGCGCGCTTTTGATTGGTTAAAAATTGGTGTGGCTAGAAGGGTACAAAGCAAAAGCGGGGCTCTGGTCTGAGCTCGCTGAGATAATTTTTAACATCGTTTATTAATTTATTTTTTTATACATTAATAATTATTTTTTAATTATTTTTTAATTTATTTATACATTTAAATTATTTAATAAATATATAATTTATTCCTTAAGTTTTAAAGTACTTCGTTTAATAAGTTATAAGCCGTTAAATAATAATTATAATTCGTATAAAAAAAAATAAAGTTAAATAAAACTAAAAAAATATTATTATAAACGAATTTAATAATAATAAGTAAGTTTTTTTAATTACTTATTTTATAATTAATAAAAGTTTAAAAATAAACCTTAAGAATTTAATTAAACCGTTTAATTTAATTATTAATTTATAAATAAAAAATTATATTCATGCGAAATTTAATACTTACCAATTTAAAAAAATCCTTTTATAAGTAAACGGTAAACTTAAAATTTTAATTAAAAATTATATTAAAGAAAATATTATACAATTTTTAATATTATTTAATAAAAATTTATATTAAATTTTTAATTTTTTTTTTTCCTTTTTTAAAAAAAATAAAATATATTATTTTTATAAAAATATTTATTATTATTTATATAAAATTATAATTATTTAACAATAATAAGTTTATAATAAAATCCATAATTATAATTTATTAAAAGATATAATATAACTTTATAAGTTATAATAATTTAAAAAAAGTATAATATTAAATTTTAATTTATTAATAATTTAAATATTTTCGCATATAATTTTTAATAATAAATTTAATGTTTAACTATTAAAAATTTTAAATAATTAATTTAAAAATTTTATCTATACCCATATATTTAATTATAAAAATATTATGTTTTAAAAAAATAATTTCTTTTTAAAGGTTTATTAAAATTTAAAGGTAATTTTTTTTATATAAGATTTTATTAATGATTTTTATATCCTTAAAAAATTTTTCGAGTTATAAAATATATTTTAAGTTTTATTAAGTTATTTCCTTAAGCCGGTTAATGAATTTTTTAAATTATTTAGGAGTTAAAATATTATAAAATTTCGTTAAAATTATAAAAATAATAAAGGATAAAAAAAAAAGTAATCCTTGTAAATATAAAAAATGTTTTTTTTATAGGACCGTTTTAATAAGTTAATTTTTAACTTTTTTTTTTTTAAGGTAATATTATAATAGTTTTAATAAAATATTAACTTTTTCATTTTACTTACTTAATTTATAATTTATAATAAACTAATATAATAAAAATTCTTACACCTAATACATTTAACATTAATTTAAGATTTTTATAATAATAAAGTATAATAAGTTTTAATAATTTAAATAAATTTTAATATAATATTTAATTCCTTTTAAATATTAATACCATTTATTAAAAACATTTATTATTATTAAAAATTTTTTATCGTGAATTTTATAATTTATTTTTACCGGTGTAAGTTTTCGGAAATAAAAAATAATAAGTTATAACTTTTTATTATTATCCTTTTAAGAGAATATTGTATTAAAGGTATAATTAAAAACGTTTACTTTTATATATATTTATTTTATAAGGTTAAAATATATTATAATTAAAGCTTGGATAAAATGGTATTTAAAGGTTTTAAATATTTTATTTATTTCTTTAATTTATTTTTAATTTTATTTATCACTTTTATTTACTTTAATAATAAGCCGTATTATCTTAAAAAAATCCTTAATAAAATAGTAATAAAAGTTCGTAAAACTTATAAATTATTAAAATTTTTTTAAAGATTTTAAAGTTTATTAATTTTTAATGCATTTAATTTTATTTTACATTATTAAAATGTTATTAATATTAATGATATATTTAAAAAATTTTACCTTTTATATTCATTAAAAGGATTTCTTCGGGTTTATAGTAAGATAATATTTTAAAAATTTTTTTAATATTTTTTTTACGAGTATATTATATTTTTTAATAATGTTAATATAAATTAAAAAGTTGTTAAAATAAATAAATAACCTTGTGTTAATAAAGTCCTTAAAAATATTATTTATTATAACTTAAAAAGTTATAAATGTATTAATAAGTTTAAAAGGCATTATAAAATATTTAAATAAATTATATTTATATTAAAATATTATTTTTTATTCGTTACTTTTTTTAATTTATATAAAGTAAAATCCAAACTTTAAATTAATTTTAATATATTATTTAATAGTTTAAAATTAAATTTAAAATTTAATAATAAAAAGGATAAGATAACGGATAAATACGGTAATATTATTTAACCTTTAATAATTAATAATTAATCGGAATGGATTTTTTAGGTTTAATTTATTAATAAATATTATGGGTACTTTATAAAAAGAGGTTAACTTCTTAATTTATTTTATATTAAACATTTTTTTTAATTAAAGTTTTAAAGTATTAAATTTTTTTTTATTTATGGTGTAAAAAGGGCCTCATGGAAATATTTTTTCCTTTATTAAATTAATTAAATGATTTTAGGATTAATAATTTAAGAATTAATATTTTGCTTTTTTAATTATAATATATATAAATTTATAAAATTTTTTAAGTATAAATTTTAGGGTTTTTTTTATTTTAATATTATGTATTATTATAATTTTTTATATTTCTTAAAAAACTAAATTAACGTAGTTTTTTTAATAATATTTAAAGGTAAATTTTATTTTTATAAAGTTAATAAAAAAGTATACCGGTTTATAAATTTCCATTTATTAATAAAAAAAAATGATATTTATTTTATTATTAAAGTTACTTAATTTAAAGTTGATTTATAAGAAGTAATTTTTTTAATATTATAATATAATAAATTTTAAGAAATATTTACCCACGTTAAATATAAGCGTATTATTAAAAGTTATTATTATTTTTAGGGTAGTTTTTTTAATAATAAGTAATTTTTATTTTTTTATTTTAAATAAAGATATTAAAGGGATAAAATTATTTATATTTAATAATATTTTAACTTTATGCTCTTTATAATTATATATAAGTATTATAATTATAATAAGTTTTTAACCCGTTTTTAACTTATAAAGTTTTTTCTTTTTTAACTTTAAATTAACTTTATTATTTAATTTTTTAATAATTACGGTTTACGTAAATTTACCTTAATAAAGTTATAAATTTTAATAAAGTAAATTATTAAAACTTATTAAAAATTTAAATCGGAATTATTAATTTTTATAATCCGAAGTTATATTATATTTTTAAAAGCCGCGTTAATTTTTATTTTTTTATTTAAGGAAAGCGGTTTTTTAGTATTATTTTTTTATAATTTTTTAATAATTAAAACTTTTTTTAAAGGTGGAAGTAATTTTTTATTATTAATATTTTTTTTGGTAAAATAAGTTAAGGTTTAATAATTATTTTAATTATAATATTAATATATTTTTTTATTTTTTTTTTATTTATTAATATTTTCCTAGCTAATTTTTTTTAACACTTTTTTATTTCCGGATTAATGCTTTTTATTAAAATTAAATTTACCGTTTAATTTTAATTAACTTATATTTTTTAAAAATTAATTTTAATTTAAAGTAAAATAATTTTAATTACGATTTTATTGGTTTAATTTTAAATATTTTTTCGTTAAAATAAATATATTTTTTATTAATGAAATACTTAAGTTAATTAATATATTTTTATAAATTTAACCAACTTTTTAAATGGTTTATATAAACTTATTATCCGTAATTAATAAACTTTTTTATTTAAAATATATTAATTTAATAATTTTATTAAAAAAGGTTTTAATAATATAAGTTTAATAAATTATTCTAAACTATTTAATTATTTTATTAAAATCTTAAAATTTTATAAAATATTAAATTATATTCTTTTAATATTTTAATTTAATTATTTTTTTATAATTTTAATGTTTTTTTAAGGGATTTTTAAACTTATTTTTTAAGGTGTTAATATAAGTTTTTTAAAAGTTAATAAATCTTAGTTTTTTAATTTAAGTCGTTTTTTATTAATATTAAAATTATCTTTTTTTTATTAATAAAAAATTAACTTAATTAATTCATTAATAATTTTTTAAGAAATTTATTATATATGTTTTAATATACGCTTTTACTTTTAATTATTAAATATAAAATTTTAATAAGTTTTTTCCGTTATAAATAAGTAATTTATTTAGTTAAATAAACATAACGATGGTAAAAGTAAGTCGGATTAATTATTTTAAAGCTTTAATTAACCATTCATTAATTCTTTAATTACCATTAATTTTATTTATTAAAAAAAGTTTTAATAAAAGGATATTATTAAATAAACCTTTTCCGTAAGGTTAAAAATTATTATTATTATTAAAATCATTTAAATTTAACCTTAAAAGATCCGGAAGTAAATTATTAACGGGGGGTTATCCACCGTTATTTCCATTTTCATTATTTATAATTAAATTATAACGCATTTTTTAAAATTAAACTTATGCGGCTTTTAAAATGATTTTCGATTAAACTTTTTAAATAAAATTAATTAATAATAAATTTATATTATAAAATTTAAAGGATAAATTTAAATTAAAATATATAAATGGTTTAACGGTTATTTTAGAAAGATTTTAGTTATAAGTTAATAAAGGATTTATTATAATTTTTTTTTTAATGAAGTGTAAAACCGAGTTAATAATTATAAATTTATTATAGGTTTAAAATTTTATAACTTTAATAATAACGTTTTTAATATAAGTTTATAACTTTTTAAATTATTTTTTTTAAGCTTTATTTAATTTATTAAGGTGGATATAATATTTAATAAAAAAGTTATTAATAATTTCATTTATTTATTTCCTTTAATTATTAATTTATTAAATAATAATAATAATATTTTTCATTTTTTTTTTAATAATAAGGAAAATAAATTCGTATAAGCGGATTATTTTTACGAACTTATTAATAACTTAAGTTTATATTTATTTATTTTTAATGAATCGGGTTATTATGCTTTAAATTTATTAAAAAAAAATGTTATTTTTTTTTTTAATTTTTTTTTTAAAATTAAAAATTTATTTTTTAAAAGTTTATATACTTACGTAATTAAAGGTTATTAAAGTATTATACATTTATTAAATTTAAGTATAATATTTTCGTAATTCTTATTAACGGTTATTAATTAAATGTATAACTTTAATAAAAGTATTAAAAGCTTTAATTATATTAAAAATATTATATATTTTTTAATATAATTTAAATATTTAAATAAAAAAATTAATAATGGGGTTTCTTATTTAATAAATAACTCCGTTATTACGTATAATTATATTAAAGTTTTAAAAATTATATAAAACGATAACATTATTATTATTAGGAATAAAAATTAAGGAATCATCTTTTTAAAAATTAAATTTTAAGCTTAATTTTAAATTTATAAAAATGGATATATTAAATTATATATTAAGTTTAATAAAAAATTTATTTTATATATAACATCGTTTCTTTATACGATATAATCGGGTACGAGGATTTAATTAGTTAATAATATAAAATATATTTTTTAAGGGTGGTAGTTTTGGATTAAAATGTTATTAAAGTATTAAAATAAAAAAAAAAAAATTAAAAAATAATTTATTTTTTAAATTAAAAAATATATTATTAAAAAGTTTTTTAAAAAAAAGAATTTTTATTAACTTTTATATAATTTTTTAAATAAATAAAGGTGGTAATTTTAATTTAATTAATTAATTTAAATAATGGCGTTGGAAAAATATTTTTATAAATTTAAAAAGTTTTTCGTTTATTAATAAAAAAAAAAGAGGTATATTATTAAGATTTATAAAATATTTTTTATGAAAACTTTAACGGTATTTAAAATAAATATTTTTCCGAATAATTATAAGGGTATAATTTAATTTAATTAAAATATGGATAAATATTACTTTAAATAAACACGTGTAATAATCCGGGAAAAAATTTATAAACTAAAAAAGAATTATTTATAATAAAGGGAATAAATTTAAAACATAAATTTAATTTATGTAATAATTTTTTAAGGGTTTTAAATCCTTGATCCTTTCCTTTTCTTCGAAAAGAAATCGTTTTAATTATTTAAATTTAATTTATTATGCTTAAGATTTAAGTTTCGGCGCTTTAAATGCTTATAAACATTTTATTAATTAATCCTATATATGTGGAATAACTTGGTAACTATTCTTAATAACTAATAAATTAATTATTCTAATTTAATAATCTCATATTTTATATATATTAAAGGCATGGCACTTATTGCTGTGTAATACTACTTATGTAACTGATAATTTATTATCCACGAAGGGTGCGATACTTTTGTTATTATGAGCACAACAATTTTTCGTCCTTCGATTCGAATATATTTGCCGTGAGCTATGTTACTTGGAGTGCCTGTAGGGATCTCTTAATAGGTGTTATTTGACACAAGGTCAAGTATGTCACCTAAGCCCTCTTGGATGTGTATAGGTAGTAATTCGATCGTCTATGGCTGCTGCAGGCATTCCTTGGATTTGGTCGAATATTCTTTTACTTCGGAGGTTAACCGGACATACTTGTTTTGCAATTGATTCAGAATCGTACTCCTTTTGACACATGACGGCGTCGGCAGTGTCGTACGTATAGAGGGGTTCGTGGAAAACATCGTATGACTCGAACTTGTCGACAAGCCAAGTTAATTGGGTTGGGCGCAGTGCAAGAAAACAACCTAGGGATTTAGGCTGTATATCAGAACCACACCAAGTACCACGGAAGGACTGCCATGACGAGAAGAAACTCACATCTTCAACACGAAACGTGTTCAACTTGACAAGGACTTCATGATATGTATATTTGTTACCAAAAAGGAGACCTAATGAACTGCCTGAATAGCACAACAACGGCGCAAATATCCGGATGTTTTAACGTAGTAAATAGTCACGTTCTCTACTAGGAAGACAAGACTTTTAGGTTGAGTGATAAGCAAACTAATAAATGAAATATTATTGTCACTAGTAACACGGAATGAACGCCCGTGAGCATGTATTTTACTCTCTCGGCCCGTGTCATACGGATGGCTGGCCTATCCTCGTTTACTCCCGCGACGAGCTTTGTCCAGTTTCATATTTAGGGCTATAGTTCAATAATTATAAGGTATTACGAGGCTTGAACTACTACATAAAGGTACGGATGGGAAACTAGATGTGATGAGGCGCGGTACCCAATCCTTAGGTCAGGCACCGAGAGGGCGGTACCCCCAAGCTAACCGCGGCGATTCGTACCTCTTATTTTGACAAATCGTTTACATTGTTAAATGTAAATTGGGGACCCCACGTCATTATTCGGTAAAGTCAAGGCTATGTCAGAGCATACCCTTGAACAAAATTGTCAAATTGTCGTGCCTGCCGAGAAGAGTCATCCTCCATCATTCTTCCGAAGCACGGATGTCCCGGGAGACTATACGGATATAGTAGTCTATTTCTATTTTAAGGTGTAGATGGCGACAGGTACCGGCTGAAATATCGAGTGTCTCGCGGAGAAACTTTTCACAGGGCTGTATTGTACCAACAATAATGAGGCCGCGGCGTGGAATGATGCTGGTCTGAGCTTCCAACTAACTCCCACTATCCCCTGGGTAGGTAGCCATGGCTCTTTACAAAGTAATTTCGCGTGAATTTCGCGTGGTGACAGGGATGTTGAAACGACGCCATCACAGAAAACGAGGCGGGAGAAATGAACTTCAAGTTTATTGACAAGTCGGCATCATCACCGATGCAACCGGAATGTTCATATTATATTATATTCTTGTTCGTCTTGGGGTGATGTTGGAATATATCCAGTGTTGCGCCTGTTGGATGTTAGTCAGAAATTTATAATAAATGAAGGCTGTGTGTTAGATAGGGGAACGGGATAATTTTTACCAATTTAAATATCTATCTAATTACGATAGACTATCTACCTAGGTAGGCGAGTAAGTAATACATCTTTGGGCAATAGATGACCCTATGTCAACGAAAAGAGTCTATCTGGCGAAATCCAGTAATTGGTACACACTCTTTTAGCGGACGAGCTCGCAACCACACTACGGCCACCAACTCCGAGCAAACCCCCACGAAGACACACCGGTCAGACCAGTTGGGCACGAACGCACACACGATCAGGTTGATAGAAAGGCAACCTGTACCCTCCTTTACCTGGAACAATCCACTTTGCCTCCAACAGACCACCGAATCGCTTGATTATGGAACCACATCATTAATGTCGTAGTCAATGGTAAATGACTTCGAAAGCCAAGCCTTCAAATTGTTTGAAATGCTCTACGAATCCAGGCCAGCCTGGTTTGCCTCGCCAGTATAGCGAATGGCGCAGTGGGAATGATGCGATCGTAGCCGTGGGGCCCACCCGGCCATACGTGAAGTTCTGCTTGGACACCACCTTCCCATAATTTAGAGGCGAAGGCCACGATCTCATCCCGGAACGGTTCGGCCGAAGCGCAGTCGAGGAAGGTGGGTGGCATTCTCGAGAGATCCTGTGCTCGTGCGGGCGCTTCGTATTCACTGACCGCACTGCCTCCGGCCCGTTCGCCGAGGAGACACCTCCAAGCAAACTTGTTTAGAGTTGAGTTATAAAAGGGGCCGGTGGAGAACTGCTGAGACGACACCCTCTCGTTTCTGTCGTCGAGCATGGGGCATTCGAGGACAAGGCCGCACAGCTTCGGGCCGCATCGATCGCGCGCCATCAAGGCGGCTGCTGCCGCCAAACCACCCCCAGCAGATGTGCCGTAGAGTAACAGGCGATCAGGATCGATGCCCAGTTCCGACAGATGCTTACTAGTCCAGAGCAATGCCGCATAACAGTCTTCTACAGGCTCCGTACCTGTGTTTTCTGGCGCACGTCCGTACTCCACACTGATAGTGATAGCACTGAACTCCCTTGCCCATGTGACGCTGGTGTCCAGACCAGCGAAGCGATCGGCCGCGACCAAGGCGCCGCCGTGGATGTAGAAGATGCATGGACGACTTTCGTCTGCGGGTGCCAATGGCTTTACGACCGAGATAGTTAGACTCTGTCGGGGTCCTGGAATCGTGATGTCCTCAACGTTGATGCTCTTGTCAGCAAGTAAGGCGCTGGTGAGGGGTTGAGTTCGCGCTGACGCGTCTTTGCGAAGCTTTTCAACTTCATATCGCTCGGGCATGCCACCGAGGGCTTTGAAGATAGAGTCTATCTCGGCATCATATGGCGGTCTTGGCAAGCGATCAGCTGGCCCCGCCAAAATCTTGCGCATTCTGAGCGAGTTGTAATACACGAAGGTAATCCAACTAGTTAGGACAGAGCAGACGGGGCTTGCGTCGGCGTCGAGTGATAAAGGATCTTGGTGAGGGTTGTGCGTGTGGTCTATACATCGACGGAGACGGCCTGGCGAGGAAACGGGTTGACATTTATGTTGGAGCTTTGCAGGAACAGGGGCTAGTCGATGGCGACAGGCTAACCTAGTGTGTGCTCTGCAAGGGAAGAGCCAACTGGCGATCCCTTGAACCAATCGCGTGAAGCATAGGCAGAAAATCTCGGCAGTCGGTGAGGGTCGAGGAGACTCGACTTGGAGATCGATTCCACAAATCTGAAGTCGGAGGAACCGGCCATCTCCTATTCTCCAAAACGACTCGTCATCTGCAGGGTGACTGGTCAGAACCGCACCGCAGTGATAAAGATGGCGAAAGCAGTCCAGGCAAACTACGACGACCCGGCAACCCGAGCAAGTAGACAGGCTTACTGCCTATGGGGAATCCCGTGACATGAGTTATATGCATGCAGTATGCAAGCTGCAATTATCCATGAGTCAAGATCCTTATTTTAGAACCCGAATTGCAGAGAGAACCTGCAAGAAGAAATCCCGAACCACAGAAGCTGGCTAGGGCACGATCAATTAAGCGGGGATTCGTCAAAGCGTGGACTTGCACTTAAACGTCGCATAACCTTATATCGGACACCCCTTTATCCCTTTTTCAGACTCGTCACATTTCGCATATCGCAAAAAAAAGCAAAAGAAACAAAGATTAGATCGTATCATCTTACCGATCTTGACAATCTTCACACCACCATCTGCGCCATCTATCTGCACCATATGCACCATCCATCCACGCCATCCCATCTGTTCCCAAACACCGTAATCCACCAATCTGAATGGCCAATCGCGCCGTGCCAAGAACAACCGAGGTCGTCCGCGGTGCGGTCGTGAACATCGTTCTCAAAGCCGACCAGCGCACCGGTCGAGAAGTGAGGGGAACAGTTCGCGACGTCTTGACACGCGGCGATCACCATCGCGGCATCAAGGTCCGACTGGCCGACGGGCGCATTGGCAGAGTCCAGAGCATCGCCTCGAGCGCCTCTGCCGCCTCTGCCTCCCCCTCTTCATCTTCAGATCCCGATGGCGCAATCTTGATAAATGCTCCCGCGCCCGCTGAAGATGAGTCGGCCGATGCAGCCAATCGGACTGTTTCAAATTCACGTGGGCACCGCCCGCGTTACAGAGACATGCGACTCGATGAACCACTTGAAGCGCCACCAGAGCAGACTGATCTAGGCGCATACATTGTTCCCGCTAAACGTAAAGGTAAGGGCAAGGGCAAAGGCAAGAATCATAATGATTCAAATGCGCCTGGCCAACATGATGGCCCGGCGCGACGCGATGATGTGTCGTCAAGTAATGATTCCAGTTCAGTCCTGGATGTAGTTTCAGCCACAGCGACCTGTCCGGTCTGCGGCAATTTTGAAGGAGACGAGACAGCTGTGGCTCACCACGTCGCGGAACATTTTGAATAAAGTCGGTCAGTTGACAAGCGGTTCAACAAATTCATTGATAGTGGTGATGGCAATGGATAAATTATTTGTGGATAAGAACGACTTAGGTGGCTCCATTTTGGTTATATCCAGAAGCTTTGATGTACCTCGTCTTATTTAGACCTCACTCTTAAGGTCTCTTGGATCGGTCCTGATTTCCAAGTATTTCCTTTATACTTTTCACAACGAGATCCGCAATTACCATCATGTGCTTGAATGAATCGCACTTGGTAGTGGTGACCTCAAGGTCGCCCTTAAGGAAGGAAAGATGCCATCAGGGTGCTCACCTTGACCACCGGCATCCATCAAGGTTCTCCCACGTAGCTTCTTATACCAGCTATTCTATCTGATTCCCTCGCCACTTTCTCACATAACCAGAAGCGAAGATAACACGACATAAAATGGGTGATATTCGAGTCCACGACGTCGTGATTGTCGGCGCTGGACCATGCGGCCTCGCCGTCGCGGCCCGTCTGTCAGAGCGTATGCCCGCCGCCAACTTCTCCGACGACGAGCATCAGAGATACCATTGGATCCAGAAACACAGGAATCGGGCTAGCATCAAAAACTATAAGACGGGTTTTGAGATACGCCGGAAGTCATCCACCAGTCCACCAGACAAAGAGGGACTTGACCTTCTAGTGCTTGATGCGACTGACGATAAGTGGATGGCACGATGGGATAACCTATTCAAAACTTTCGACATCTCCCACCTCCGGAGTCCAATGTTCTTTCACGTCGATCCCGCAGAGCGTGACGGATTATTGGCTTATACGTATCGAAACGATCGAGATAACGAATTAACGGAGCTTCGGGGATGTGTCGGAAAAGAATTGAGTAAACACCAGAGGAAGAAGAGAGAAAGGACCGGAAGACAGTAAGCTTCACCATCTGAGTCGCAATCGTCCCTGTACTGAGGGTTGGTAGACCCAAGACAGAACCTACGGTTGATGAGCGTGATCGAAACGACTACTTCGTTCCGTCGACGCCACTTTTCGCATCCCACTGCGGATGCCTGATAGACCGATATGACCTGCGTGGTAATATGGTGTCACATGAAAAGGTAGAAGATATTCGATTCGACTATCTCGATGAATTCTCCGAAGTCGACAAGATCTTCACCATCAGAACAGATAGGGGCACTCATCATGCAAAGGCCGTGGTCTTAGCAGTAGGAGGTAACCCGCCCCAAATCCCAGACCCACCAACCGAGGGAATGGAGGGAGTGACCCACGCCATGCATATTAAGGAAATGCCGTCGCCTCGTGTTCGAGCGAAGCTCAACGCCAAGGTCCAGACAAATATTGTAATAGTCGGGGGCGGCTTAACCTCAGCTCAGCTAGCCGACCTGGCTATTCGTCGAGGAGTAACCAAAGTGTGGCTGTTGATGCGGGGGCCCCTCAAAGTCAAGCCTTTCGACGTAGGGCTTGAATGGGTGGGAAAGTTCCGGAACTTCGAGCAGGCTGCATTCTGGACCGCAGACTCCACCGAAGAGCGGTGGGAAAAGATCAAAACGGCCCGGAATGGAGGCAGCATCACGCCACCGTATAAGAAAATCCTAGAGCGGCATATATCCACAGGTCGGCTTTGCCTGCTTCAGAATACTACTATCAAGGAAAAATATTGGGACTCGTGTTCTAGGACCTGGGCAGTGTCGCTATCGGACGAGAGCCAGAAGCTTCCTCGAATCGATCACATTTACTTCGCCACCGGCGTTCAGAGTAACTTCGAGGGTCTCCCATTCTTGAAGTCCATTTGCTCTGACTACCCTATCGAAAGTTGCGGAGGACTCCCATGTATAACAGAAAACATGGCCGTAAGTGGGCTCCCTCCTTACTATTTCTTCCCCAAAACCCTCTATCGTTGTTTCGGTGAGCCCTATATCCACCCATTGAGTCTCCATCTATTGTTTCGCACTAGAGGTATTCGCCTAATTGACAGCATGCGCTATAGTGGAGAGATGATGTTCCCCTATTCGTTGCCGGTAGGCTTGCTGCGCTACAGCTCGGTCCCGGCGCCCCTAACTTAATCGGGGCTAGGATCGGCGCAGAGAGGATCGCTTGGTCAATCCAAGATTTTCTGGGAGCGAGGGAATCCGGGAACGAAACCGACTTGATGAAGCGCGAGTTCGACTATCTCACCGGCAGAGGTAGTCGGTATGATGCCTTGGCGGCCGAAGTCGCATAGCTCCCTCACCTAGGGTCTGTTATCTTGCATCCGGATAGCTAGTATTACCAAATGATTATCAGTAGCAAATTAGATGGTGTTTCCAAAGTCTGGACAAGTCTTTGTGTTCTACAGTTCCGTTGGCAGGTAAACTACTTACCTGAAGATATGATTAACATATAATTACTAATCATACCCACCCATGTTTACAGGTTGTAGACCTTCACACGGACGTTCAGCTGTCAAGCCTAGTTGCAGATCCAGCATCGTAGCGACGGTCTAAATTAGCCCGTGCGGTGATAATCATACTGATTAGCCTTTACAAGTTCGTTCATACCCCTCGAGCAAGGCAGGAATGCGCAGATGAATGGTATTCATATCCTAGGCTGAAGAGGTTACCTTATTGATGGAAATATTCCGCATAGAACAGGCATTGCAAATAACAGGGTCGAGACGCAGGCGGCGTGTATCTTGTCCCAAAATAGATTACTATATGCACCATACCAACATCCGAACTACTATAGTTCATCGAACCGGCGCATCATAGCGGCACCGTGCGGCGGGTTCGTAGAATATCGCCTGGCCTGTCATACCTACATGTCTTACGCATAAACCGTCGTCATCCCTATACCCACAATGTTTCACGACCGCTATTCGACTGATGCGGAGGTATGAGGAGTATATACTAGTAGACTACTACTATCCTTAATACAGTAGGAAGAACCGAGAGTGTTGATAGATTTGCGGGCAAGGTGGTTATGACTTCCTCCAGAGTTGATGTGTCACATTATTAGGAATACTAGAGTTGTATGCCCTGTCAGAACCACGTTTAGTGAGAATCCCAAAGTCTCATACTACCTCGTAGGATTTAGATTTCTTTGATTTAGCATGATATGGCAAGAATTGTCAACCAGGTATGATTTTAATGAGTTATTCGCCATATTCTTGATAGATCAAGCAGCCACATGGTCATTGATAACACGTGGGACAGAATTTAGCAAGCTCCAGAATTAGCCATCTACCTAGGGACGTACATAGGAGAGTTATGGATGATTTTGGCAATCTGGGTGATATATTTTGAAAAGAAAGTCGTAGTATAGTTTAACTAATAGTTTCCCACAAAGGAATTTGACCACCGCAGTTAATAGCTTGATCATAGATTTAAAATCGTCATCAGCTGTTGGCTGCCCGATATAAATCTTCTCATCTAACTACCTACCAGTTAAGCGGATAGATACCTACCTGTCACTTGGGTATAATCCAGATTCTCAATTTATAAGTGTCCTCCCCTTTTCTCGTGATACTTTGAAAGAATACCTATCCAGTAATTGGAAGAATGAATGCTAATTTCGATAATGGACAATGGAAGTTAGGTAATTATTAGCTATTTTAGAGAACTCAAATATTTAACCCTCCCATATTTGCACTCAAGGTTCGCTTTTCCTTAGAGTAATCATCTATGGTTGCAGCAGAAATTCTATCTCTTGAATCTACTATGATAATTACGATTCGATACTCCTGCGTTATCGATTATTATATAAGATTTCATATCCATTTCTTTAGTTGTACGAGGTCTAGGTATATCAGGGCTAAGGAACTGAGGATTTAAAGTTAACTTCCAAGAAAGTCTCCATCCAATCTCGTGCTTATTAATTTTGCAAGATTTGATGGTCTCCAAAGCCTTAAAGAAACCCATCTGGGCAGATTTCCATTCATCTATATTCGCTAGGTATCATTCACGGCCCTATAAAATTGGAACTGAAGGTGTAATTAGTAAGTATAGATTTCCACCTCGTTAAGTGACACTGGAAGTTTTAGTACCACGCGTCCGCCCCAGAATGTTCAGGTTAGTATAAGCAAGACTGAGTCAAGAATTTGGAACGTGCCTAGAAGATATACCAACGCTCCTACATAATTTACCAGTTAGACTTATCATTGCAAGTAAGACAAGCTAAGTGTGAACAATACGGCTGTCACTTTGACCAAACTCACCAAAACCAAGTTCCTCAGTAATTACCATATCAAATTCCCCTGAAAGACGAAGATTAGGTAGGAGGTATATGCGTGAAGGTCTAGCTCATGAGCATGCGGACCCGTAGTATCGTCGAAGTCCACAAAGGAACTCCTCCTCATCCCATCGAAAGCTAGGTAAGATACCATGCCTCAACGCATTCAACTGATTGATATGACATGTACCTATGAAACTTCATATCCGGCATAGACTTAGTCGATAAGTGGTCTAAGATCTGGTGAATCTCATCTTACAAGACCCATACCACAACAGGGTTCCAATTCAGGAGTACTCAACGATTGAATACAATGGCAAGAGTGGCATGGAGGTGTTTATCATTGATCACATTGATATAGCTCTGGCGTATCTGGTAAGCACTTATTTGAGGACTTGATTCCTTCAATGGCCTCTTTCCCCTCACCCTCTAACTAGTATCTAGAGCCCTAGCATTGGTAACACGTCGAACTCGCTCGCTTTTTAATAATTCTAGTAACAGCAAAGACGCCATCTCTTCTCTACCTAAGCCAGTGTCTTCTCGTAAACGCGGTACTCAGTCGGCCCCACGAGTTGAGGCGCAAGGCTAGGATAATCAAGGGCAAAATCGCGACTCCCCGTGATCCGGTAACCTCGCTTCGTGTACCACAAGTCCAGACGCACCTTAAACGGGTGCGTGAAGTGCGTTGGGACAAGTAGATCGAGCTGCGCGATAGCAACCCCCGGGCCGCCAAGGTTTTCGAGACACCACCGTTCCGCCCAATCCATCAGATCCCTCCCGATTCCGCTACCGCGCTGCTCGATCACAACCGCGAATAACCCGAGTTCGGCACGGTTCTCGTCGAGCTTCTTAATGGCGATACAGCCCAAGGGCTGTCTGTGAGATGTCGTCTCCGGACTAGGTACTGATGCGACGGCCAATACGCCGGCCTTTATGAAGCTTCCGATCTCGCTTGCCGATGTGCGCAAGTAGCCCGGCTTGAAGATGCCGGCCTCGGCTTCGGTATACCCGGCGTTGACGAGATCTGCTAGTGCGGTTGTGAAACCCTCGTCTTCTGCGAGTGAGATCTGCGGAAACTCGATTACGAGGTTTGGCGCCTTGAGCGGCGACTCTGGTCAGATGCCGTCAGTGAGTGCCGAAGGAACCGCAAGGGATGGCACTGTGCGATTGGAGGTCATCTCACCACTGACTACGGTGCGGTTTTGTGCCATATTGTATATTGTATTCTACTTATCTAATATAATAGGCGAAGAAAGTTCAAGTTCGATATCGCTCGCTTGATGAGCGCGAGGCTGAGTCTCGAGAGATATATCCGGAATTTCAAACGCCAGAGAACGGAACTGAAATTTCTAGATCAGACAAAACGTGTCACTCTAAGGAATCGGAAGTACTCACTACTTCAAAGACGACTAATTTTCGATCGCTACATAGACGTGTATCATATCTTCGTCGCTAGGTTTAGTGAGTCACGTAAGGAGGTCGAACTCGGTGACACTAACAATTTTATGAAGAGCCAGTGCTTGCAGCATAAGCACATGCATCCTGCATAAACCCCGCTATTGTCCACCCTTGTGAGGCTCAAGCTCGGACATAATCCCACATTTCGGGATTACATAATAAAGATATGCCCGTAGCGATGGGAAAGTCCGTGATTCGATTACAATTGTCTTTTACTGAATCCGGCATCTGATTTATAAATGGTCCAATCATATCCAGTAAAGTATAAGACGGCATATATATAGCTGGTTTGGACCCAAGTCCCGTCTTAATAAGACACGGAAACCGGGGATGTCTAGGATTAGTAACTCTCATCACCATCTCATCTCAACCATGATAATTCATACCTAGGTACTCATGGAATTAGATCAAAAGAGATTATGTTAATAATCTAAGAATTATCCGGAATTTAGATCACTAGTACAGGGGATCGGGTTAGGATTTGAATCGAGTAAGGTGCCCCGATGATAAGTGAATCGAAGCCTTGTAGAAGATTTGAAACCCTAGAGGTGAGACCTCTGGACGAAATGTAGCATGTATTTCTCATACCACTTTAAAAGGTATATCTCATGAGTGTCATATGTCGTAGGTTTCCAAGATATTCTATCATGTGAGATGATTTCCAGATCTAATACTGTTATTGAGTTGAAAGTCTTACACATCCTTACTATCGATGCCATTATATGAGCCCAGTTCATGATCACCGGAGATATGCTTAATGTGACAAATTTGAGGTATTTTCATGAACATGCGGGTTTATTGTAGGTGGCCTTGGGTTCGAAGAAGATTTTATCGAGGGTGTTGTTGTTTGCGTACAGCAGTGAAGTTGTTATCACATTGCATGGTGTTCGTGGCGCTTCTGGAAATTGGATTCTCGTATTTTCTTTTGAAAAAAATAATTCGAGCGGAGATGCTGAACGACTCCGTCATCACCTACCTGGTGAATATTCTAGTTGGCTTTCTTGAGATCGTTGATGCAAGTGATCCAACTCGACGTCTTGAGTATGCTTCTCTACCCATTTTAGGTAGGTCCACCCTCACCCATCCAGTGTTCTCATACTTACCTGCGCATATATGAGGGACTTGTACACCATGTCGACGGCGTAGCGCGTTATTAAGACTCGTGGGGAATTTGAGAGATTAACCATGATCCCAGACTGAAGTCAGGAGGAATATGTTAATCCACGCGGTTATAAAGCCACAATGCTTAGCTCACCCTGAAATGCAAGGGCGTTCGTATATGTTAGGTACTTATGGTTTCTCTTGTAGCCATGTGAATAGATATTTTCGAGCAAAATATTGTTGAGATGCAATATATGAACAGTTGAACGACCGGGATATCAAGCTGCGGTAACCGAAGAGGTGTGAACTGGAATGAAGTTATATTAACGCTCCGAAAACAATGCCCGTGTGGATTTTCTCGGGGCTTTAAGGGTGTTGTATCACACACCTTCGGTAACGCCGGACGATCTTTTACATGTCCGGAGTTTATATGATCTCCCAAAACTCAATCTCAACAATCTAGTTCTTGACTCGATTCCATCGAGATTTAGCAGCAATTAAGCACGGCGCTTAGATCCAACCTTTAACCCTCCGTGGAAAAAGGGTCTTTTTTAACAGAACATTGGCGCTAACGTAACCCTGCGGGCCGCCGCGTCCTCGCTAAACGTTACGTACGGGGCGATGGAAACGGCACAATGGGTCTTTTAATCGGAATACTTCCATGGGTAACCGATCGACGGAAGCACAACTCCGAATAGGTGCACCGGAATCCCCACAGCGTTATTTTCTCTCGGGTCGAGAAAAAAGGGAAACAGAGAGATGATGAAATATCATGTGAAAAATAAAAGCAAACAGAAGGAAATAATAATAAAGTTGTATGTATTTTGTGGGGGTCAGCAGGCTTGGTAATTTTGTCCCGAGACGCCGGTCACCAGATCTCGCTTGCATGCGCCGTGTTTAGGCAATCCTGCCAACTTGCTACGTGGTTAGGGCTATGACGAAAGCGGAGGGGGAGGCGTTACGGGGATACTGTGGGCAGCGTGTGGGGTTCTGTGTTGGGGATGGCAGGGAGTTGTGGAGTTAATGGACGTTATGAAAGCTAAGGGGATAGTTATGGCAGCCCTGGAGGTTTTTATGGACGTTTTATGCCAGTTATGGAGTGTCGCGCGCGCTAAGAAATCATCGGATGCTGCTCCGTCACGGCTTTTCATGCCCTTTAGCGTCACCCGGGCCTCATCACTTGGTCAAAGTTTTCCTGAATACCAGCCAACCTCAGCCATTTCATTGGTGATAGTCGGTGATCTTAGCGACCTTGGGGTATCTCGGGAGCACGTACCTGACAATCCCCTGACGGCATTGGACAGCATTAGACAGCATTGGACAGCATTGGACATGCTGGACAGCATAGCCCTTCACACCGATTCCCTTAAGATGTCCCAACTCAGTCAAGTGTCAAGTCCAGTGCAGTCCAGTGCCAGCTCTTCGCTTCACCGCCACCAGAACAGGCCGCAAACATTAAAATATGGAATACTCCCTTTGGTTTCCTTGGTTAACTTTATCCTAGGAGACTTTGGAAACTTTACCCTACTCGGTTTATACTATTTAGATCGGCATATGCCCATGCTCATTGCCTACTGCACCTCAACCCGTTTCTCGCTTTTCATACGTTACCGTTCGGGGCTTTTTCTTGAACTCGAGCTTGGTTCTGTTAATTGATACGATACTGTATCTCGAGATGCAGCAGCAGTATTGACGTCTCATTATACTCTTTTAGACGTGCAACATGATTCTCTAAGAGTTCGGACCCTCTTGTCTGAGCGTTGCTATGCATGAACAGCCTCCCCGAGGACATGCTTTCTTACACTCCGGGCTTGTTGATGGGGTGGACGTGAACCTTCCTCCTATTTTGTCTTTTTTTCTCTATATTCTCAGAGGCTAAGGACCTGGAGAATTTAGATTTTTCTATTCTTGTAGAAAGAACAATTCGCAGATCGTTTTGTTGTGCCGCTTAGCCCTTTTTTTTTTTTTTTTCTCGCTAAGTGAGTGTCATAGCGGATACCCTCTTCGCCTTGGGCTTCCTCTCAACTCTCCTACCACCGACCGGATCCCACAATTTGCAATCATGAAATCCGTCTTTCGGTGGGAATGAAGTTTCGCTAGAAGCATGCCAGATCATTTATTCCTTCAAACGCATCCCGAGCCTCCGTTTTGGCCTCAGCAGCAAAGATGGCTCCCATAACATGGCAGCCGGGCGCCACCCTTGCCGAAATCCTCACCTCCCATGGCGCCCTCTTCGAGAAACGCGACTCGACTCCGAGTTATATGGATAACCCAGAAATCTTAGCCATAATGTCGATATCCCTCTCCATGGCCTCAATCAGTGTGCTTGCTGCTTTGTGTGCCTTTTACTGGTTCGTCCGAATGAGGAGAAGCTTCCGCCACGAGTAAGTCGACGGTCCCATCCCGTCCCGTAGTGTAGTATTTAAGTGAGCTGACAACGACTCAGCTTGATAATGCTCTTAATCCAAAGCGACATGATGAAAGCGCTATGGCTCGTAATCTGCCCTCTAGCCTTCTTTGCCAAGGTGCCTATCGATTCGAATTCGACCTTCTGCCAAGTTTCCGGCTTTCTCCTAACGGTTAGTATCGAGGCCTCGGATATTGCTGTCCTCCTGATCGCAGTGCACACGGCCTTGTTCATACTCAGGCCTCGGGGTTCGAGCGGTGCAGCTGGGCTTTATCCGTACAGACGCATAGCATATACCTGTTGGGCCATCATCCCTCTCGTCCTAGCCGCGGTCGTGCCAATTACCGGCGGACAATTCGCGGACAACGGTCCCCATTGCTATCTACCCCTCCGCCCGGCCTGGTATCTGAGTGCCCTCAGCTGGATTCCGCGATACGTCATATCAGCCTTCATCATCGTCGTATACACGGTCCTCTACCTCTACGTCGCCTGCAGATTCCGAAGCTTCACCAGAGACCAGCGGCGTGCCAGCACGGCCCACAGCGATCATCCTGAGCAGCACCGCAAGCATCACAACCACCGCCACGACCACAGTGGGGACGTCCCACCCACACCGCCTATCGTGGACTACGGTTTCTTGGACTCTGCCCGGGACAGCCTGGCAAAGGATGGGGACCCGAGGGATCGCCAGCATTCTGTCGACTCGACCATCAGCACGCTGGACTTTGGGGGAGGGGGAGGAGGGGGAGCATCCACCCCTCTTCCGCGGAGACCCGACCAGGCGATGAGGAACTCGATTCGATGGAACACTGTGAATTTTGCCAACGACGGGTCGGCCGAATTGCAGCAGCAGTCTAGGCGGGGAAGCCAATCAGGCCTGGTAAGCCCGGCCTCGCCGTCGTTACAAGCAGAAGAAAGCATCCCAATTCGCGCTCCCGAATCCGTCGTCCACAGCCCACGCTCCTCGCAGCAATCCTCCCACGTCCCCTTCACGTGGCGGCGTTCCACGTCTTCGGGCACCCCTTCGCACTCCCGCTCCCACTCGCACACCCACAGCCTCACCAACTCCATCCACTCCGTCTCCAACATGATCTGCGCCCTCCGCCGCGGGCCGCCGCGCACCCGCTCGTCAACGCAGACCAGCACCACCACATCCTCGTCCTCGGTCTTCCTGCCGCAGAACGAGACGGAAGACGCGATGCGGCGGTCGCGGGACAAGCAGCAGCGGCAGCTGCGCCTGCTCTTCGTGTACCCTGCCATCTACATGGTGACGTGGATCGCGCCCTTCGTCTCGCACGTGCTGCAGTACGACGACGACTACGCGAACCTCGGCGCCTCGCACGGCACCGGCCACGTCGCCCTCCAGATCGTCAGCGTCACCAGCCTGTGCATCGGCGCCGCCGTCGACTGCTGCTTCTTCACCGCCTGGGAGCGCCCCTGGCTGCACCTGCGCGGCGGCTTCTGGGAGAATCTGGCACTGAGGCTGCGGATACGCCGTCCTGGGGGCCGGAGTAGGCACGGCGCCGGACGCACCCGCGAGGAGCGGTTCGTGGATGCGCGGACGGCGCGCGTTAGGCGCGAGCAGGAGGAGAATCTGGAGAATTTGACCATTGAGGCGGCTGCGGCGGCGAGACGGGCTTCCGGACACCGGTCCCAGCTTGGCGCGCCGCCGCGCGAGTGGTGGGATGCCCTGGATGCCGGGTCCTCTGAGCACTTGAACGCCGCAGGACGTTATCCGAGGGTCAGCGGGGACGGAATATGAAGTATGGGATGGGGAATTAGGGGGGTTAGGGTAGGAGGGAAGGAGTAAGAGGAGAAAGGGGGGCGGAGGTATATATAGCATTTTACGCATGACACGACATGACATGAGATGAAATTACATGAGACAAAAGACGACA
The DNA here is from genome assembly GCF_022578515.1 of Annulohypoxylon truncatum. Classification (NCBI taxonomy): domain Eukaryota; kingdom Fungi; phylum Ascomycota; class Sordariomycetes; order Xylariales; family Hypoxylaceae; genus Annulohypoxylon; species Annulohypoxylon truncatum. The sequence continues at coordinate 1,042,904 of NW_025953797.1, read as the reverse complement.
CACGAGCATCAGACACAACAAAGCGGCATATCAGGGTTTTTCGAATGGGAAAACGAAACGAAACGAAACGAAACATTCATCGACGACGATCGATCGGCATAACATAACGACGGGGGTACGAAACTGGTGCATTAACATTTTTATCATCATTATCTTTTTTCTTACTTTTTCTTTTGTGAGGCGAGGGTCAGACGAAAGGTCATGATAAGAATTCATTCGCATATATGCATACCACGGTGCCTGGATTCATCTTTCATCGCGGGGTGGGAGCAGAAGGATACACACCTACTGGATTACTGGCCGGGTCGGAGGAAGAGGGGGTGCGGAGATGGGGGTCGGTCTGCTTCAAATTGGCTCTTGATTATTATTCTTTTATTTTCCCACATACATACCAATGTATGGGAAAAGAGGGCGGGGGAAAGTGGGAGCATACTAAAAAAGGGGGCATTGGGCGGCGTTCATATAAGCATTGCGTTACATTAGGCATTGTGACGAGGCTGACCGACCTACCTATCCGAGAAGGTATTGGGATGAGAGGTCATACCATGTTTGTAATTCGATAATGATGGAAGGGGTGGATAGGGCTTTGGATGCACGAGAATTCGACACGTGATGTTATCTCACCCATTTATTATCTGTCTGGGCGCTCGTGTTTTTTGTGATGTTTCTTCATTTAATATTCATTCTTATTCTGGAGATGTGTAACCGTGACAGAGCCAAGGATCGATGCGACCCTAGAAGGGGGCTAAACATGATGCCCAGAATCATCGCAGAACGCTAAGATGACCTTCAGCACTCCCATGCTCGTTCATTCTTCAAACATGGGTATCACGTCATAAACTTGATGTCCTCCGGATCGTGACGTCTCGGCAACTAGCCGAATTACTTCGGCGACCGGCTAAGAGGACTGGGTAACACAAGCAGTCTCATACGACAGTGGTCGCATCCAAGATATATCCCCCACCATTTTACAGAATTGTGTCGTTTGGATGATCAGTCTTCCCTATTTCCCGATCTTTCCAATCTCGCGTCTTCCGTTAATACTCACGCAAAAATCGTAAGAACGCCCGAGCAACAGCAACGCCGTCGTGCTTGTTGTTAACACGCCGCATGCCATCTTCGAAAACATTTTCACTAAGGATGCCGCCATACCGACGCATCTCGAGGATCTCGCGCACCATGTCGGCGGTAAACTCGGGGTGGCCTTGCACCGTAATCACCCGCTTCGGGATGTATATAGCTTGCACAGGACAAACATCTGTGCGGGCGAGCTGAACGGCGCCGGGTGGTAGCGAGAAAACGATGTCACGGTGCATCTGGTGAATAGCCTATGCGGGGTACATATGTAAGTACTATACCAATGCAGGACTACGGAAGAGAAGAATCACAAGACGGAGGAGGCAAAGGAAAGAAAGGAAAAGGGAGGCGGACCAGCTTCTCTACACCGAACAACTTTTTGCCTTCATTCGTGAGCTCGTGCTCAGTGACACTAAGCTCCCAACCCAGAACATTCTTGCCGACTTCGGCGCCCATGGCACGGCCAACGATCTGGTGGCCAAAACAGACACCAATTACGCGGACACGACCGCCCTCGAGACATTGTCGAGTGTACTCTACTAACCGAACGATCCATTCGTCATCCTCGTAAGCGGAGTGCTTAGATCCACTGATGAGGATGGCATCGATCGCCTTGGGGTCTGGGTACGAGTTGAGGTCATTGACGACGTCGTGGTATGAGAGTTCCAGGAGGGACGAGAGTGGTTGCGGAGGGCTCAGCGATGCGCATGCCCGTTCGAATAGGTGTGTGAAGACTCCGCCATAGGAGCCGTACTTGGCTTTGACACCAGGAACGGGAGTATCGGCCTCGAGGATGGCAAGGCGAACTGGGGGGATGTATTCGGAGCCCATGGTGATAGGTGGTGGAAGAATAAGAAATCACTAAGTGCTGGAAGAAAGCAAGAAACGTGTCGAGGAAACAAAGAGTGGATAAAACACTCGGAGCTAGAGGACCGACCAGGGCGGACGGGGTAGAAGAGGTGGACTAGAGATGAACTAGAGATGGACTAAAGATGAAGTGGAGGATAGAGGATGAGTAGGGAAAATATAAAGTTGGAACGGCTTCTCGACACTCTGAACCACCTTGGCCTTTATATAATGTTTACCTAGGTAAATACCGTGCTCAGGTATGGGTGTCAGTGGTGACCGACTAATGAGTTGGATGTGTTGGATGAGTTGAGAATGAACCAAAATGACTAGGAGGTGAGTCCCTCTCTCCTATACGGAGGTGGCAGGCCGCCAAGGGGGGACAGTCGAAATAGAATCAATTGCAGGAGACCCCTCCTCGGCCCCTCAATAGCGGATTCCTTGCCCCCCCATGATTAATCGCGGTTGACGGATACATATAGACGCATGTGCTAGGTGATGTACTGGTCAAGTGGACCAAATGGATCAAACGGAATGTATTTTTTAAAGCTGTTGCTTCCTTGTACATAACTACCTACATGTAAGTAGCATATGTGCGTCTCTGCGTCTTTGTGCGCGCCAAGAAATAGGTCTAATCTTCATTCGGTTCGGAGATAGAAGTGTGAACGGAGGTGGGGGGGCTGAAAAAAAAATGAAAATGATGAAAGCGAGATAGAAAGTCGGAGGGGAGAAGACAGATCTGGACCAACAATACGACAATCCGATTCAACTTATCATCCATATCTACGATAGGCAGAAACCTAAAGCGGTGAACTATTTCGTCATAATCCTGGGGCTGCTGGGCCTGCTGCGTTACCAGCTGGAGTTAAAACTTGTTAAACTTCCTGGTCAGTGGTGGGTAACACACCAGTGGGGAGTGCCGATTTGGTGTACATGTAAGTAGCTTGTACCACACCCTCCGCATGTACTGCATGTACTTATCTGGTTACGGCCTGCTGTAGGGCAACTTCCCAGGTACGTGATGCGCCTCAATGAAACAACACGCGCACCATTTTCAAAGTTGCGGCTCAGAGGTCAGATCATGGCTGGAGAGCAACGTGATTCGTCAATAAATGGTTATAAGTGGCTAGATCTCACGTCTGAGGCTAGCATCATCATACATGTACCTAGTAATAATCTGGCTGAAGTAAGGGATGCCCATACGATACCATTTCAAAATGGGCTTTCGGAGAACCGATGGCATTTTCTCAGGGCTTACGGTACAGATCTCAGCTGAGAACTTGCCGGAAATAAGAATTTGCGCTCTCCATTTCTTACATCAACCCCCTCACCGTCGGCAAGCCTCGTCTCGCTCATCTCGCTCATCTTCGACCCGCACTCTAAAGCGTTGCTTCTGGTTCGACTGTGTAAGTGTGACCAATCGAAAGCATACTTCCTTGTGTGTGTCCCGTAAATCAATCAATGGCCACTCAAGAAAGGATGGCAAATGTTCAATTCGTCAGGGGATTCGTGTTGCTGGCCTCGGAAGAAATGTTCAGGCATGCCTCTTGCAAGGTCGTCCGAAGTATGGCAACTATCCGCGAACATGGGAATCGCTTCCCAGTACGTATCCACAGTAAAAGGTTCCACCATGGTTGATATTTGGGCTAGCTGCCCCTGCAATGCTACGCCCATTCTGGGGAAGACGTGCTTGGGCCTCGGGGTCTGCCTGTCGCGGCGTTTGCTATTGGTGTGGGGGCAACACTTTAACTCGTTGTGGATGTCCTATTGCGAAGCAGGATATGCAGTAAGCAGCCATTACTGTGGCACCGCCGTAGTGCCACGTCGGATGGTTGTGTTTCTAGGTACCTTTGCCGTACCTGGTTTTGGAAGCTATTCAGACTCGCTCCAGAGTTGAGGAGATAACGCAAGGTAGATTATCTCAATATCGGTTCGGCCGTTATCGAAAAGGAATCCTTTGCTCCAAATCTAGCAGTAGGTATGATCGCCGCCCATGCCAGCAAGCTGGTTCGTCTGGGAAGTAGACCGGCATATGCATGTTCGATGCACGTTCCCGCGGGTGTCCATGCCGGGCGTTAAGGAAAGGAGGATTTCGAACCGAGTTCTCCAACTCGAACACATACCATCACAATATAACCCAACATAATCCCAAGAGGAACGTAACTCGATAGGTAATTACCTAAGCTACTTTTCTGGTATTATTCTTGTGGTGTTCCGCAAGTAACTTTCTATTTCTCTATGGGGCTTACCATGATAAGTCCAAACACTGGTGTCTTCATTCCATGAGAGAGGGGTTTGTTGGACAAAATCATGTATAGATCATGAAAAGCCGCGGAAATCAGGCTTGTAGTACGCTAATGCAATGTTCTGGATGGCTACATAATGCTCTATACGGTACCTACCCACAGGTTTCGACGAGGGGGGATTAATGAAGTATTGGTAATCCCAGATATTGAAATCCCGAACAATCTCGATGTCCCGCCGAGTTTTTAATTTTTGCAATTTTCAGCGACGTAGCCGCGTCTATATTCAAGCGGCAACCGACTACGAGGCATAGAAGGAGTAAGTGCTTACCATGGTTTGGTCGGAAAGCTGACCTTAACAGGAAGAGCCGAACCACACCAACCCATCATGCGTTGGAGCGAGAGAAAGCCATCTCGCGGTTGATCAAGGGATAACTAGAAGGGTGTTGAGATAATAGAAATCGGCCAATCTAAATTTGACAGGTCGGCGACGCACACTGCGAGGTGATAGTAGAATTGCTTGTTTGAGCCCATTACATCGGCATTTTGCCCCTGATGAGGGAATAGATGTTCGAGTGGAGAGATGGTTCATTCACCGAATTAAATAGAACGAGACTATTCTATTGCTAACGATGTCGGTTCCATGTCACCTCTGGAACGCGGAGCCTTCTAATAGATACTGTTATTTATCCAAGCATATATCGTTGAGGGGGTTATGCAGAGGGTCAGAAATCATATCATGTTCAAAAATCAAAAGGTACACAACTTTACGAAATTGTCTTGTCACGATCGAATTCTACTTTATCATGTACAGGATATCACAATCAAGATGGTGAATTAACACCCTAATAGATTATGGCACCACTAAGCGACACTTCCGGTGCGAATTACTAACCTGTCCACTAACTTGAGCAGATTGCGTGTGTGTCTGCCATCTAACTGAAGAGTTATGAGCTTTGCATCTATGCCTAGACTCTACCTACTAAAGTGACTGGATGGCAATGAGACAGAGTATACCTAAATAGGTACCTATTCTCTATATCGGGTTGAATCTTTTTTGCTCTAGATCAAGCTATTGAATTATGGCAATAGATCATCATTACCAATCGCAAACAGCTCTAGCTCTATGGCGGATATAGGTAGAAGATCTCACTGGATTTAGACTACTATCAAACAAGTCACAAATTTTCAAATTAATTGCTCTAGTATAGGGGTTTTGCTTATTGTCATCACGGCAGCCCCCGACCCGGCACCTATAACCGGCACCAGTACACCAAGAAAGGTGAGAGATAGGTGTGCTCCCTGAATCCAACATTTAGAATCAGTTTAGAAGGCGAGCGTACGTGTCTAATTACGCCAATAATCTCTACGACAGAGGTTACGAATTGTGTGCTAATATAAATCAACTATTGTCATGCTTATTATGCACTTCTAACTCTAGTGTCTAATCACCAGCTCTGATAGGAGGATCACGGTATTGGAAACATTCACACAACCCTAAGCTTGGTGATTACTAATCCGGGGGCTTCCTGTGACATGGCATGGCAATGCTACTGCTAATATGTTACTGGATAATCACAAGCGAGTCGATGAGGTTGTACGAAAGCGTCTACGTCCAATTAAGCTCAAGAGTACCTGACTGGGTTCAAACGTGGGACTAAATTCAATTCTCGAAGCCATCAACGGCTCTTGGCATGTCCGGAAAATCCCGCCACTTTGGGATATAATAGAATCCCCCGATGGTGCATACCAGCTGTTGAGAAAACCGGGTTGTTATCTGATGGGCACAGGGGTATCGACCAATCAAAATCTATATGCCGGCAATGTCAAACTCCCAAAGGCGACATAAGTGCATTTTTGTGGGCCGAAATATGAGGAAAATGAGGTTAGGTATCAAGACAGAATGACATTAAAAGGTATACGCCGCACGGTGATATCTAAATGGAAGAAAGGCTAAGACAGGCTAAGAAATTAAAGAAATGCTATCAGCATGTCAGGGTTGAGCTTCTGACTTTTTTAAGAAGACTCCCAGAAAAGGTTGAAGAATTGCACTGCTTACAGAGGTAATGTATCACTTATCTAGATCGAAACGCCAGGTGTATTATGCAAGCAACATGATTTGACGCCATTCTGCAAGATTGGTTCACCTTATGAGCAGGGGAGTGTGAGGCGGTGAGACACGCACAGTAGCAGGAGTAAGCTTAACACGGTATATACTGTCCAGTCGAGATAACGTGATAGCGATATCTTAGTATGTAAACGTGGCGAAAATACATTGAAAGGCGATCATCATCATCATCTTGAATTCAAGCAAACCAATACTATTGCTGTTACCCGCAAAAAAATCCAACAATATCAATTTGATTCATTGAAAAAAATACACTACACATTGGTAACATCGAAAAATTTTCAGATATCAAGCGCGTCATTGTTGTCTCGGAGCAAACCGGACGCGTTTAAGGAGTCGAGGTCTAGCTATCGGCTGATCTGGCGTGGTCCCGTAACAGCTGAGCCCGTTATATTATCGGCCTTGACTCGGAAAGACGGTGGATCAACAACATCTGATTACATTCAGTTCGTAGACCGACATTACATGAGTCTCGAAATTGGGTTTCTTGATACGAGCAAGAAGGGTTGTTGGTCGAATTATTCCCTGTTCGGTTGGCGCGGCTTACATCTGATCCACCGCACGGTATCTCGAATTTCGTGCAAGGGGTCCACGGAGAAATCTGATTCTATATAAAGTCTACAGATGGTGCCGGTGCCGTGTCTAGGTTTCCTTTTGAAGCCTCGACAACGTGCATTATACTTCTGTTGACCCCTTCTGTGTATCTTTGCCACAATCCATGTTGCACGTCATGGCGCCCTCACAACTCTCGGTAGATTCGCTCCCGAACGAGGTATGAGATAACTTGACTTTATGAGTGAAGATGGTATTAACGTCTATCTAAAAGATCATCATCCATGTCCTGAGTTCTTTTCCAACTCGCGAGCTGTTGCCCCTTGCTGCTGTCTGCCGCCGCTTCCATGGACTTGTTGGCCGCATACACTATGGACGTCTCATTGAAGCTTCGAAGTTGCAGGATCATGAGATGATCCTTGAGTGCTATCACCCAAGCGAAAAGCTTTCTACACCTGAGCTATTCTGCGAATATCTGGGAACGGACGGACTTACGGAAGCTGGCGACGAGGCCAACCTCGGAGAACTCAACCAGCTCTACACACGATTCCGCCCATTCCTTGGAGATGAGAAGCCCCAACCTCGAGGTCCTTGGCAAGCCCAGATGATTGAAGAAATATCGGAGCCTCGGTTGCCCACGCACCAGATTTTTCTCGACTCTAGCGAATTGTTCTCTCAGATGTGCACCGTAACCAACCTGGTTAAGGTCGGACCAAGGAATGGCCTCTTTACTAGCCTTGCCAACGTCACAGACAGCGTGGTCCGTGTATGGCGCGACTGGCTTAAGCGTGCAGCAGAAAATACAGCAGCAGGGATGCAACAGCGAGCTCGCTCGGACTTGGATGATCCGACCATTCTATGGACGGACTCGTCAAAGACCGTTGGGCTAAAATTCAGAGTTGTCGAGGATGAAAGCATACCTGCGCCCGTCCTCTTCGGCCGAGATGAAGACCCATCGGTCTCGTACACATTGGAGTATCAAGGTATGTGGATCGGCTCTTGATCCGAGGTTAGGTATCTGATCTCAAATTTACTGATTTATGACAGAATTGCTTATAAAAGCAAACTGGCTGCTGCTCAGTTACGAGACATCTGAAGCTCAGCAAGTCACCCATGCAGGTAAAGCAGTCGTAATTGCATCCTTGTGAAAGCCAAGGCTATCCGAAATCATAAGCCGTAGAACCGAATACTCGGACCCGGCTACTATTCTAGATGTTCCGCCTCATTCTAAGCGATGAGGAGGTTGTCATCAACCCTAAAGGAATACTGAATCCATCCACGGTCCAGCTACGAGACACGAGCTCATGCGCGACTCAAACCGCGAGACCGACGGAACCAACAAAGCTGTTGAACAAGTTCCGTCAGTCCGGATGATAATTTCCGGCCCAGTGACCGAATACCGAATGGACAACCATTGCAAGCTGCCTTGGCTGGTTCCCTCTTGATTGGGCGCGCATTGCATTATGATTGAAAAACATTGACTCACATTTTCTTGTTTAGGGGCTATTTACTTCCCAGGCAGTGGCATCATTCATCCATGTAATACCTTCTTGCCTTGCGCAATTCCATCGGCGAACCCCTTTCATTCGATGGCAACCACTTTTGTCATGTAGTCGTCACCGGATAGTACGACTGGCAGATAGCGCCACCACGCAATGTATGATGAGAGACGATAGAGATGGTGTTCTGGAGTTATAAATAGTGGAGGGGTGGGCCTACTTAACATGGCCACAGATTGCGCCATTCTGTTATGGGTCTTGATCTTCGAACGATAGGGTATTCGAATCACATGTTAATGACGGGCTGCATAGAGGTGGGACCTCTGCTTCGACGACAAGATTTTAGAATTAGAAAATCCACGATAATGTAATAGACTACAGATTATTCCTATGTCTCACTGGTGCATTCTGCAACTTCGGCATGATTTTACAACGCCTCTATCACCAAAAACACGCAATCCCTCTCAAGACAAAAGAAGCCGACATGACCATCTTTTAGCTAACACCCCATGGTGAACGACTGCATAACTGCTCATGCTCGATGCGATCGGGTCACTATCTCGTTTTCCCTTGATTGCCGGGCTGTGTGATCTACGTTCGTTGCTATTCATGCTCTAATCTATCATCTGCGCGATAATGACCTATCTCACCGCTTACTTGTAGATTGTGACTGTCTCAGACCAAGTCATCCTAGGGCCGTGCGCAATGGTAGTTCTAAGTAGTCCACCTATCGGAGCGCCGCCGTCGTCGACTCATGGCATTTGTCCGGTTCTCTCCGGTGCCGTCCGGAGCTGACTGCATCGTTCCTGCATGGACCACGGGCTAGACACGCATATAACATTGCAGATAGATACATAGATTGTAGGTAGAGGTTACCTTGGCGATCTCAACCTCCGACAAGATCCCGAGGGTCTCCAGTCATACTCGATTAATTCTCCGATCCTCCAAGGCGGAAGATCTATGAGCTGGATGTCAGCATCTGAGGCATCTGAAAACTTTCAGCTACTAACTATCGAGGACTTAGGGAATTATACGCGATCAATTAAACAGCTCTTATTCTAATACAATCGTAGCATCGCTTCTTACGATATTACGCTGAATATTTTTCAGCTAGTAAGATTTAGCACGAGAACAATTAGAACGGCATCTAGCTCACCAAGCTAACCGTCTTGAAGTATCCATTAAAGTTGTAAGCTTATTTACTTAACAGAGAGAATATGACGGAAGAGGAGGAGAGGGTACTTATAAAAGAATGATATATCATATTGTCGAGAATACCGAGTTAGCGACGTTTGGTTCGCTCTGGTACTTACTACTTGTCTTCAGCGTTACAACGCGGGATGATCCGTGACACGTCCCCTGCATCAGTCGAGTTTCAGTGGTCTGGCCGGTCTGGCCTAAGCGTAATTCGGAATGAGCCGAGTTCCAAAAGGTTTCTCGGTTTTTTCTTATCGTTATCCCACGACTCTCACGAGATGCTCGATCTGGTGGATCGAATATTAACCAAGGTCCAGATCATACGCTATTCCATATTTCCGAAAAAGGCCCATCTTGCTTAGAGAGCCGCAAGTGAGATGTCGAGCCTTAGCCTCGGCAATGGTAGACCGGTCAGACCGGTTAACTGGAACAAAGTCCCTTGTTGCTTAGCATCCTGAGCCCCCACGAACTTACCGTATGGACCTCACCGTAAGCTGTGATGGTGATGGAAAACGTGAAGCAGAGTTTGGCTTCAGTTGGGCTGCTCAAACTACCACACCTCAGCCACCGAGTCATGACTACCTAGGAGCAGGAGGTAGGCAACCCTGTATTGTTTCGTGGGCGTATTCAACCCGGCACAATTTTGAGGTATAGCGAATAATACCCTTGTTCACAATTGCTAGTGCCCGTGATGATCCATGAAGAGGATGACGATCTCACGCACGCATTGTCCGTGCGATCCCGTCGCCGCGTAGACAGAGTTCGTCCACGATCACAGTTGATGAACTCTCTTCATCTGCATTTTTCATCTGCATTTTTCATCTGCATTTTTCATCTGCATTCACCATTATTATACCAATTTTCTTATACACTTTCGCTTCCTCGAAGTTGATCTTCGCGGGCCTGGCTGCCCTTTTCTTCACCGTTTCTTGATTGTATTAGCTAGGTACATTCTTTTGTATACATTTCTAAATGGTTTCTTGTTGCTTACCAGCGAGACAATTGACAATCTCTTCGAGCGCAAAATCTACTGCATATCCACGCGTGTTATTTACTACCTAGTTGAAGATTGATCGCGGGAAGGTTGTAGTAAGAGGTCAATAGTTGGCCATTATGGAACGACCCGAGTCGACGACAGAGTCAACAGCGGAGTCAACGATAGCGATATCCGAGGCAGAAAAGAGTTTTCCCATACCGCCAAGAATAATACCAAGAACAACCGCAAACCTCCGGAAAACGCTTCCGCCATTACCTCCGCCAACACCCTTACCAAATGTCCCAGACTTTGGTACGCAACAAGAGGAGGACGTAAATGCGATTCGAGAGTCATCCACTACAAGTGATCTCGAGTCGTTGTTGACCGCGTTAGGAGGTAATGGGAAAAATGTGAGACTGACACTGGGGCCGTCAGAGATTGAAGAGAAGCCCCCGAGGCCGATAACGAAGGACTGGCCTAGACCAGGAACTGCGGCCACTACCGCTACGGTGGCGACTACGGCAACTGGGGCCTCATATTCGACGACGAGTTCCCAGCGGACCATCAAGTACGGCACGGGGAAACATGCAAAAGTCGAGCTTTCTCCACAACCTAGCGAAGACCCTGAAGATCCTCTGAATTGGCCGTTATGGAAGAAACATTTGAATTTAGGCGCGCTCCTTTCTATGGTCGCATTAGTAGGGGTAATGAAGACGGCGTATATCAGCGTGAACAGTGTCATCGCGATAGAGGAAAACGTGTCGTATACGGCAGCGGTCGCCTTGACCGCTGTGCCGTTGATGGTATCTGCAATTACCGGTTTGGCTTCCTTGATAATAGCGAAGATATGGGGTAAAAGGCCAGTATATCTGGTATCAATGGTAATGCTATTCATTGGAGTGGTTTGGAACACTCGCGTAAGGGGATGTTTGGCGCAGAACATGGTCGCGAGAATATTCCAGGGATTGGGATGGGGTGCATTCGACACTTTGGTCTTGGGCTCGATCCAGGATACGTATTTTGTTAGTAATCCTCCCAAAGATTCATTCCCACGATTCTTATGCTAATTCTTGCAGGAACATGAACGACAACCAATGATCATAATTCATTATACCGTCTCGATCGCCACCATGCTAGGTTCTCCCCTACTTGGCGGTACTGCGTCTGCTGGTCCTAGGGGCTTCGAGCTGCAATTCGAGATCATGAGTGCCTTCCTATCGCTTTCAATTTTATTGCTAGTCTTTGGAGCCCCTGAGACAACTTACGACCGCACAGTGGACGATACACAGCCGCCCACCATCGAACGTTCTCAAGCCTTATGGCCAACAGTAACATATACAAAAGAAGCTGCTGTAGAATACGTCACTAAGATGAAGCCTTGGGCGTACCAGGCAAGTGAAATCAGCATACCCTTGATCTTACAGGCTCCCAGAGCTATGCTTGCTCCGACCACTGTCCTTCTTTTTACCCTCACACTCCTGCCATACGCCGGCTTCTGGGGCCTAGCAAGCTCACTCTCGCTACTTTTCTCTCCACTCCCTTTCATGCTGCCCTCGGCACCCCTTGGCACTCTTATGACAGGGCCGTTTCTACTCGCTACTCCTGTAGCCGTAGCGCTTGCTTCGTCCATATTTCAGATGCGCTTCAGACCGATCGTCCATCTAGTAACTCTTGCTGTCGGTACCGGTGTCGCTTCAATTGGTATGCTCGGATTTGGACTGTACCTTGCGGGATCAATGGAGATGCCGACAGATGGCTCGGCCAAACCATTCAGCACGCCATGGGACTTAGGGCTAAACCGGGTCAGTCTGCCAGTCGCGTCTTTCCTGCTTGGGCTTCTGGCAGCAGGGTCTCTCGCGCTCGACGCCACCATTCGACCGATCATCCAAAGATCTACGGCTTTTACCTCGGCCAATCTTGCGGTTGGTCTACGCAATACGGCCGACATGCACGGCGGTCTAACATGTTTACGGCACTTTGTCGTAGGCGCTTTTATTTTAGGCCTACCTAACGCTATCTTCATGTGGGATGGCCTAAAGGCGGCTACGCTAGGAATAGGGATCACACAGATCGCTGTTACTGTAGCAGCCGGCGCCGTGTACTGGTACTGGGACGAGAGTGTGCGACGGCTTGACGGACGCGTCATGGGACTCATCGATCTGTCCATCTTGAAGAAAACGGCGAGCTTTTTCGAGACCGATTAAGGATTTGCCATACCAAAATACATAAAAACAGGAACGCTTTAGGAATCTCGAGTAGGTTCAAGATATCCATGGCATTCTTTTGCTCTAGCGACGAGGCTATGATGGATGTTATGAGACTCGGAACTTGATATAAGTCTATAATGGATAATGCAAATACAACCTCCTATTCTGAAGATATAGATGTATGGTTTGAAGTCTAAGCCCGCAATGCTCTTCACACCCTGACTTACCACTACTAGAGGATGAGACGACGATTTGGAAGGGGTGCTACTGTGTGAGATATTCAATAGGGGCTTTTGATGCCCTGCCTGTATCTGTCGCTATTGACACTACTATTCGTTGCCATCAAGAACTTATCAATGTTAGATTTAAATGCCAGCTCAGTCGTGATATCTATTGGGATGAAGGGATTACTTAAATCTTTCTCATATTTCTGTATGCACTCCCATGCTATACGCGGCATGGGCGAAATCAAAATGGATTCTCGGAAAAAGGGGCTCATTGACACACCAAAAAAAAAAAAAAAAAAAAAAAAAAAAAAAAAGAGAAGAAGAAGAAGGAGGAGGAGGAGGATAGAGAGATTGATTTGGCCGATAAGGACTCGGACTCTCTCAGGCGAGTGCTTGCCAACGAAACCACAGCTATAACAATGAGCTAGAGTGTAAGCACCGCCATACCACTCCGGCCATCAAATTCAATCTTGTAGCCGATTTTTACCTACTGAATTGGGACTTCGATAGAGATTATAAATCTTGGCAAGTGAGGAAACCATTATAGACCAAACCACTCCATAGGACCTTTAACTGGGGCAATACAGTATCATAGTTGAAAATAAAATACCCCTCTAACTGCCGGTTGTCTATATAGGAATTGGGATGTAGGATACACCTAAGCATCTACAATACTTCAATTCTGGTTGACAAGAAGCATCATTGATACCTAGGTTAGCGCATTCCTGTGACAATAACACAAGGCAAAGTAGGTTTAAAAACGTACCGCTAAAAATGTTTTATACCTATTCTGAGATTAATCCATCAAGTCATCCGTTGTAATTGTGATTCTTCTCCCTACCGCCGGTCAAAGGAATCGGCCATTCTAGTGTCTAAGAAAGGGGATGCCAGATCAGAATAAATACGACAAAGGTACTTATACTGATCTCAGGAGTCGACATTAATGCATATGTGCATTTTGGTAATATCTCATGTTATCTTGTTGACTCTAATGGCCAATAATCTAGTGATATTTATGTCATCGAACTTCACAACAGTAGCTGGGAGATTGGAGGCATTAATATAGATACTACTTCTATGAACAAGAGCCATTATAGAACTACTTGGACATATTGGTAGGTAACTGACGGTGGAGATAATACCTACTCTCAAATAGAAGCATACCCCTACCTACTTAGGACGAGAGGAGGAACATGTCGTCGACGATGATATATTACCTGGCAGTGAATATCGTAGAGAAATAATTACACACCACCTGGCAGAATATTCAATTCAAGCTAAGTGATTCCCTTTGCAATCAGCAATGTTTACATCTCTCACTTCTCCCATCATCGCTTACCATATCCACCACCCATCGGCGCGCGTTTACAACCACACCCACCATCCATCGCGCGCGTTTATAACTATATCGTACTTTTCCTTTACCTCTCACATATTCGTCGTAAGTTCTTCTAAACATCGCTATCATGCATAGTCTTGTTCTAAATTTGTTCTGGGTCGATTTACTTACCAGTGAATATCATCAGTGTCGTAACTACTAGTTTGACAAGATGGCGGGGGCCGCATGGCCCCGGCCTATGAAGATCGATTTTATTCGAAGCGTTGCTACTCATGGAGAATTAACCCTCCCGACAGAGAAATGGCGACTTGGCAAGGTCACGAATTGGGGCAATGTTTACGATGACATGGTACATAAAGGCTACCAACTTCTTCCTAGTCGCTCTTACTAGTAAGTTTATAAAAATTTACCTAGTCTTTTATTTACTATACTAGTATGATTGCCCATACTAATTCTCTTTTAGTGAGATGTGGAGGCGAGTTTCTGCTCGCCGGGATGAGAAACAGGATGAGGAGGATGAATCCCCTAAGAAGAAGAAGGACAAAAAGGAAAAGAAAAAGAGGATGTACGTGACCCGCGCGGACAGTTTACTTCTTTTCGACGGACTGGCAATTCCCGAAGAACCCGCACCCATCGCCGATGATGGCAACCACTTCGAGGAACCGGAAGAGCCTGAAGATCCCGAAGTCGTCATTGATGATGACCACCACTCAGAGGGACTGGCAGAGCTTGAGGATCAAGAAGCCGTTGTCGGTGATGACCACCACTTTGAGCAGCTGGGAGAACCCGAGAACCCCGCAGTCGTCGCTGATGATGGCCAACAATTTGATGAACTGGAAGAGCCCGAGGCATTTGGAGCCGTTGATGCTGGTGACAATCACTTTGAAGGCTTGGACGATATTGGCGGCGTCGAACTCGTGGGTGACGAGTTCGAGGCTAGGGTGAGAAGACTGAACGCGCTAGAACGTTCCTATATCGCCATGCAGATGGTTGCAAAGTTGAGAATCCTACATCAAGTCATGGGAGAAGTTGGTCCGATTGACTAGTTCCATCTTCAGCACAGTCTTTCGTCTCGTCGAACTGTGTGCGACAGACAATCATGTACCTAGCTACGGAGTTTACTGAGGGAGGAAGCCGGTTCCACCGGTGACTCAGGATACTAATTCACAACGATTAACTACGCTCTGCCCCCTGCTCGTTAGATCTTTATAGGTGATCGATCATTGGTACGTGCCTAGCATACTGCATAATACTGTAACCTTATGGGGGTCTCGGAGGATTTGACCCACTACCCGTGTCTGCGCGCCAGGGTCTTCCCGCTGTGGAGACCGATAATTGACCCCTACCCATCTTGGTTCGCAACTGCACGTGTTACGTCATCCTCAGAAGGCGTTGCATACATCTGTAGGCTGCATTTGAATATCTACGAGATATGATATCTCATGGAGGTCTAAAGATTGAAAAAGGAATTTAAAGGTGTAGCAATATATCGAAATGGCTTTAAATTAAGCTAGGTACACACTAGGTACCCACTAGGTACCAAAAAGTATGCTAAATTAGATATAGTGCCTTTTTTAGGTCAATGAAAGTTTGATGCTGCCCTTGACAAAAGAGGCTAAATGATGTACACAGTAGTAGGTATTTAATAGTTAGAGAATTTGCTTTTGGTACGTAGGTACCTCTCGATATGTACTGCTACCTACGGTAACGTGGATAGTGGGTACTATGTCCGGAAACAGATTAAGCAGGCTCCGGCTGTTCTAGAAACCCTGCAAAAAGCATGCACGTGGTTACGCGAGCCTGCGCGTCAATCTTCAGGAGGTCTTGCACGAACCGACCTACCGGTTCACATTCGCCTGGCATCGATGTTACAGTCACTTCCTAAACTTCTCGTTTGTACCCAAGCACTTGCCATACAAACGGCGGCAGCTCCAAGCCTTGCGAAACCTACGACGGCGTGTACCTCCCTCCTCCAGTAGAAATGGTTTGCACCTGCAGCCGTAATCCTGATGAATACAATTTCAGCCTAACATTCAACCTTAGAGACCTTAACGCGATAATTTCCAATAGGCGTTAGAGGCGCAGCCTGGTGTGGCCACGGCAGCATCGAGCCTGCCGCTCCTGCTGCACACGCCGCACTTGCCTTCCAATACATATTCTACAGTGCCTACCGTGCCTACATTGTGCCTGCCTCTAGGCACCTAGTAGAAAAAAAACTCAAAATATCACGCTGTCACAATATAAATTCACAATGCCACCGCCGCCTTTTTCTTCCTCAACACAAAGTGTGTTGAATCAGCAACGTGCAAAAAAGTTCGAACGTGAACCTACTTCTACAAACTCTTCCACCCACATCCCACCTCTTAACCATGCACACCTTGATCGTTCTACCAACAACAATCATCGCCGATCTATGACTGATCAATACTTGCGCGAAAAACATAAGAAACAGGAACGTATACGAAAAGAGCATTTACGAGTACAACGCGAGCAACAAGTGCGCCGCGCAAGGGAACGGGCCAGAGAACCATTGCGCCGAGATCATTTGCATCAAAAACATCACGACAAATTCCTACAACAACCGGCTGACGGTATTTCCCAATACAATCTGACCCATCGGCAACACCACAAATACCAAACCCAGCAACCTATTCACCAGCAACATTCGCAAAACCGAAGGAGAATAAAACAGGAACTACCTGAAATCGGAATTATCCACCAGTTTGCAGCAAAGATTAAGGTGAGACTCGAGATTCGCATCTACTGACGCATCAATTGCGATATTCTAAATTCTGATATAGTACTAACTGAATTCTTGTAGGACCGCTTTCCGGGCAGACCCGAGCTTGCCCGGCAATTCTTATCCACCATGGCGTCCGATAGACCTGCTGAGGATTTTCTACCCGATGTTTCTAACATGTTGCGACG
This sequence comes from Annulohypoxylon truncatum, assembly GCF_022578515.1. Taxonomy (NCBI): domain Eukaryota; kingdom Fungi; phylum Ascomycota; class Sordariomycetes; order Xylariales; family Hypoxylaceae; genus Annulohypoxylon; species Annulohypoxylon truncatum. Next base: position 1,025,685 of record NW_025953797.1, on the reverse strand, counting down.
TGCACCTGAACTTGTCTCAGAATATCAGACATCGATGGGCGCTTTTGACCAAAGCCGACTTGGCCAGCCTAAGCAGCATGGTGAGTCTCAACAGCCTTATCAACCCGACCATCCTGAGCTGCCTGAGCTGCCTCAGCTTCAGCCACAACAACTTCTACGCCACCTAGATCCTAACTTCGCTGCTCGCCCGCCAACTCCTTTCAGCGCCAACAGTGTTGACCACGATGACTACAATGGCGATGACGACCAAGATGATGAACCGGATTATTCCCAACTTGGAGACGACGATAGTCATCCTGATCCTTTATGGCATCTGCAAAATGCGCAGGAACATGAACCACATGAACGTCAAGCAGTGCAACATCTCTTGCGCTTGCCCGAAATTGACATCCCTCCCGAGCAACGAAAGGCTACGCCTGTTGCCATGTCTTGTACGCTAATGGACCACCAAAAGGTATGCCTTAGCTGGTTGATGGAACAGGAGGATGATCCGAACAAGAGAGGCGGTATTCTAGCAGGTATTTATAAATCATCTACCAAACTTGACCATGAAAGAAGACGCTGACTACTTAAAAAGATACCATGGGTTTGGGCAAGACCGTTCAGTCGCTTGCCTTGATTTTGGCACACCCGTCCACGGACCCTACCCGCAAGACCACACTCATTGTCGCCCCACTTGCCCTACTGAAGCAATGGGAGCGGGAAATTGAGTCCAAGGTGAAGCCTGCGTACAAGCTGAAGACACTCCTGTATCATGGCGCGGACAAACGCGGAATCACTGTTGCCAAGCTTCTCACTTACGACGTCGTGCTGACCACTTACGGGACAATCGCTTGGGAATATAAAGCGATCGCCGAGGGCAAGAGAACCAAGAAGCCGATCATTCTAAACGATGATGTCACCTTCCATCGAGTAATTCTCGACGAAGCTCACCACATCAAGACTAAGACGGGAAAGTCTTCACTGGGTACAGCCATGATCAAGGCGAAGTACCGGCTTTGTATGACGGGTACTCCGTTCATGAACAAGGTCGGAGAAATTTATGCCCTCATCCGTTTTCTTCGGATCAAACCTTACGATGAATGGCTCCGATTCAACTGGGATATCAACAAGCCAATTGAGAATTGGGGTGGCGATGCCGGTGACAGGGCTATGAGAAAGCTTCAGACACTCTTCAGAAGCATCACTTTGAGACGGACCAAGAACAGCGTGCTCGATGGCAAACCAATTCTTCGATTGCCGCCTCTTGAAAAGAAGGATGCCATGACCCAGTTCAGTGAGGACGAGAAGGCTTTCTACCTTGCCCTTGAACATAAGCAGCAACTTGAGGTGAACCGATTCCTGAAGAAGGGCATGATTATGAGACAGTACACTTACATACTGGTGTTGCTCCTCCGTCTACGTCAAGCATGCTGTCACCCGCACCTTATCAGAGACTTCGGTATTCCGGAAGGTATACAAGCCTCGTCGGACGATATGTGCAAGCTTGCATCCAAGCTCAGAAAGGGGATTGTGGAGAGACTTAAGGGTCGAGATGAATTTGAATGCCCTCTTTGCCAATCGACCACCAAGAATCCGATTCTCATCTACCCCTGCGGCCACCCGTTGTGTAGCACCTGCTTTTCGGTCTTGACAGAAGTCAAGAGACCAGACGCCGAGGACGCCCATGAAGAACTCACTTGTCCCCACCAGGGCTGCAAAACTAAGGTCAAATCTGACAAGGTTATCTGCTATTGTTTCTTCCTGGAAATCCACATGCCTGAGAGGCTTGAAGCGGACGCTAGTGATTCGGACGATTCGGATGATGATGATTCGGAGTATGATGACGATGACGAGGATGACGTTGACGAACGTGGAAATCTCAAGGATTTTATTGTGTCTGGTAGCGAGGACGAGGATGACGAGGTAGATGAAGACGAGACTGGCAAAGGCGACGCTGAAGATTCCGAGAATGCCGAGTCCGACGATCATTCGCCCGAAGACACAAAGTCTAGACAGCCCTCAGAGTCTAAGGATGAGGCATTGAAGGAGGCTATTAAGAAAGAGGAATCAGTGGAGAAGGATCTCGCAGATGATTCCGATTCCGATTCTCTGGTGTCTCTGGACGAAATCTGGAGACGAAGACGAGTTGGTTCAATCAAAACCAAGGAGAGTCCCGCCGAATCTAGTAAGCGCAAGATTACACCTGATTCATCATCGGACTCGGATGAGTGGAAACCATCGACTCGTTCCAATGGCAAACGCAAGCGGTCTACCGACAAGCAATCTACCGGGTCAAGAAAGAAGAGCAAGGGCGCAGCTGGCGAGAAGCGACGTAAGAGAAAGACCAAGTTCATGTCATTGGGAGCCCTGAAGAAGGCTAGCTCTACCAATGCAGCTGCGAAAGCCAAATATCTCAGGAAGCTCAAGAGGGATTGGGTTCCAAGCGCCAAGATTGACAAGACAATGGAGATACTAGGCGATATCAGACAGAACAACCCTAAGGACAAGACGCTCATTTTCTCCCTCTGGACGTCTTTCCTCGACCTACTTGAGATCCCGGTAATCGACCAAGGATTCAAATACGTGCGCTACGATGGAAGTATGGACCACAAGAACCGGGACAAGGCCGTGAAGAAGTTTATGGAGTCACCTGACGTCCAGGTCATGCTGGTTAGTCTGTCAGCCGGCAACGCAGGCCTGAACCTTGCTGCGGCGACTCACGTCATCATTATCGAACCGTTCTGGAACCCGTTTGTTGAGGAACAAGCCATTGACCGAGCTCATCGCATCGGCCAGAAGAATGCCGTCACGGTTCACCGCATCTTAATTGAAGGAACCGTCGAGGACCGTATCCGCGACCTGCAGGAGAAGAAGCGCACGCTTGTCAATGCAGCCCTAAGTGAAGAAGGCGCCCAAGGCGTTGGCAGATTAACCATTGCGGAGTTGAAGGGTTTATTCGGTATTCATTGATCTAATCTCGACCGGCCCTTAGCTAGAGATATTGTTCTCAATCCACCTGAGCCCTGTGCTTGGCTGCTGATATGGGTCGCAACGATGAAAGATAGAAAACGAGAAAATGAGAAAACGAAATTCCCGATCGCCGTCCCGGTTCCATATTGCTTTTAGGAGAGTACATTGGCTGTACGTAAATGCAGGAGTCTACTGGCGAAACTGTGCTTGATACTGGATGCTAGGTATGCCCATGGCTGGATGGGTTGGTGTCTTGGTAGCTTGGTATGTAGCTTAATAACCATTGCCCTTATAAAAAACCGCCACGGTATAGAAGATGCCTGTGTGATAAGAATAATTGGAGGAGACGAATGCTCGTCATACTTACTGACGTAAAGTAGCTGAATGATGGCGTGGCAGTTCTGATATCAGGTCGCTTGCAGCCACGGACGATTGGGGCGACGATCTGATGCCGAGTTCCGATCGCTATGGCTGTCGCGACGACGGCCTCGGTCTATCAGATCGAGGAAGTGCGTATGGGTTCACGTCCGAATAAGGACTCGCGGGCATCCGGGGACTTGTAGTTCCACGTAGTCGATCTCGATAACTCCTCTGTCGTTTGCAATATGGATAAATGAGATCGCTACTTTCGGGCGTCGGCCTGCCAGGTGCCGGTGAGTTAATAAGGACATCACTTGCGTATTATTAGAAGCTCTTAGGGCCGACCTGAAAATGGCCATACGTCTATGTTTCTTGTATGAGGAATGTCACGTTGGATTGATGTTCTGATGAAGCTTTTGTATGTCAGGGTATCAGTGTACGCCCTTTCTGGGAATTTCGCGATTGTCCAGCCCAGGTAAATTGTAGTTATTTACTGACTGTTATCCCAACTTTTCCTATCACGTTGGCCCAACAAGTCAAAAATGTAAGTTTGACGGCTTCCATTCATGCTAAACGATCCTATCACATGTCATCTATTAGCGATTCTCCGGCTAATTATCAACAAATCTAGCTTCTAGGACATCTCGTAAATAGATGTCAACTTAGCCAGCCACTCGGTACGCCTTACCTCCCCGAGGTTGTGTTACATCCGGCCAGACCTCGCTCAGCAAGGCTTTCTCGGCCGCAAGCGGTAGTCGGTCTAGGAGGCGAGAGTCGAGACCGGGCTCACGGGTATGCTGGGATATATATCTATATCTCCCTATATATGTCCCTGCTACCTGTGTTGGTGGCATGTAGTATGGTAGGGTGCCATGTCAAATGCCTCCCTGGTTGCCTACGTCCGTAAATCTCTACTAGATAAGTCAACGACTTCGCCGATCATCTTTGCGGCTTGACGTTTCTTCTCTTCTTGGTCTACCATAAACTTACCCATACGAGAGCCCTTGTGTAACGCTCGATAAGACGCCTAGAGAATTACAGCTAGAAGATAAACTGTAAACTGCACAGCAAGATGAAGGTACATCTCCTCGCCGACTCACCTTGCTTTCGACCCAAACCAACCCATTACATCCCAAGCACGAAAGCCAACTAAAGCTAACTACGTACTCCAACTCCCTACCTAGATCTCACAATCCATCCTCCTCCTAACCCTCCAATCCGCCGCCGCCCTCGTCCTCGCGGCCCCAGCCCCTGCCCCGGGACCTGGTCCGCGGCCGGCGGCGGAAGCGTCGGGAGACCGCGAAGAGGCGCCGCGGTCGTGGCGGCTCGACTGCGGGTCCCCCGGCGTCACGGCGATGTGCTCGGCGAGCAACAACGGCGCGCACTGCGACCCCGTGTCGGGCGAGCTGACGATCATCCTCGCGGGCACGTGCGGCGCTTGCAAGTGCGTGACGGAGGGGGAGTGCTCTAGGGGGTGTGGGAGATGAGGCTGGAGGAGCTGGGGATTTTGGTGGTGGTGGCGGTGGTAGTAGGGACGTATGTATAAAAGATCTGGGTGGATGGACGGATATGGTGGTAGCGGTAAGAGGGGCGGAGGGGTTAGGCGGAATGGTGGCGGTGGGCTTGGATTGGTAGGGATGGATAGGTACATAGGCCTTACGTATAGACACTCCCTAGCTACATACCTATATTGCTAAATGAAGGTCGAGATATTGAAGATGGAGGGGCTTGGTATTCATAGTTCGAATTCTCTAGGAGGGATTCGTGAGACCTGGAGTATACGGCGCCGGGTTACGGGTTTATGATCGGACGACTAAAGGGAAAGGCCACGGAATGGATTCGAGTTATATACATCCTTTCTTTGATATTCTTGCCTTGGCCTACCGTATGTGCTCGGTGTAAGGTATAATTCCTTGATTCTTATTGGTGTCTTTGTCTAGAAACTTTTACCTACAATGTTAGGAGCCACTTCAGGAATCTACCATTGCAAGAATGAAGACGACTAGAACAGGTTTCTTATGAGGTGGCATCGTAGTACCAAGAAGGTGGTGACCTGGTCAAGTCTCACGTCGTACACATTTGTGGATAGAATGACAATGCCCTGTAGACGGCCCTGGAGGCTGGTAACTTTCGGGAAGTTTTTAGGGCTAGGGAGACGATTGGCTAAACCTCAGGGGTTGATTGACACTAGCAACTAGTAATTAATCCACCGTATAGCCCGAAAAGGAAAGGCTGGCTGGATCGAGGTCTTATCGATAAGACCGTTACAACCCATTGACGCATGAGCGCTGGATAAATCAACAATTCCAACAATTCACAGCTCCACCATCCTACATCTATTTATTCCGGAGGCACGGGAAACTATTCGACTAATTGTACGTTCCAATACCTACTTGGAAGTCCTACCCATCGATACGTATGGCAGCATAGAAACCTCCTCCTACTAACCATCGTCAACAATGCCGCGATGTCGCTTCAGCAAGCCAACACGTCGGCGGCACGATCACGATCGCTACGCGTCCCCGCCAAAACTGCCTTGACCGCCCCTCAGCCTGTCTCAGCTACCACCAGCTCGCCTCAGATACCTACCACAACCTCTAACATAGCTCTATTCCTTACAAACCTACGTTTGCTAGACCTTGATCTCGAACCCGATTGGCCGGGAATAACTCTCGCGACCTTCTCCGCGAAGGATGCCGCGAGCGGGCAGAAGAAGCGGATTCAGTGCGTGGAATGGGCTCTATACCAGCTTTTCACCCTTTGGGACTACAATGAGACTCAAAACGTATGTCATTGTGTGTTAGCGACGAAGCGAGGTGTTCTAATGCTTTATAGAAATTGCGCCCTTTCTTTCCGCCCCTCGATCAGATACAGTCTACCAACCTTCGAGCTGCTCTGCTCCGGGGCCTCGAGCAAGCCAAGAAAAATGGCGTCCTCGGTCGCGATGCCGTGTTGCGAAAGACCATGCTAGATGAATGCAAAGGCGAAAGACTCGAAGAAGTCCTGGCTGTCTTTTCCTCGGCGGTATTGAAGAAATTGGTGGCAGAGCGAGCGCTCAATTCAGGGCCAGAATACCGGCCTACTTTCTCGGAGAATATCTCCTTAGAGAACTGGGGTTACTCCGGGGACCGTACCGAGCTTAATGCACTATTGCTAGCTCACAAGGCATCTCTACGTTCCTTATTGACGAGGAAGAATGCTGCGCGAGAGAAATATCGTGATTTCGAAAAGCTGCTGGCATCGAAGGAACAAGGCATTGATCAACGAAAAGAGCAAGTCAAAGCAGATACCGAGCGAAGCGTGGCCGAAACGTCGGAAAAAGTGAAGAAAGAAGTCTACAAAATCGTAAAGACTAATTGGACCGGAAACGACCAATGGATCGACTCACTATTGCTTAACGATACTCCGTCGCGTAAAGGTGGGCTGCTAGGTACTAAGTTCGACGATGTTTGGGCCGGCATTCATGAAGGGAGAATTTCCGACCTCGAAGACCAGAATTCTGGTCTACTGGAGCAGTTAGACAACCGAGTCCGCGTACAGAGGGCAAGATTGGAGAAGTGGGACGATTTTCGAAAGAAAATGTTTGGAAATATGCCACAGCCACCCGCGGAGGACTCGAAAAATAAGGGTAAATCGAAGAGTGTTGATCTCAACTTCACAGCTCATCTACACTTAAACATCGACAAGACAGACGCGAAGGACAGAGTCCCTCTCAGCGTCCCACCACCTCAGTATGCCAGAATCCTTAATAACATGAAGGCCGAGCTTGATGCCATCGGAAAACCGAAAATTCCCGACTTCTCTAACCTTCTCGGGGGGTCAAGAAGGAGTTCCGTCATTGACACAAATGCGAACCTGGCAGCACCTCAGCCAGCGGCCGACCCAATCTCCGACATTAGTGAATGGGAGGATGAGGCAGAGGATAAACGACCGGCTGAGAAGATTGCGAAGCTTCCGGTTGGACGCCGTTATCGCCTCAACCGTCCCAAGTCTACCGTCGAAACCAGAGGGCAGATACCGAAAATATCTTTATCTGAAGCCTCATACGATCAAGATACCAACGACCTTTGTCTATCACCAGAACTAGAAAACCCGGGATTTGCGATACCTCAATCCTTCATTTCAGCAAAGTCTCGAAATAAAAGCCAAGAGCCAGCCGAGCCGGAGAACACAGCGTCATTTTCAACTTCGTATACGGCTCCTTCTCGTGATGCTTCACCCACCGAATTGACGCAACCGAGCAAGACAATTGAACCCATGCCGACCTCTCCAGAGTCTGTTTCTCCTACCCAAGCTATGGCCGATGAGATATTGGCAAATATGTTGAATGCATCACCCTCGCCAATGAAGAAGCACCGCCACACCTTGTCTCTAGCCGAGAGGACACGCATGTCCATGTCGCGCACGAAGTCGTATGAAAAAGACGAAGACCTAACTCAGCTATCCCCCATAAAACTGAACCACACGCAAAGTAGCTCCGATAACACTACGAATCGCACCGCAGAAAGGGGTGAAGAGTATGAAGACCTAGTGGCCCGAACCCGACGGTCTATGGCGGGTTTCGAGGCGGCACAACAAAAGGCACGATTGGAAAGGAGACGGTCAGAGAGGAAGAGCAAGATAGTGCCGAGGAAGGATAACTACTTCCCTAGATTGGAAGAGGAGAATATGAATGACACGTCGATCGCCGAGGAGCTTATGGAAGACGATGAGGTGGATTACGAGGCTGTTTTCAAGAGCAGGCCCCGCGTTCAGACGAGCCCGTTGCCCAGCCCATCTAAGCCGTGGAATGGAGAATGAGATGACGAGTGAAGGATGGGAAGCAGACGAGTTTTATGTGATGAGAATGATGTTAGTGATACGGATAGCATGATACCAAATTGATTTCCCGGTTACAAGTAAGTTTTGAGTGCGTGGCTTGATGACTTATGTTTAGGCTTTAATCACCCCTTGTTTCATTTCTGAAAACTCATAATACCTTCGTAATTCCTACCAACAATTGATACACAGTCAATATTTCAGCAGCATACCTAATCCCTAATCCTTGCCTAATCATAAAAAACCAAAGCCCTCGTTTCGATGCTCTCCCTAGACTCCGCGTCCTCACAGTCCGGGTCCTCGAACGCGCTATGCGGGGCCCGGCGCGCGGGCACGGCGGCGTCGGAGTCGAAACACTTGATGAGCAGCACGTCGCCGGGCTGCTGGAAGCGCTTGTAGTACCACCGGTGCGCGGGCCGCGGCTTGATCGTCCACGTCTCGTCCCGGTCCCGGTCCCGCGGGTAGATGATCGAGGCGGCGACCAGGTCCGCGTCCGGGATCGTGGTCGCGTCGGCGACGGCGAACGGGTCTTTGGCGATGGGTCGGATGGGTCGCCAGAGCTAGGGGGGTTTGGCTACGCGTGAGCTTTGTTTTCTGGATGAGGGCTGAGGGAAGGGAAAGGGAAAGGGGAGGGAAGGGGATGGGGATTGGAAAGGTGGGAAACACACGTTGATGATCTGGTACCGCCGCTTGACCAGCTCGTCTGCCTCGTCCGGAAACCAGCGCCGCAGGACGAGCTCCGCGCCGTCGTAGGACTGGTCTACGTGCGCCCGGAACAGGGGCCCGCGCGAGGACCGGTTGCCTTTGCCGAGCTTGTGCCAGTTCGACGGGCCGCAGCGCGTCTTGTGGTCGAATATGAAGATGCGGGATGCGCCGGTTCTGTGCTCGTGTGTTAGCTATGCCGCGTCGTATGGTCGCTGAAGGCAAGGGAAGAAAGAGAGAGAAAGAGGGAGGGGGAAGGGGAGCTTGCATGTCTTTTAATAGCTGTATCGACTCTGGGTAGTACTCGGATTTGACGAGCTCTTCGTCTTGGAAATCTTCTAGGGACTCGAGCTTGCTCTCGTGCCGTAGGAATTGGAACCCGTGGCTGTCGAGGGCGTACTTTTCTTCTTCGCCCGTTACGTCGTGGATGGTTACTTGCTGTGGTATGTGCGGACGCTCGTTCTTCACGGTGTTTCTTTGGGGCCGATCAGCTTTTGCTCTTATGTTGAAAGTTTGAGGGAAGTCAGCTTTACTCGGCGATTACGATGGGCATCGGTAGAGAACCGTCACCTGGGTCCTTATAATAGTTGATGCTCGTCGGCACGTCGTGACGTTTCTTGGAATGAGTTGACTGTACAGACCCCTCCAGGCGCGATTCGAACGCAAGGGGGAGTTGCGTCGTCGCAACAGCTGTGGCCATTTTTGCGCTCCTTACGTATTAACGACAGCACCACGAAAATATATCAGTCGTATCGCTTAGCTCTGGTTTACTTTATATAATACGATCTGTTGCACCGAATGGCTCAACCCTCACTTTGCACGACACAGCGCTCTAGAAGACGTAAATTCGAGCTTCCACCCACCAAACACGTAACACCATATGAATCGGTACCACTTGCCTCCTTCATAGATACTAAGTAGTCGGAGAATTGCGCTCTGATGTGCGGGGCTATTTGTGCTGATTGGATGAGGCCAGTTTTATGTTCCGTGATGTAGTAACAGTGTGTTGTACCATAATAGCCTAAACCCCATAACTGACGACAAGCTCTTGGAAGCATTAGTTTAGGGTAGGGTATACTTTGCTTCGGAGCTCGATTTCAATGTATCCTTTTGGGTGAAAATGGTAGTAGATATAAGACGTCGACTGTCCCTGTGCTTAAGCCTACAGGGATTTAGAATTAAGCAGCACATCCCCTTTCTGTGTTAAGCTGCCCTAGTCACGAACATCAAGTCCGAAAGTTCAGCAGAACGGTAATGAAATTGTTGTACAACTAAACCTGATCGAGGAGTATTTGATACATAGGTAGGTATTTTTTGTAGGTCTTTCCAGATGTTCAACAGTTAGACCTTTAAGAGACATAGGATATCATCCAAATGGACCGCGACAACATAGGTACTGTACAGTAAATAACTAGACATTATGACGACAGAAATCATTTGAGATATTTCAATGTCTCCCAGGGATGAGTTTTTCTATGGTCTTCTTGACCTTGGTCATAGACCCCCTTCGTCTCCTCTATTAGAGAGTTAGCAGTTGGCATCGCTGTCGGGTATCTTAGATCTTGCAGAATATTACCTCATCCCGAGCCGCTCGCTCCTCGGCACCGTGTATTAGGTCGTATTCGGCTTCAGCCATGTCATCGGTGATCCCGCGCTTCATAGCGGCTTCGTGCTCGTGCTCTTCTTGCTCGGCATGGTGCATCATGTCGTGAGCCTCCATGACCGCGTTGTCGGGAAGTCCGTGTCCGTCTGCAGACATAATTGAAATTGTTCTTCGAAGTCTGTGTTTTGATTTGATATAAGGTGTTGATTGCTTTCCAATGTCAGATGGTAAGAATGCTAGCAAAAGCTTGCAAGGCCCGAAGGAAAACTTGCAATCTATATAATAGAGCTAGATTCCTAGACAGGCCATCCATCTCATGATGTCTCGTGACGAATGACTTCATGTTCGATGTCAGCCATGCAACGATGTGCGAGCGAGACCAACATCCCATTAAACAATCTCAAGATCTATTCGTTCGAAAGTTCGACGATTTGCTCATCGGGCGTCATACGCTGTCGATCCACCCTGGTTCGTCTGGGGTAAAAATGCGGAGGAGGCGGAGGAGGGTCAAATCTCCAATATCTCCAACCCCGCCATCATCGCCGGCTCCAACCTTAGATCTACGAACGGCTCGATGCGATCAGTGCCATCTTAACTTACTACGGTCGGCCCGCGTCATATGTGACATTTTTAGATGGTGATATGACGGAAGCTTCAATTGATACTAAGCTCACGTGAGGCATTGCTCTTATTCCTTACCCGGAATTGAAAGAAACAGAATGTTCTACATATTAATGTTTACATAATAAATTGTGTTTCCATTCGAACGCAAGTAATCGTTTGGTGACTGCCAGCTGACTGATTATCTAATGCAACTGATCCTCAATGCACGTCAGGTGACTGAGGAGTTGTTGAACTGATCCCTTATATAATCTTTTTTTTTAACAATGTGAATTTACGCAAGTTCCCCAAGGATCTAGCTTGTCAACTTTAAGCTCTTAGATACGAGGTTGGACAGACTAACAGATTCATACAGTAAGATCTGCTGGTATTAGGTACTCTCCTTCCTTGCAGGCTCATACTTACCTCTAGAACCCCTGCACACAGCGAAGGCGTCCATGAGGCTTTTAAATATTGGATTTAGTGCTTACTCTTTGGTTTCTAATCTATTTCTACATGGTTGGAAGGATAGGCCGTCTTCGAGTTGGTGTGAGTTTTTCGCTAAACGGAGGCGTGTTGCATCGTAAGGTAGCTTGCGTAGAAAAGTCTAAGCATATATCTACGAGTGATTACCTAGGTAGGTATGCTTTGCTTTTTGCAATCTCAGTTAGTACCAATAATGATAAGGGATCCGTATCTGGTTGCCCGCGACCTTGGGAACATTGGTACGCATCCTACGCGAGGCGCGTGATACAGACAGATAGGTAGTTGATATTAGCAGCTAGTAGGCTGGAGGAATTTATGAGGGCTCCAATCCGTGCGATTGGAAATACTACACTGTCTCAAAGTGTAACGCGAGAAAGGGGTATGATGGGGCGTACAAATCGCACAGCTACAACATCCGTCGACCCTCTAGCCCTTTACGGAAATAATTTTCTATCCTTCCTATCCTTCCTACAGTCAGCTTCGATAAGGTACACCCTTGAGCTCTGATTTGGGGAGTCAGCCGCAGAGGCGCCTATCTTCAATAGTCGCCTACAACTACGCTGTCTTCAGAAAGCAACGTAATCCAATGCGCCCGACGCTGGTACATATGTCTTCCATAAAACGAACATATCGCGCCACTATGCCAAATGATCCTAGTTATTCGACAAGTACCTATCTTATCATCGGCACTTCGACCGGATGGCCTTTTCGTCATACGACGAGATTCTCAAGGAGTTGCACAAGCAGATCCATGCGAGGCTTGAGAGACGTGAGATTACCGAGCTGCGCTTCGCAAAGGTTGGAACCGCCCGCGAAGTGCTCCACTCAACCATCCTGAATCACTTATACCTTAGTGTCGTGCCTCAATCCATTGAAGAGTACTTCGGCCTTGGCATAACTGCAGAGATACTAGTCTCTCGAACTTCAGAGCGACGACTCCATGATTTCTTAGCTACTTTGATCTATGCGCGCTGTAGCATAGCAGCAGCTAGAAATTTCATCACGAATCTTCTTATCCCTTCTCCCTCTGCTTGGTCAAGATGCTCCGATGGAGGACGCAGGCCCGGCCAACTGCCAGCAGACCGATCACAGCTTCAGCAAATACTCGGTGTAGATAATGACCCCGATATCAATAGTTTCATCGACACGCAACCCTGTTTTTGTCCCGTTGTCCTTTTACAGGGCGAGGATGTCCAAGTCCCTGAAGGCGGGAGGCAAAGACTCCCTTACCTATCCAATGAGAAACTGCTCGGGGAAGGGGCTTACGGCGAAGTATACAGCGTTGAAGTCGCTCCGGGACACTTGAGAGATAACCGATCTTCTATGGTAAATAATAAGCCCAGGTTAATTGCACGGAAAGACTTCAAGAAAAGTGATAGTTTTCAGAAAGAGTACGACAATATGAAGCGGATTCTGTACACGACTCGGAAATGCGAGAACATCCTCGAGACCTTGGGTAGCCTTCAGCTTGGCGGGAACACTTTCAGCCTATTCATGCCTCTTGCAGAATGCGACCTTGGGAAATGGATGAAGATGAATGCGCCGCCCACTGACGATTTAAAGAAAGCAGAATTTCTCCAGAGCGCCTCAGGCTTGGCGGATGGCTTGCAATTTCTCCATTCCGAAATTAGAGATCAAAACCACAATCCGATAGTATGTTACCATATGGATCTCAAGCCAGCAAACATTCTGGTTTTCCGTGACGAGAGAGATCAGAACAAGCTCATTTTCAAGATCAGTGACTTTGGCATGTCACGTGTTAAAATTTCGCGTCAGAATGATTACAGAGATATCAGTATTGCTTTTCAGAAGAGGGAAGAGACGATTATGTCGGGGACGGTGAATCGGCGAGCTGAGGGCACATTCCTTGCGCCTGAGTCAACCAATGACTTGCGGAAGATGAACGAAAAAAGTGACGTCTGGTCGCTAGGGTGTGTTGTCAGTGTTATGCTCACGTACAACGAAGAAGGGCAAAAGGGTATCGATACGTATTCGAATGAACGCTCTGACCGTTCCAAGAGTCATGGAGCTGGAGGTGGTGACTTTTTCTTCATTCGTCATACAAATTTCACGAAAACCAAACTGCATCCAGCTGTCAGAGATTGCCATAAACGCCTTATCAAACAAGCTAAACAGAGAAATTCGATTGAAGGAAACGCGGTGGAGGACATATTAAAGCATCTTGAAGAAAAGATTTTGCAGCTAGACCCTGGTCAAAGGGAATCCGCAAGATCTATTAGCGATAAACTTCACAAAGCCTCCGGTGATTACCAAAAACTCAGTGAGAAAATGGAGAGCGACGAGGAGTCGGGGCCTTCGGACATGATAGGCAAGATATTTGCGCCACTGAAGCGAGTAATTTCTCATCGGTAAGTCTGGGGTCTCTTTTCGATACATTCGTTTTATTTTCCTCCTTGCTAATGTTTCTGATATCATAGACACGGCCTAGGGGAGACCCAGATTAGAAGTTGGCGGCTCGCCGATACAAGGACTTTCATTGGGTGTTCTATCTCGCATAGCGGTGTCATTATAGCCTATTGGACGAGGGACTGGATCAACCTATATAACGCGCAATCGTTTCTACCATATAAAGGAAGGGAAATTAATAAGGTCGCTAAGTATAAGCTTGATGTCCCTGGCGAATGGAAAAGCGTAAGACTCACCGAGAAGTATCTTATTGCTTCAACAACAGGCTCTCAACCCCACGTATGTTAAGTTGCGCCTTCATACCGTCGTAGAAGACAGCGCTAACAATTTCCAGCTTTACCTATTCGATTTGGACAGATACGATAGATCAGGACCGAGTTTCGATAAGAAATACGAGATTGCGCTCCCGACATCGAACCAAAATGGCGTTTATCAGATAGCCATATCTCCAGACAGTAAAATGATCGCCTGTGTGGCTCCCCAAGGCGAAGACAAGTCCTGGGTCTGTTATGCTGACATCCGGAGTCTGCTCCAAAATAGGACTCAAAGGTACCTAATAATAGCCTCTATAACTTACCTAATTTATGAGAATCCTTATTTACCTACACTTTACCAGGATTAATTCTGAGACCACATTAAGCTCAAGCAACGAACTGCAGCATAAGATTATCCACAGGAGCCTGTGGGGCCAATTCTCCGTGGAAGCGCCAGAGAGGAATGTTACACATTTATTATTTCCAGCGGATGATTATCTCTGTGCAGTCGCCCAGCCGGATATAGATAGACAACATAATGTCCGGGTTTCATGTTTGTCACTACTCTCTAGAGCAGTTGTGTCTTTACCAATAGAAAACCCCCTCAATTCAAAACCTCAGGTAAGTTGCTGAGCATCCTTTGAGATGGCTATAGGAACTTGATTAACCAACGAGCACAGGATTTCGATAGTGGCAACTCCGCAGGCCTCTTTACGACCCTAGCAGTTTTAGATAATAAACCAACAATGGCAATCGTCCTCTACGGAAACCAACTACTTATTCGAAGTTTTGGGATCACAGATGGTTACGCCATCAATAAGAACACAACTCTTCAGAATTATTCCATTGCCGAGCTGTTGGTAGACAAACAACGGTCAAGGCTCTTTGCCTTTGGAAGGAAAACCGGAAAGCATATGATGTTGCTATTAGAATTGCCTATTACTCGCTCGGGCCGCATAGAGAAGCCTCGGGAGATCAAAGAGCTTCCCGACCTTCGTTATGGCGACAAATTCGCCGCTAGGCTCCTTAGCAACGAAGATATACCTCCTATTCAGGGATCAGGGGGGCTTAGTGCAATGAACCAAGGCGGAGTTATTATTGTATCGTCATATGCTAACAATTGCACCACGATATATTGGATCAACCTCCCAAACCCTCGATAGAAAATAGCAATTTCTTAATAGCACGTCTAAGTCTCAGCCAGCTCCATTTTTCCGATGAGTTGTTCAAGCACGCACGTTCTCAGGCCCTCCTGTAGATCCCCCTTTTATTGATAAAGTGCGCCGGGCCAATGTCCCCAAACCCCCAACATTAAAGCTACTAATGTTCGGTGACATTCTTTTAACTAGCGTGCCATCATGATGTATGACCCAGTAGTAAACCGAGAAGGTAAGTATGGTCAGTATAACGGAGGAAAGCACATATATCCAAATTGCAGGAGTGCTGCTAAGATGACCTGTTTGTTCATCGTAATTAAAGAAGTTCATACCGAAGAATGTCTATCGGTTGGTAAGTCAAATCCATGGAGTTTAATTGTAGGGTGTAGTATTCCATACTCACGGCTACGAACGAAGCAGGTAGATATAGAAGTGTTAGAGTGGTTAGGAACACGGCCGATTTATTCAGACGCAGCATATTATCGTTTTGCTGTTTGGCTAGAAGTTGGTCATGGCAAGACAGGGTGTTTGTCAGAAGTTGTGTGGTAGTGTTTGCTCGCCGTTGCAAGAGCGTTGCGGTACGGCTATGAGCTAGAGCTTGACGACAATAATTATCAAGCGCCTCCGCCGTTTGGAAATTCTTTTTTTCCCGACCCAGTATAGCCGACAATTCGTGCAATACTTCTTTTCCATGGGACAAGAAACTCGATGTCTGAAGAAGCTGGCTTTCAAGGCTTGCTAGAGCGCTCAAGTTATCGTATCCCACGCGTAAGGGTTCATCGATAAATGTGGAAAATGTGGTGCTTGTCTACATCTATCAGCCCATTGAATGGCCTTGCCGTGATGACGAATCCATGATAAACTCACTATAGGTAGAAGTTTCGCTTCTAAAGAAGCTATATATTGCCTGAAGGCTGGAAAATACGCCGCAAACAAGATTTCGTGCATATGGCATGGATCAAATAGGGGTCTTGAGCCAGAGTCGATGCCAAGCAGGGAATCCTCTATCTTCTGATGCGCTGCGGAGTTTGGCGTTGGGCTGAACAACACTGATACAGTCTGAGACGTACTCGCATCATGTCGATAATAGAGAGCACTTTGGCGAATAGCCCATTGCTGCCCGTCGGGTTTCAACTCGGGATAGCGGATCGTATATCCAATCTCTTGAGTGTAATTAGTAGAGCAATTCCTTTGAAACCGTTCCAATATTGATTCTCACCAACCCAAGAGCCATTCCTAATTACAGTGACTGGGATGCAATGGTTGATTTCCACATCATTGTTTCGATGATAAAAGCAAGACGGGAGATCCCAGAACGAACTACTTATGTTATGCGTGGATACGAAGAGCTCGAGCATCTCCTTGGTAGTTTGTAAGGGACTCCATGACGTCCGTTGACATATAGATCTAGGGGAAGTTAGAAAGAATCCTCGAATCTCTAATAAGGGGGCCCCTAAACCACATACAGGTGACGATGTGAATAGTTTCTTGGCTTAGCAGTCTGAAAATATGACTCGATTTCCTGCACAGTGTATAATTGTCGTCGAGACTGTACTTCGTTGCTCTGATTTGGTAGTAACACGTCTATGAGCTTGATAGGTCCAGTGGCCTCGTTAACAAAACATTTCTCGCTGGTAAATTGCGACATGCTCATTTTCTGTCTGGAACTAGCCCATAGATCATGGTGTATATTCAACTGAACATTAGATGGTTTATATTTGAATATCAACTAAATGTATACGGCACACTAAACTCGCCTCTTTCAGCTCCCCACCCGGTCTGCCGCGGCTTATCTGTTTCGGCGGTACCGTTGCACTGCCTGCGGCCAGTATGCGCCACGATCGGTCAGAGATTTCAGCGTAGTGCAGGCATAATTAGGTATCTCTGATCCCGCTGGTTTCGTTAGACATCTCCACAGGAATTGTAACTGATTGGTCATCTTACTTCAGGTCATCCTATCGAGTTGGTGTTAGGACTTCATGCCAAAGAAGGGCATTGTCAGCGAAACTCACCTCACTGACTTGGGTGGGAACAGTAAAGCACCATTGATCATCTCGCAGCTATGCCAGTTAGCCTGACTTATCTTCAATTAGCACATTGTTATACCCATTATGTACCCGAATATTAAAATCAGTCTGCCCTGGGAACAGCCTCTGAAGTAACGCCTGCAGACTTTTCTCTTTGAGGTATCGCGAATGAACGTTTTGTGTCACTGGCATCGCGTCACTTATAATGCTCTAGTTATGGAAAGATCAAAAGATTTTTTCTTGTTTTGGGGAATTATGATGAGTGGTTTCCTAGAAACCTATTTCTACGCTTTGAGACGAAGTGGTAGGAATAAATATTGCTACTGGCCTACCTATAGGTATGTAAATATTACTAGGCAACTTCTATTAGGTACCGTTTCGACCGGGAAGTACGGAAAAGGCACCTAAGCACACTGAAACTCGTTTCCTCGTGCACAGTACAAAAGACCGGCTCACCGAGATAAGTGACAAGTCCTCCAACCATTGGTTGTTTTTTATATCATCAGGGCACCGTGGCGCAGCGGTGATCAGCCGGCAGCCTTTCAGCCCCCAATGATATAATGGTGGGCGCGAACTAGATTGCCTTGTGCGCAGGAAGTAGGTATATCTCTCTAGGCTTTTCACGTCATCCGTTACCTAGGTACATTGCGTATCTGTCTCACTTCGATTTTCTCGTGATTCCATACCTAAATTATTTTGCAAAAATTCTTAAATTAAACGGGTGACGAGAATCAAAGTCGTAGACCTGGAACTATTCTTAGGAGATAGGCTTCCACGATAGGTCGTTCATTCTTGAGAAACGGCTCATGGATCTGAATTCACGCTCTGACACCAATTCCCTGGGGCTCACCCAGGCGAATGTTCTACAAGGCTGGGATAATGTTAGAAACGACAAACTTCGCTATCATGAAATATCTGCAGTTCAACCAGAAACAATGAAGAGGAGGATGGCACATAGGAAATTACGCTCTATTCATATATTTGTGAGCATCTTCCGCCTAAGATTTATTACTCAGAAACTAAGAAGGCTAGATGATTACCATCAACGCAACCCTAGGAACTGGGCTTTACTGGCGCGGCGGGCAGGTCTTGGAACTAGGTGGTTCATTGGCCGTTATTCTATCCTTTCTACTAATGGGTATATTGGCGTGGGTGGTAATGCAATCAATCGCCGAGCTGCTCTGCATCTGGCCGGTTCCCGGCGCTCTGGCCGTCTTCGTCCGTAAATTTGTGGATGATGAACTCGGAATTGTTGTAGGCATCGCATATTGGTCTGTCAAGGGGGACTCAACACAACGCATGGCTGAAACTAACACAATACAGGTTCACATACTCCGTTGCGTTTGCCTACTTAATCTCAGCTACAGCTGCCGAGATACACTTCTGGCTCGACAGTGCTGAATTTGACGGGGTGGTATTGTATCTGATCATACCGCTGATACTAATTCTGATCAACTCATTCGGAGTTGAGGTAAAGTTCCCCTCTTCAAACAATATACGCGAGAATCTCGCTGAGAAGTCTAAAGCTATATGGATGGTTCGAAGTAGCCACTGCTGTGGTCAAGCTCAGCTGCCTGGTTATCATTATCATTTCAATGATAGTGTTCGGTAAGGCAATCTCTTTGGATCAGTTTATGAAGCCGTGCTAATTACGATATGTAGCTGCTCGGGGAACTCATGATCTTGCAAGTAGGTACCTATACTATGTTCACGTCGCCCACCTGGTGCTGAGGTGTTTATAACGGGATGTCATGAAGAATACTTACTGACATTTTAGACTGGGAAAACCCTACTCATTTTGACAACTGCGCAGCTCATAATTGGGTAACTGCTCTATTGTCAGTAAGCCGTGATATACCCCTTGGTAGATGAAGACTGACAATTCGCCTAGCATGTGTTTGTCAATTGCGACATTTGCATATGTTGGCATTGAAACTCCAGCAGCCATTGCCCTTGAGGCTAGGCCTCCGAAGATGAAGTCTACTGGGTCCGGAGAATCCCAGCAACTCAACTACACGGGAAACATAGGAGACACCGTGCGTTTTTCTGCAAAATGGATCTCCGTATTCGCTTGTTTCGCGTACACATTATGCGGTTTATTACTTTCCCTCACTGTGGACGCCACTAACGAGAAGTTACCACGAGTTGATTGGGTTGATCAAAGCCAGGCCGCTGTCACTTCAGCTTTCGTTCTCGCCGCAGAACTTTCCCATGCCCCTGGGGTAGCTAGTGCATTCAATGGTTTCCTCGTGCTCACTGCTTTATCGTGTGCCAACACCAATCTTTTTATTGCTTCAAGAATGCTATTCGGTCTGATCAATCAGATTGAGGGCGGTCCCGACGAGCGTTGGTATCTGAATGTCCTCGCTTGGCTTGGAAGGACGAATAGTTACAGAGTTCCAATTCGAGCAATGGCCGTTTCCGCCCTTGCTTTTATATGGTTACCGTTCCTACAGCTTGCCCGCTCCTCTGCAGAATCAAGTCAGGGTACGGAGACCAATTCGTTTGATGGAACAGCTGCGCCTGAATGTCAAGGTGGAGGTGCTACATCCGGAATAACATCAGTACAGTCACACATCCTATCAGTTCAGGAGCTTATGCTAAGAGAAATCAGTTTATCGATATCCTCGCCGATATGGGCAGTGTAGGTGTTCTGATCGTTTGGGCTTGCGAATGTTGGGCCTTTATTCGGTATTATAACTGGTAAGACACTGTTCAGACACATTGTCTCTAAGTTGCTTACATGTGTTAGCATCAATCGACATAAGGATGAACTCATGGAACGGAAGGTGCCGCGAGTTCGTCGATTTGACGAAGGGGACGACAATGATTACCCATACATAAGTAATGGGCAACCATTCACGGCCTATTTCGGACTGATAGCATGTTTGTTCGTTTTACTGGTAGTTAACGGCGCCGCACTGTGGAACGGGTTTTATGTCGAGCCATTCCTGTCTTCATATCTTATTGTAAGTGTCCAAGCGTCTCCAAGCAACAATGTCTCACCCCTGACATCTAGGTGATCATTTTCATACTACTATGGATTCTGCTCAAGTATTTTCGAGACGGCAGATGGTCTCTCGTCGACCTCTCCGATCCAAATACAGTCGAATCGATTATTCGTGGCTTGCATCAATTCAGCTTCTCTGGATACCCGAACGAGTCCACGTCCAACACTGGGAGGAATTCATCCATGTGGCCACTCTCCCTTTTAGCTAGATCACCTCGGGAAGATCGATAACTACCAATGGGGCTGAAATCAGGCGGAATGATGAGGCAATGGACATAACCCCTGACTTGTACGTACAAGTGGTACCTATGCCCAAAATAGGTAGACTAAAATACGAAGTACGAGCGCCAAGACAGCCCTACAGCAATATCAGGGTGGCACATACAAGTGAAGATCATTATTCAACTTTCGTCTCAAGAGCTTTGGTGTTTAGGGAACATCTATGTATATTGATAATTTTTGTTGGAACACCAATAGCCTGCGTCTATCTCAACACGTTTCAAATTCTCGCATTTTTACGAGAGCCTCTTCTTTATACGCCACGAAATCGATGCCATAAATAAAGTCCCACCTTGACTTCAGCACAGGCCTCAGTTTCTCCGGATCTAGTCCTGCCTCTGCGTCTTGGCCGGTCATGATCAATCCCGTCTCTCTGCTTGAGTCGACGATGCGCTGGGCTCTGGGTCTTCGGACAGCATCGTACGCTCGGAACGCAGCATCGATCTGCACCGCGGTGGTGGCATTGCCAAGGAGTGTGCCGAGAATCATCGCGTCCTCAAAAGCTTGGCCGGCGCCGGCGCCCTGCCACGGCGTCATGGCATGGGCCGCATCACCTGCGATGCAGACGCGACTTTTTGCGTAAGTTGGTGTTGATCTGAATTCCCATTGAGAATATCTGTGTGCATCCGGCTGGTCGAGAATAAGCTGTACTTGCTGCGTGAGTGCGAATTGCGAAAACAGGGCTCAGCAACAAAGGTAGGTAGATTTTAAGACTTACGTCGATAATCGCCTTACCGATCGGTCCATCCATCCAGTTTTTGAGCGTTTCCTCCAAGAACTCCCTCGTCAACGGCTGCTTTCGGTCATCGCAGGGATCTCTGTCGATTGCCGACACCGCACATTGGACCATAGTCCTGTCTTCGAGGGCGTCATGGATCACAAACGCCCCATCACCAGACCATCCATACTGCCGGTCCGTTTCGAAGAACTGCTCCCCGAGGGCAGCCTTTACCTTTTCAAACGGCACCACATTCCTGCAATCCCAGAACCCCGCGGGCGACGGGTCGCACGCGTCCGGAAAGTCCTCCAGGACGTATTTCCGCATCGAGCCGAAAATGCCGTCTGCGCCAATCACCGCGTCGAAAAGAGCGGACTCGCCATCTTGGAAGACGACTTCGACGCAGCCGCTTGACTTGGGCGTGATCCTGTCTAGCTTCTTGTTGGTGTGCAAGCGCTCTTGAGGGATCGGGGCAAGGAGCTCGCGCAAAAGCGACGCTCGATGGACTGTCAGCCCGAGACGTTTGGGGTCCGCGATCAAGTCAAACACGACAGCGCCGGCGTGGGGTCCGGAGCCCTGCAGGCTTAGCTAGTCAACTACCTTTCTCGATCCATCCTATCATCATAATAATCATCATGGAATACTACGCACAATCATATTCCGAGACGACTTCTGCGCCACGGCGCCGGCCTTCCTCAGTATCTCGGGAGCCGCTGGGTTTATATGCTCAAGTGCCCCCTGGGCAGTTTTGGAAAGACTGACTCCGGCACCCCGCTCCGAGAATTCGGACGCCGACTCGTATAGGTGGAACTCCAGGTGTGCGTGTCGGACGAGAGCGTTGGCGAGACTGGCTCCGGCCAGCCCGCCACCGATGATAGCTATCCGAATCTTAGGTTTTGTCATCTTGATGAGAAGTGACTAGGGGCTCGTTCTCTAAGATCTGAAGGGGAAAAAAGAAAAAAAAACATGAACAAGCGCAGTATGGTAAAGACCAAAGAGGCTGGAGAGCGAGAACTTGGGATAAGCACACAGGTAGGATTGCCTGCCTACCTAGGTACCTACCTATCTTCCTTCCTACCTCCCTTATTCCTACAGGTGGTGCGGGGCGCTCTTTTGTGCTACCTACATGCATGTCGGTCCTAGCATCTACCGTAATCCTGGTCTACTCTAGTTCGAGTGGTTTTGGTGTAGTTTGTTCTGGTACCTAAAATAGATGGCCTTTCGACCAGTAATCCAGATTCAGCAATGACGCGAAGATGGAAGCTGATCTAGGCACAGGTAATGAGCTCCCAGATATAGCCGTTCTATGTCAGGTATGATATCTTTCGAACGAACGTCATTGTAGCTTATTCTATATCCTCGCCGGCGTAAGATACATATATTATTGGATCTATTGCATATGACTCTATTTCACATCTTCGGCTCTTCCTACCTGCACGGATCTTGGCAGAGTCACCTGCTGCTTGCATAGGTAGGTATCTAATTATCTTCCAAGGAGAGAGTAGCTAGGTATTCACACTACCTCATAACCCCTTAGATCATCCATGGGAAACTCCTCCGGTTTTAGAGAATGCTGATAACTCTTCTTACTCTGTAGTCGAACTGATGTGTTGGAAAACCCGGCATTTTGGGTATAGGGGCGACCCACAGCTACTCCGCGAGTATCTGGATGGTCAGTGTCATCCAATAATGATCTACGAGATGACATTTTCAAGATGCTTCTAGCGCTGTCTACGATAGTCAAAAGATTCCAATGCTTGGGAAGCGAATGTAGAGTTGGAAGGCAAGCTGCAATAATGCCGACTCCGCAAGAAATCATTCCCCAGTACAGATTAGTGGTAATGAGGTCTGTCCATTGTTAGGTAAATGCTAACGTTAATGGTAGCTAGGCACGGTCCGGAAGCTTACAAATCTCGTCGTCGTTAGGATTGAATCCCTTCCTGAACAGGGATATGATCTGTACCATTCGGATTAGAGAGGCCACCACTGATCTAGTAAATGTAAGCTGATTGTCGCAAACTTCCATGAAGGTTCTATTCTTACCCTGCCCCGACAAGAAAGACAACACTGACAGCGATCTTCCTCTTAGTCGGCATATTCAGACGCCAAACCTGGGTAAGTGCAGATAAGTTGGCTTTCGTTCATTTTGTCAAAGGGGAGAGGTTACGCACAAGGGGAATTGGAGCCGCGAGGATAACAACATCCGTGATGAAATCGGAGATGGCGAACACGAGGCTCTTATACGTGGTACCAGGGCAGAATTTCTGGAGATTTACGGCGGAACTCCAATAGGCCCAGAAGTTTCCCTTGCACACAAGCAAGTTTGTGAAAAAGAAGGCAGTCATCCAAGCTGCAATAAGGGCGGTTAGACCGACCATGGCTTTGTGTGTCATTGTCTCTCGAGTGACCGAGAAAATTCGCAAGTAAAAGGAGAGGATGCTGATCTTGACGCATCCGAGCCCGAGACAGAGCATCAAACCGAAGGCATATTCGACCTGGTACACAGGTTAGATCACATGCGCCCTAACTTCCTGTGTCAATTGAATACACCCACTTGCGATGCTAAAATAATCTGCGGTGTGATCAGGGTCGTTGTACTTCCGCGAAAATCGGCCGGTATCACTGTGCGGTATGCAAGGGCATGCTGAGAAACAGCAAATGTCATTGATATACCGATGCCGAGGGTGTTCAACTATTTGCTTATGTGAGCTATGGCCTAGGTAGAGTTCTGTGGTACGGACCAGTGCTGGAATGATAAACCAGTCATCAGCTTTGAAAGGCTCCTTCTTTTTGAGCCTCGCCCATATTCTAAGAACGACGACAACGATATCTATTACCGAGAGCACCATACATGCGGCGATGACATAGCCTGGCTTCTCGTAGTAGTGCTGATATGGTGCCATAGGTAGTGGCAAGGATGAGAATAATGCTGCGGTAGAATGGTCGACGGTGCTCAGGCAGTTATTTTACTAGGTAAGTAATCTAGAAAGCCATGTTAGTACCCTAGGTGCTTGTATCAGGTTCATTACATCGACGAGACCAGCCCCTTTCTTCTAGCAGAGTAAGAAATGGGGGAGAAAGAAACAAAAGGGGATTTACGTAATTACGAGCTTTTCTTATGGCTCGTTATTCACAAGACCGGAATAAGGTAATGGATCTAGATATTTAGAAGAGGTGGGAGAGCTGAGTACGGGACGCCTCGCTACACACTCACCACTAGCTTTACTGCATGGTAAGCACCGTTGATGCCGCAATACGAGTTAGGTACCTACCTATAATGCAGCATACAACGTCCAGAATCCTTCTTGTGTTCACTTTATAAATAAGGTAGCCAATTAGCTTAGCTGCAATAAATAGAATAATCATAAAACACTTATGTAGCTTACGGTTACACAGGAAGACGCGTTGATACCTATCAAGTTGCCATCCTTCACTATTGTGCTACATTATATTCATGATTCAAGCTATCTTCGGGCCTTTTATCTGGGCCAATCGATTACCTAGCTCACGCCTTGCCGTCTTCTGCTAGGAACCCGTGATATCGACATCTCAAACGTTCTGTGGATATCGATGACGTTGAAGGCGGCTGTGGAATCTTGGCGGAGTGGTCAACAATGAGACATACATAACTTCAATATGAGGGATATTTGGCTACGTGATCGACAAACGCTATTGCTATGTCCAATTAGAAGAAGTGTCGCATTGGCAATCATGAAGCAGGAGACGATGCTGATACCGTCCGAGATCAACCCAGACTACCTCAAACATCTTCATAGAACACTAGCAGAGCTGGACATCATCCTATGAGCTACCATTCTAAGTCACATATAAAATAGGAAGCACCAAATGGGGCCAAAATTATCCGGATGCTTTCATTAAGGAAGCCTATTGGTTTAATCTCTACCTCACAAACCCTCTGATAGCTATCCATATCTGTAGCTTCCGAATACAGGGTACTGTTCTTGTTATTCCATCTCCCACAACTCATCAATCATCCCTTTGGAGCCGTTCCTCCTCAAATCAGAAGAACCTTCTTGCGTCGCAGCCATCCGGCGAGTCAGCAACAGGCTCATCGGCGGTAGGGTTGCATTCCACTGTAGCCACTTTGTTAGTCCGGACGCCGAACAAGATAGGACTTAAAATCATACCTGTGGATACGGGGATAGCAGTAGTCAGCCCGAAGATGAGGGCTACGAGGGTGATGGCTATCTTTTTGAAAAACATTTTCACACTAAATTGTTGAGTCGAGAAGAGTCTTCTCGAAGTCAGGGTAGAAAAGATGTCAGGAATTTCTAATACGAAGAGACTTAGAGTTGCAAAAGGAAGTTGGCTTTGACACCAGAGCATGTCTTCAAGTTCCGGACTGATCAGCTATTTATCTCCTTCGTTTCTTGTATCACATCAAGGTGATGGCCCTTCGAAGCCTTAAATCGGTCGATGGCTACAGCAGATGGTTGTACGTTCGTGTAGTGCAACCCATTATGTTCGTGGGGGCGAAATGGTTGGTGTGACGAAAGCATTCCGCAGCTTAATGATACTATGACATTCTCTCCTCCCTTCTTTGCTTTATTCTCTTAATATGTTATTATTTGCCGAGTGTGCTCCATCTCTAGATCTCAGTTGTTTTCTATTTGAAACCAAATCCCTCCTCTTTGCCCAACTTTATACTTCACGGTAAACATGAAGAGCACCAGTTTCTTTAGTCTGTCGGCCAGAGGTAGCGGTAATGCGGATGACGAGGAAAGTCAACACCTTATGGAGGAGGTTAATGATTACTCCTTACCATTTTCTTCTTTAGCGAGCCACCTAGAGAAGACATTGATTTACAAACGAGTATACATCTTTATTATACACGCTGCTCTCGTCCTCTTGGTTGGTTTGCTGCTGCATTACCATCACGATAGTCTCAATGTTATGCCTCTGAAAGGTCGAACATGGTGTTGGTAACATACAGAAACTCCTAAATATTCAAACATACTGACAATTTCAAAGCCCCCGTTCACCCGTTCATAGAGTATGAGGTCAACGGACAGCGCGCAACGGACCATCACTACAGCCAATTCTCAGGCCCACCCACACCAGAGCAAGACGATGCCTGGGTCTCTCTGACAAAACGTGAGTGCATCATACTCCAAGCACTACCTATATATGTGGATTTATCAATATAACCTTTCTATAGCTACTGGGTTCAATGCCACTCTCGAGGAGCTTGATAAAGCTGGGGAGTCGTTGGAGGACTTGGCTCGGCTCAAAGATGGTGGATATCCTGCCTCACTCGGCGTCTATCATCAGCTACATTGTCTAGTGGGTTAATTCCCGATCCTTTAATGAGTTTGAAGGGACTCACACCTGGCCAGCGGCAAATACGTTTATACATCTATCGCAACAAATACTACCCGAATCTTACCGAGGACCAGGACGCGAACCTAATCGCACATATCGGTTCGTACCGAGACCCTAATCAGAGTATATTTGCGTATTTCTAACGCTCATTAGACCATTGCACCGAGGCGCTCCGCCTCGCCGTCATGTGCCATGGAGATACCCACGTCTACTCTTATTCTTGGGGCGAATCGGCCTACAAGCCGGACGCAAGGTCTAGCTCGAAATCTATATGTGTAAAATGGAGTTCTATCGAAGACTGGGCGCTCGCGAACATGGTCCATGCAGAAAGTATTCTGCGCCCGGAGGAATATTCTGAAAGTCTATCATGAAACATTTAGGAGGGATAAGTGGACTTATGCTCCCGCAGCTTAGGCTCACATTGGTACCATCTGAATCTTTGATGCAACTTCTCATTCTTTGTCAGTAATAGGTCCCTAAGTCAAGCGTAAAGTGAGTGCAAGGAGCGGCGTAGCCGCTGCTAGTATATAGCAAGTATGAGATGAACTAATAACGCTACTTCTCCTAAGGTTGAAGGGGGCGAAGCCCCCTTCTTATACCTTGCTAACTCGCGCTTGCCTAGCAGGAGGTCCGCAGGACCTCCTTCTAGGCCTGCTCCACTTATGCCCCTGACATTCTTTCTCCTTTTTCAGTTAAAAGTTAACCGTCATGACCCCCTTTTGCAACGCATTACAC
Organism: Annulohypoxylon truncatum; assembly: GCF_022578515.1. NCBI lineage: Eukaryota > Fungi > Ascomycota > Sordariomycetes > Xylariales > Hypoxylaceae > Annulohypoxylon > Annulohypoxylon truncatum. The sequence continues at coordinate 998,214 of NW_025953797.1, read as the reverse complement.
CAAAATGTCACCTTTTATATACGGGCATAATTCAGCTCACTTCGATGATAATCAACTAAGAATAGCCTCTCTAGATGCCTAATTGATTCTATTACCTAATTACGAGGCCCATTAAATTCTGAGAAATTTCCTTGCGTTGCGACCGTAGCAGATACAACGAGATTCAGAAAGTACATTGCCCCACATACAGAATTAGGTGTGAAAACATGTACTTCGGGAAATCTGCGAAAACTGTTATATCGCGACCCCTAACTCAAGGACCTTGACGTTTCGTAGCTTAATTGAATGAGTAAAGTAGGTAATTTACTTATTTATTACAATTATTAAGGGGCAGGCTAGCTAGGTTCGTGTATATGAGAGGATACTTATTAAGCATATTAAAATTATTATGGATATAACTATAATTTGCTATTCTAATTATTGCTAAGATATTTTACTGCGGCTTAAAAATTAGCTTTTATCGAGTAAACCCTTTTGGTGAACATACCTAGGATCACAAATCTAAAATACCAAGTTTTGTTGTCGCTAGATAGCTGTTTGGGGAGATTTCGCAAAGTACATGTTTTCGCACCTAATTTTGTAGGTGGGGCAATGTACCTTTTCATCCCTGAGGGCAATCGTCACAATTGTAGCATCAAGAAACACTTTTAATTCTTTTGAATTTTATGACTGTAAGCCCTGGCTATTCAGTAGTGTAGCATGACCAGATTTTGTTTAGTAGCTTTAGTATTTGTTGAGTTGAGCCTATATAGAAAGGGTGATGTTTCGGTGTAAAAGCGTTGCAAAAGGGGGTCATGACGGTTACCCCCTGTTTCCAATGTATGACAAAAAGGGGCAAATTTAAGTAAATCCATTCTCACATCCCCGGAGTTCAAAAACAAAGTTGATCATAAGGCAGAAAACTATAATGTAGCGGTGTATTATTTCTAGAAACCAACACTAGTCTACGACTATTGTTCATCCCAACCTATAATGAAGCTTAAATTGTGGTTATGGGATACGGTCGTTCAACTCCGCTGCTGCATTTTACCGACAACTTATGCGTCTCGGCGGCGTAATTGATCATGATGAAAGAGATTCTATTCAAGTAATATCGATTGTTCTAGCATCCGAAAGAATAACGTCGTATTAATAGTGAAACTGGGATTCTATGTACTTTTCACATCTACCATTGAACGCAACGCACACACGAGGCATTGGGTGCTAAAAGTATGGGAACTTGATTTCAATGTAACATCATCGAATGTGGAAATCAAGAAGACTTTTTGCGATAGAAGAAAGTGGTGGGAAAAGGTCTAGAAGATATATGATAAGGGGAGAGATATACTAACAATGTTCTGAGCATATCAGAAAATCACAAGATTCCCTTTCGAGGCCCAGTTTGTAAATTTTCTAAGAGGTAAAGTCCATGAGAAGAATAGTACATAGGAGAGAAAGGATGCGAATTGTACGCCACGAACCAAGGAAAAGAAATGTCAATATGGAGCTCATGGACACAGGTAGATTAGTATCATGCTAACCTCCCTTTTTAGTAGACGAACAGTTATGATATAGTTAACTGTCATTCCCTTACCATCACCAGTAGGTCATTGCCAAATGCTTACTGTAAAGTTTTTATATGGGAGCTTCTTCATCCGGTAAGTATATAAATGCTAGCAGAGAAAGGATCGGCATGATACAAGTCACAGATGACGAGCGCATTTATGGAGAAAATGACGAGCAATGGAGTCATATTATATATACGAATTGAAGTGGTTGCGGTATTTGGACATGAAAGACAGTAAACCTCGGAATAGTAAGATAGTATCCACGCTCAACTCCTCCAGTATCCAACTCGCTCGTTCTATCGTTTAGCAAACAAAATGTCGAAAAGCTGGCCATTAGGTAAGTCGAGGCGAGCATTCTTCCGTGTCCTTCAGCTTTCACATATCCGCGAATCCGAAAACTCTTTCCCAGAAGTCGTGAAATCGTCTATCGGCATGAATACAAAATAGGGGTCTCTCTTGTGCTGGGACGATCGGGACAGGACCAGAATCAGTTGGCGATGCGTCGTCCCCCATAGGTTATCCTTCATCTCAAAGTTTTCCTCTGATTCTGTGAACGACCTAGCGGCTTGACGTCGCCCGCTAGAACCCCCCATCCAGACCGTCCCCCTTGGTGAGTCGCCGGCCTTCCATTAGGTCATAGTTGGCGACAATCTGTTGACCAAGGTAACCCCTTTAAGGCCGGTGAAGAGCAATGGGGAAGTCCCGGAGGCGACGCTTGAGAATCTCCTCGGGGATAGGGGCGGTGCTGTTAATGGCTCTCGACGTGAGAGATACGGGAGCAGCAGGGGCGGTGCCGTTGGGGAATGAGTAAGGGGCGGCAGAGCCGACCTGGAATACGGCAGCAGCGGCCAGGAGAGCAGCGAAGAAACGAGCCATGGCTGAGACTGAGAAGGACTGTGGCGACGGTTGGTCGACGGCGAGTTGGAAGCTGTGAAAGACTGTTTGGCGGAGGATGCTGCAAAAGAAAAAGCTAGAAGGAATATCCGGCTCGGGGGAGTAGACGGACCTCCTTATATGGGCGCGTCGAGCTGGCGGCCATAGCAAGAGAGGATCGGCATATGAGTTGCGGTGTTCGGTACGCAGTACGGAAGTTCCTGACTCTTGACATTAACCTAGCAGTAGCGTTCACGTATATTGATTCATTATCAAAGAGGCCAACCTAGACAATGGTGCTTCCCTGACCAATCCCACCGGGACCTGGTTCCTATTTCGACAGGGAAACCTGGAAACCGAGTTCAGGGGTGGCATGTACGCCAACGGCGATCCTCATTGGGCGATCGACATCCCGGCGCTACTCGTGCAGCCGCATGCCTACAACTTCAGATCATAGCAGCAAGGGGCATCGGTGAGTAATAACTATCCACCCACATCCGTCCTATCAGGCCCATGGGGAATGCCCCAATACAGCTATGGACAGGCCCCGAATCATCAGATTGTGACCCAGCGCGGAGGAAGTAAGCAGCGTTACACTGCACTGCTTTGTCGGTTACTATTTAAGCTACAGCGGCGACGTGACATTTCAATACACGCTGGTTTCTTCTTTAGACTTCGCCGCGCAGAGGTTCATCGACTGCAGCTATACTTTCTAAGGAGTGAATAATCATTCCGCGTAACAGTATACGCGTCGCGTTACACCCAATGCTTACTTAACTCACTTACATAGACATTAGAGATGACTTAGAGACGACTTTGTCATAACCCCTATCTTAGAACGTAGAATCTAGAAGTGAAGAGACCGAGATAAAGAATAAATTCTTCTCTGCCGTCTTGTAGAGAGTCGTCACTGTTTTCGGAGGTGTGCGCGGTTGAATTCACATGCTGCAGGTCCTGGCGAGGGCACATGGGGGTGACTTCATTGGTCCGTTTATTATCCTAGTCGCCCTTTAGTTGACATGCATAGACCAGAACGAAACTGGAAGCCAAGATAATATCCAGAGAGTTCGACAGAGAGTGGGGCGTGCAGAGGGTGCTACAACACCAAGTCGACGGCCCTACAGCCCAACCAATGTAGGCGGCGCTTCCATATATTGATATTACCGGTTACGGATTTAAACATGGCATCAGATGCACGGGAAAATTGTAAAAGCTTTATAAAAGCTTGGCCAACTTGGCTTCTAGCCTAGAAGACTTGAATACAGAACCTATGCGCTCGGTCTAGGACATTCTATACTACCTAGACATTCTAAGCTACCCAGGGGAGATAAGAAAAGCCAGCGCTCCTTTTGCTCCTTTTGTTTCCGGCACCGATTTTCGTACGATACTACTAGATGGCAATCCGCATTCTTTAGTAGCGTCCAATTGCCGACCAATTAGACATGCGTTACTTAACATGGCAGTTCGAAGTTCGAATTGTCATCGGCGCACCCACTCTGCCACTGCAGGGAACTATGCAAGAATTAAAAGAATTGCCGTCACTGCGGCGGCCTTCAATTCGCGAAACCCCCAGTTCTATACTAAGCTCAACATGTGAATCGAGTTTCCGGATTCCGTAAGGCGGGCAAGGCGGGCTAGTTTCAAACTGAATGCCCACATGAACAAGGGGAAACCAAGTGCCGATCATAGCACGCTTTTAGTCGTGATTCGGCCCTGAGCTGCCTGAGTAAATATAGGGATGGTACGCTAGAGGATGTGAGATTCGCTACCAGCCGTGGATAATCTTCGCCTTTTTCTTGGCCTTGCCCATCGGCCAGGCACGCCTAGGCATGCAGCATGCTAGCATGGATAGCAGACTAGCATGGAAGAACTCAATTGAGGCTGATCTTAGCCTGTAACAGTAGGCGGCCTGTCACCTGCATAAGAGAACCTCCGTTATCTTCCAGGAAAAGATTTCTCTTCTCTCCCATCAGACTGAGCAGACTGGCAGACAATAGATGATCAGCTTTGTGGGCGGTCCCGGAGTCTTGGACTAGCGAGATTACCATACAAGGGAATTCCCAGCGCGCTTGAAGATCCGTAATATACAGCTCCTTGAATAAGATCCTTACGTGAGCTCCCCCCCATCGCGAAGCCCTTTTATCCGAGAAGTGCTATGACGCCAGTATCAGGACAACGCGACGGCGATCCTCGGGAGGCTCGGAAAACCGCGTCCCAAGAACTTCAAAAGTAGAAGTCGCTAAATAAGAACCAGAGCATCGAAGCCCGAATCTACATAAGGATTGGGCGCATCTCGATGCGATAGGGCAATATGTCTTATGCTAACCTAGGGGCTCCCAACAAATTCCCAGCCGAGAAGCGAGGAGCTGCAGCTGGCGTCGCTTTCGTTCTAGATCTGCAACTTAAGCCTATTTGTGTATACTCCAATCAAATGCGCAGGCCTATATTATGAGAACATTCTGGTCGCAAGTTCCCATAAATGCTGTCACTGTGAGGCAATCTCAGTAAGGAGGCCCATATCGCAAAGTCAGAACAAGTTGGCAGCAAGCGAACTTGGCAGAGCACCTCTATATAAACGATGCTGAAATTAGAACCAGTTAATATCGACGATTGTGCTACTCGGTACGCCATCGTTTTCTCCGACGTGTTCTAGTTATCCCATCCAGTGATTTCTCGGCCTTGACACCCTAGGTTTTTATTTATCTTTATCTTTTTTTTTAAAAAAATAGTCTCAAAAGATCTTTCTCCAAAATAGAGATCCTCGCCAATGCCTTCGACCCAACTTCTCTGCTACTCGAAGTTTAACCGCGCGAAAAGCCAGATGGCGAAGGTTCATCGATGCTCGGGTCTGGCGTGGGTGGTGATGTAACACTACAAAGCGCCGTCCGGTACCTTACAGCCTCAACATTCACCACGATTCGGGATATCGGATTATACATGCCCGAGAAACAAACATGATATCAGGGCTTGTTAGAATAGGTGGCTAGATCTCGTTTTCATTATATCCGGTCGTTGAAAAGATGATACATGAAGCTCTATTGACGTCTCCGCTCAACCGACTGGTGAGATCCATTACGACGTTCGTATACCGCTTCAGGCATATATTATAGGTCACCGTATGTGTATATCTCGAGTCGTATCTCACGCACTTCAACTAAATCTTGAAGTAGCCGGGTAAAGAATTGAGGCGATATCTCATGCCAATTAGAACGAAATATACGGGGTTTTACATAGCTGACTAGGTGCCTAGGATAATTAAAATGAGAGTTCGTATCATGTAGACACCCGGAATGGTCCGTTATGCTCCAGACAGTGACCGGAGTTACTCATGTACTCCTTCCCTTCGCGGCGCCCTTTCAGTTTGTGGATAGAGTCCACCTACTAGGCATGTTCTTACGTCTTAACACACCATAAACCCATCTCGGTGAACCTCGAAGGCTCCTATCAGATCGCTCACAGGCGCAATCCCACCGCTCTGCCCCTCCTTTGCTCTTCCTCATGTAAACTTGGGGGTTGTGATGATCTTACCATTACTGCCGACGCAACCCACGTTCCGCCGGCCTATGTCTGAATCCTCGGATTCTCAGAGAGGCTAAAAGAATGTATCTCTGGTGTTATGCGCTGAGAAGGGTCTTGGCTGATCAGTGTCCGTGATCGCCGCATGATATCTACGTCTTTTTGGCTCGATGATCTTCGATCGCTTTGAGGACTCAGCATAAACTCGTAACTTTGCATGCCGATCCAAGGTAACATAAATGTTTCCTTCACTTTGCAGTAACTATGATATGTTACTTCGTAGATAAAGGATATATGATAGAAAATGCAAACGACCTCTCAGTGCCAACATTGAGGAGATGAATACGTACCCTTATCTCAATAAGCGGTCGTAAGAGCATAGATGATAAAACATGGCGGATGAGGGAGAATTGAGTTTGAGAAGGAAAATTTGACCGTTGAGGTAAAACGGGTGTATTATCGCGAAGTGGTATGCGGAAGTCCCATACCCTCAATGGAAAAGCATTCAGTCATTCCTAATCGACCTCTTGATGTATAGGAAAACTTCTAACTGTATCGTATCTCTACTGTTATACGTAATGATGCCTTGCTGGAACTTCGTGTATTATTTCTCTTTTCCTTCGGGATTGGGCAGTTTATCCGCATAGGCTTGGAGTTTCTCTGAATCACCCCCCTTCTCTTCTGCCTCATCTCGCGAGTCGTTATTGCTCTCGCCTTTCGTATCAGATTCTAGAGCTCCAACATCATCTTGGATCCCCTTCCCTTTGTCTTTGGTCTCACCGACAGCTTCCCCCTTGATACTGCTGGCCTGGCTGACATCTGCACTATCGGGACTCCTGACGCGCAACCCGAGATGTCTCTGGTTGTCCGGATCCTCGTCATTCTCTCCTTTCCAGTCAGCAGCTGGCATCTGAGGTACGGGTGCGTCAACGCTGGGCATAGTTAATTCCCTTGCCTCGTCATCCGGCACGGTGGATTTCCAGACAACTGCAATTTTGTCGGCAGCTCGTGTGCCCTTCTGGCTTGAGCCCTTTATCCCATCCATCTTATCCCATTCTATCTCAAAGACCCCATTCAGGTCAGGCTTACCGCCCTTTTCAGGTCCGTTACCTTCAAAAAAGGCATTAAACCATACATGCGCCACAGCGGTGACCATAGTGAACCCCATGGAAGTAGGTGCACGGTTGCGACGCTCAATACATACGTTTACGTCGCTGTTAGGCAACTTGATAGGCTTATGAGGTTTAAAAATGACAGCCATGCCTCCAGGTTCGGAGTCGTCGTCATTTTTAAGGAGAGATGATGACGAATTTGAGGTGTTGCTAGACTTTGGCTGACCACCGTTTTGGGGAGCCTTGGAGGTGGAATCAGTAGGTTCGGACGGTTCGGTAGATGAGCTTTGCGGAGATTTAGTAATAAGTTTTGGGCTTGTATTTCTCTTCGGCTTAGACGACAAAGCAGCAGGCTCGTTAGGTGGTATTGCCGTAGCCTCTGCGTCCTGCACTTGTTCGGCTTGCTTCGCTTCATCGAGTACTTCCTGCCCCTGTGTAGAGTTAGGTCCATAGCCAACCATGTCGTAGAACATATCTATGACTCCGCTATCGCCCGGCGCGTCGCCTTCTACTATAAGCCTCTCTTTCTTCGTGAATGTGTGAATAACTTTAATCTTCCTGCCCCCATCCACGAACCCCTCGACCGAGAGCTTGACGCCAGACCGCAGCCCCCAGACGTGGATCTCGACAATCTCCAACTCCCGATCGACGTATTTCTTCCCACCTTTAGTCCACCGATCGACATATCCTATCCACCGGAGTTGGCTTGGGATGGTGATGCCGGCGCCGAATTTTGGTCGCATCCTCCTCTCGGTGAATCTCGCAAGGGCTTCCTCTGGCGTCCAACCACATTCGGCAATGAGATAGCTACAAGCCATAGTTCCGCTACGGCCCTTACCAGCCTTGCAATGCACCACCACCACCCGGCCACCGTCTTTCTTGTCTTTCCACGTGTCTAAGACCTTCCCAACAATATTCTTCTTCCCGTCAGACGCCTCAGCATCAGCTCCGAGGTCATTTCCGTTCAGCCAGTTCCGCATACTGGCAACGATCATGGGTACCAGCCTGAACGGAGGGGGGTGGTGATCCGGCCACGGGTAATGTCTGATTCGATTGTAGACAAGTTCATCAGGGTAACCGGTGCCTTCGCCACGGAATTCCCATATGGCCCAGTTCTTCCCGTGTTTTGAGTCGAGGAAAGCGACGAGACGATCGAGAGGATTGCGATAGGCGCGCTGCGGGTAGGTCTGAGACGGGCCGGAGCTGTTGACGCGATCACGTCAGTCCCAATGTGCTTAACGGCGGGGCTATATATATTATACGTACGTCGCGATGATGTTGTCGGTAACATAGCAAAGATCCAGCCCTGCCTCGGGATGCCTCGCGCGAGGCCCTGCGACGATCTGACGTAGCAAAGAAGCCATTCTTCGAGGCTGAGACTGGGTATCAAGAGGACTCCAAACGGTCAATTGACATGGTGGGCTATTACTTCTAATTCAGCTCGTAAGCGCGAAGTGGTATCAAAAGGATCACAAGATTATTGTTGAAAGAAGAATGTCTTATATGGCATAGGTACCCATGTACAACGTAGGTCATTCATTACGTACGGTACGTCATCGACAGTAAGGAGTGGAGACACCAGATTTAGAGTTCTCTGGTTCTCAGGGGTTCGGGAGCTATTGGGGCTTTGCTATGTGGCTGAAGATGTGGCTTTGTAGTGCTTCGATATATACCTAGGTACCAACATAACTTCAACAATACAACATTTTATCCCCCTTCATTCTACAGATACCTATCTACTAATAATAACAATTATATTTATACAGACACCTATATGTATCCAGGTATTATCAACAGCATTCTCACTACATATATCCTACATCTGTGAATCCATACTTGTCCGTGTACATCTACGGGTACGGTGCCAACTCGTCATACTGGTTGCCGTGCGTTGCGCCGTGGCCTCTTACTACGAATGGATCCGCCCAATCCACCCGGTCTCTATCGGGATACACGAACCATTGTGCTCCCGACGTAGTATCAAAGCCCCTATTATAAGGGTGCGCGTAGAAGTGACGTGTGTCCTCCGGCACTTCAAGGATCTGCAGGAGCACCCACAGATCGGAGCCGTCCGAGGTAAGATTTTGTTGCGTACGCTGGCACACGGCGAGAAGCATATCCCTAAATTCCTCTGCGCTGCTGTTGCGCACGTAATGCATAATGCGCCGTAAGATGACGATCCAATGGTTTATGCTGTTGCACGTAAGGTTAGTCTCTTTTATACCCGGTTGGGGAATGAAACCTACTGGTTAGCATCAACCGTCCCGTGCATGGTTCTAATCTCTATAGTCTGATGCTCTACCTCGTCTGCAGCTCTGGACCTCTTCTCGCCCGTTATGCGTATTCGCGCCCCTGAAGTGATTTCTCCTTCCTCATATAATCCCGAAGCACCCCATAGTGCATCATATATCTCGAGAAGCGATGGATAGGTCCAAACATTCTCGAGGAATTCTCTTTGTTGTGGAGTGAGGGCATCCAGTACAACATTTTCGTTCAAGGCTGCCAGTCCTCTGGCCGTTTCTGCTGGTGTTGCGTTCGGGGCACATCCGTTCAATCTTCTTTGTTCGTCGTTTTCACCGAAAAGCCATTGTGCCAGTTTGGTACCCTCGATCATCCTTGCGCACCATCTTTTCATTCTCTCGGCGCCCCTATCCTTTGTATGGCAATGTATGAGGGTCGATTCGACTAGAAGCCATATCGACGCGAATCTCTTGACTTCGTATAGGTTCCAACCGTGCTTGTGGCCGAAATGAACATGAAGTCCCGTCGAAGCTTCCATGGGTTTGTGGATGCGGAAATAATTCCGAAGGGCAGCGCAAGCTTGTCGTATTTTTTCGGCCGTTACCTCCGAATCCTGCGGCAAAACAGGGCTAACAACTTCTGCTCCAAACCACTACGGCAGCAAGAGTCAATATTCTTTCTTTTCATAAATAAATCCAGATTTTTGGGGTATGCCACGAGAGCAAAGGCATAGACAGACCCCGATCAGCCAATGGTAGGCATTGAAGTAGGCGTGGAGAGGAAAAGAGAGCACTGGATGATACATACCTGATAGATCTCCATTGGTACTTGACCTGCTCGGTCATTAGGTATATTATAGCGGTTAGGAGTCATGCCATTGCCGTCGACTGAAACATCTTGTACAGCAGTCCACTTTGGTAGCAACAGTTAGTAAGTTCATTCTTTACGTGAAGAATTTGGATTTCAAATATGTCGTGAAAGCAGCATCTCCTAACCCAGGTCGACTATGAAGTCCCCACTCCTTAGACAGACCGGGAACGGAGAAAGGTAAAGGGGGAAAGAGGGACTAAATATTACATACCGCCCTGTATCTCTTGTTAAGACCGTTTGCCCGGACATAATCGGGGTCCTCTGCGGTCCGTAACTCCTTGGTATGATCCTTCTTCTGGTTATTCTTCTCTTCAGTCACTTTCTGTTTGAAAAAACCGACGACCTGCTCGATGTACACTTCGTCGTCCCATCCATTGGGATCTCTAAGTTGTGTAGCGACTTCATCACATAAGACATCTATCTCGCTGGTAGGCATCGCTCTCATCAGCGCACCGGCAGAAGCGCACTTGGTTTTCCATTCCTCAAAAAATCTGTCAGCGGTGGCTTGGTTTTCAGCATTAGTTCTTATGCTCTCCTGCTGTGCAAAGATTTTGAAGTCGGTTACTTCCTCCCGCCAATCCACCGCTTCGTCACTTAATTCAGACTCAGTGATGTCAAGCCCATGACCGGCCATAACCTGAGGTTCGTGGGCCGGTAAGCCCGCCCGTCGCAGTACCCTAATATAGCAACCACACGTTTAGCCATCGCTCTAGATTCCACAAGTTTTCAGGGACTTAATAGTATGGATATCCACCGTGGTGGCTCTGAAGTCACACAATTTTATACAGAGACTTCTCCTTGAAAACATGGAAAGCGAGGAGTTTGGGTTACGGACCTTAATAGTCTATTTACAGCGTATTGTTGCAACCTGCCTTTGGCGAAATGCTGGTCGTAGTCATACCCTGTGAGGCTTTTTGACAGATAGCGTGTTTCAGCCGGGTGTGCATCTCCATCGTCGTGCGTCGGACACATTGCCAGAAGAAACTCGAGTTCTACCAATTGTTAGCAGATATACCTACTACGAGCAGCCTTACGCTTCGGACACGCCTCTCGAGAACGGCCATAGAGGTAGGTCGGCTGAATGACTGTCGATGGAAAGAGATATTGGTACATACTGCCACTGAGTTAGCATTGAAATGGTCAACAAGTAAAACCTCAGCAGTATACTCTCCGCTGTAGTCTCTGATACGTACCCTACACCTATGCAGGGTTGGTCCTCAACTGAGCCCTTTACACACACAAAACCATCGTCCGTGGCCTCTTTTGGTTCATCTCCAGGGCTTTCCTTTAAGCGCAAAACGCCAGGTACACCCCAGGCTGAATCAACCTCTGAACCATCGGGCAACAGACTAGGCGTGTTATCAGAACCACCACTACCACCACTACCACCACCCACATCCTCCACTTCGCTATCATCATCTCTCTCGTCCATTCGATCCTCTCCAGCATGGGAAACCTTCCATTGACCATCAATAACTTTAAAAGTAACCTTACCAGAAGGCCCTTGCCCGCTTACAACATTTTCTTCTTCATCCTGGTCCCCGCCGCCGCCACCATCATTATCGGCACCCGCACTGTGACTAGGATCATCGGACCCCTCCTCTTCCTCCTCTCCCTCCTCCTCCTCCGCCGGCGAGTGAACCGACTCGTCCGAGCCATGCATGATCACATCTCCACCAACATAACCACCAACATAACCACCACCACCACCACCACCATCATCCGCGCCGTGACCCGGATCATCAGCCTCCTCCACCTCCACCGGCGAGTGAACCGACTCGTCCGAGTCATGCATGATCACATCTCCATCACCACCATCCTCGTCGTCGAAAAACAAACCGTGGTCGTCGGCGCCGTCCATAAGTATTTCGGGGCTGCCGCCGCCGCCGCCGCCGCCGCCCGCCGCGGGCGGATCGACAAAAGCCTGCAACGTCATCACCCTCCCCGTCATCGCCGCGATCTCCGCCGCCGCCATGGGATGCGATATGTTCGTCGGCGACACCCTGCGCTTCGCCTTCCGTACCCGGCCCCCGCCCCCGACCAGCTCCCCCAGTTTCTGGAACACCCTGACCCTCCTAGCCAACCAACGCTTCGCCATGCTGATATCCGATTGTTCAAGTTTTTATGGCGTGCTCTTCGGCCTTGGTTCGTACGGTTTCTTTTTTCTACGCTTCCTGTTTAGTCGAATATCCGTTTTTTCTTCTTTCCTTCTCGATAACAGCTAATCTAGAAAGAGCGGTAGGTTTGAATTAGCCTTGATAACCGAGGATACCTATTGTCCGTATACAAGCACTCGAGCCGCCTTGTTTTCGCGAGGATAGCCATGATTGAAGAAGTGGGCGGACAAAGGCATTAGACGTTTTCAGTTTTCTTCCCGTACGTGTATCTGGCAACTTTATTGTGTTGCAAATACATTTGCGTCTAAACGATTTGCTTTCGTGTTGTTCAGGTTTGGCACAAAGGACGGGGCCTTTGAGGCTAATGAAATGTAGACCAAACGACCCCCTATAACAAGGGTTGGGAAACAAGGTAACCGTTAACCTCCTTTGCCACAGAAGAATGACCTTGATCATGATGTTAGCTAGATATATATCCTCTCTTTCATGGCAACTTCACTGGTATCACGTAAGCTTAGCTGCATCCCTTCAATTCCGCGGTTGGAATACAATGGATTAATTTTCGTCTCGTTCTCGGCAAATTGTGGACTTGAAGGCATTCTATGTCCGCCTATAGGTAGTTCATCATGCAAGGTCATATCCTTCGCGAATGAGCATTGGTGGATAGATGTCCCTATTTTGGCCCTTTTTGATGTTGCCGGTGTAGAGGGCGCCAAAGAGACTAGTAGAGTAACTCGGGCATGATTGCGTACCTAGCAGCATGATAAGTGTAGCATCATCGCAGAATATAATATGTCCCTAGACAGTACGACGAGATGGAGAACTCCGAAGAGAGGTAATTCAACACTAACTCAGAGCCTAAGTTTTTCGTTTAGCAGAAAGAACGCACCTGGGCAAATTTATAGGCTTAAACAACGTGAGATGAAGGATTTGTTTCTGGCTAAAAACTGGGATGAGAAACAAGTATAACAGAGTGCCCATTACCCAGCCTGATGCAATACAAGTCACCTATTCTCGCCCCAACTACCGTGTACCAAATCAAGATGTAGGAAAGCCACATCACTCATTGGGCGGAGTTCTTTCTACCTCTCATTCTGAACTCCAGCGATCTTTGCTAACGACGTTATCATACCCCGTATCGTTCATTGCAACCTTCCGTCTCCCAACTGCGTTGTGACGGAAATGTAATGTCTTAATACCAACCAACCCTTCCATAGCCTGGCACGTGCTTGTTCTTCCACCGTATCACCGTAGGCGTCCAACTATGGCCGACCTTATTCAGGGTAGGAATGCGGAATCAGACATTAGGATGTCTTCTTAGGCACCGCGGATCCATTCGCATACTTGCCGATGTCGGTAGCGTCGTGGAATTGACGCGCAGCAGTCTTCACAGCTTCCCAAACAGATCGCGCGGCCGGGGGCGTACTTTGGGCACCTACCAAGGAATCCAAGCGCAACTCGAGTGCTCTGAAGGAGTCCTGTACATGGGAGCTCTGGGCAAATCGAGTGCGGAGGAAGACGGTGTAGATGGCGATAAGAATCCAAGAGCGGCGCTGGAAGAAGATAGCGGACAGGAACAGTCGGAACCAGATGAGAATCTCAAGAGTAGACACGATAGACATAGACGCATCATAATACTGCTTGACGAAGTTGCCGATAGCTTCAGCAAGAGGGTTGGTAGACTGCGACTTAGAGCCGGGAGAGGTGCCGGCAGGAGCCTTGTTGGGCTGAACCGTAGGAATCACGTTGTTGCGCGTGTAGGTCGCCACGTGGAAGACGGAATAGATTCCATACGGGAGCATGGCAAGAGAGTACTGGGGGTTCACCAGCCAGACTAGCGCCAGCACTGAAAAGGGGCAGGGGCATTAGCATCACCGTTACTAGGCGTAGGAATAGGGAAGAACATACTAAGATACTGAACGTTCTCATCAGAGAGAAGGCCAAGGACTCCTATGTTCTTGGCGCCAACCTTCTGTCGGGCTCGCCAGGTCTTGTAGACGACGATGCCATAAGTCAGAGCTGCGGAGACAAAAGCTGTGCGGTAGGTGAACCGAGCGGAACCAGTGTTGTAGCTGAAAGCGATAACGGAGAAGGAGTATCGGAAGATGCACAGGAGGAGCACAAGATGTCTATGAAGGTAAATGTAGAGGTTAGCAGTCGAGTTCTCCGTCACAATGTCAAACTCGAATCGGAGAGCGGAACATATAGCCGAACCGAATCCCCCAGCGGTGTCAAGCAATGCAGATTATAGTCGACGAAAGATAACGTACCCGCTGAACCAAGCGACTGCGAGGTGTCAAATGTTAGCATAAAATGTAAAAGGGAGGGGAAGCTGGAGAGGAAGAATGGGGATCACATACATTGCAACGTCTGGGCCAGAGCTAGAAGCCTCTCGCCGAGAGGCAAGTTCGCAGAGGGCGGAGGTGCCATGTTCCCAATAAAAACTGCAGGAGGATTTACTATTCCTTAAAAAAGAAAAGAAAAAAAGGTTGTCGCAAAAATACCGAAAGGAATCTCTGAGGCAGAAAAGCGCAAAATCGTAGAGGCGGGATCGCGTGCTACTCGGAAGGTGAAATAGGTGATGTGGAATGCCTCGGAGGTTGATGATGTCGTATTGGTTTGAAAGAGCTTGGAAGCTGGTGAGGTGGCTGGATTTCTAGGAAAGTGGGAAAAAATGACGACGAGGGCCAATGAGGGTTAGTGCTTTATCCTGCCCAGGAGGTGCTTGTGCAACCAGTGACCTTGAATTTAGCTGCTCGGTTTGTGGTCGGTGCGTCACCCGATGCTACAGATTTATGGGTCTCAGTATAACTACAGAGTTGTGTACGAATCTGTACATGTACCTGGAGATGCTCGCAGATGCGTGCGCATTCAATGTTACTACTTCGGGGGTCCGACAGTTCTGCGCGATACCACAAGATTGTTTCAAGATATTCGAGGTCATTTTTTCTATTATGCCAATAGATCAGGAATTTTGATAAATTGTCATATATTTAAATATTGATTTCTCATATTAATTCATATCTGTATCTGTATATAAATACCTAGATATGTACGTTAGGGGGGTTTCTTGTAATTGTACAGATACATGGTACCCACTCGAGATTGGCTGCTCTGTTCAAGACGAGCTGAACACCTGGGCAACTGGAACTGAGCTAGCTACCCACTTGCCTTTCGTCATATGCCCACTACCTGCACAGGGCAAGAAAAGTCCCCACATGGAGGGGACAACTGTAGAGCTCTTCTCATCTTCAGCAATATCAACGTGGCATTCACACTTACGACAGATTGCGGAAACCAAACTTTAGAAAAGAGAACGACCAATGCTGTCAGCAGCTGCCTTTCAATTCTCCAGGCGAGTTCGCCGGCGAACAAGCAGCTAGAAGACGTTATCAATCATTTATCAGATAAGGAAATATGGGCAAGCTTAGCCTAAAACAGACAATTTATCTACCTATTTATAGAGATATTTGTATGAATTCGACATAACTGAACATTCCTTTATTCAACTCTTCGAGGTTTTCCTAAGCATGAGTCCCTTCAAAAGCATAGGTTGTATTGGACCTGATTGCCTTATGCATAATACAATACTACGATATCATAAAGCTAAGAAGGAGAGCATTGGTTAAAGCAATGCATGGCAACCCTTTAGCTTAAAGGCTAAGTTCCTTCCTTCTCCATAACAAGTTGCAGATAGACGTCGATAATCTCTACCAAATAGATATAGGTACCCTGAATCGACAATAAGACTCATACCCTGCCCAATGTATATATATAAGTAGGGAAATTGACCCAAGTGACAATGGGATATAACAACTCATTACGAAAGCATTGGCAATTACCATACCCAGCATGACCATGGCCAAATTCGGACGCAACTCAACAGCAAGTGCCGCTACCTCAGATGTTCGTTGTATGACTAGAATGATGGACATTTCGAACGAAAAGAGGGAAATTTTTTTGAAGGTACCCCATAGCCAATCATATACGGGAGACTTCTTCGGGCCGCGAGCCACCCAATCGCATCATCGCCGAGGGAGTGGCTTGCAACCCGTATGTCTAATAATTCTGCAAGCTTGAAAGATCTTGAGATATCATATTCTCCAAAGCAACATGTGATCAAACCATTAAGCATGAACGTAGCTGCTTACTAAGGTAATCAACCTTATCATCGATTGGTGCCTTGGCGGACAACAAGAATGACCCACTAAAGAAGTGAGAAATGCCCCTCTCCTCATCTGATTGGACGACAGACCACCCATTTTTCCCATTGTTGACCGGTCCTTATCGTTATCTCTTTCGGCTTGGGAGGTTAAGGGCTTTTCTCTTTGCGAATGAAGTTTCCAAGCTTGATATAAATACCTACGTGTCGTCAAAATAAGGGGCCATTCCATAACGTGAGGACCAGTAGTGCGAATTGTCTGAAGTCGAACGTAACAAAGCTTTCAAAATTCTCAGCGTCGACTAGGTATGGAAAAGCAGTCGAAGACCGATCCTGATCTCCCTGACACGGGAGGAATCTACATTCGGCCCACCTCAAACACCGACGAAGAGAAAGCATCTGTTAGCAATGATCGGCCGGAGAGCCCAACTACGTTGCCAAAACAGTCGGCGTTCAAGTCACTTGGCTGGTTAGACCGTTTCCTTGCCATCTGGATCCTGCTTGCCATGGCAACTGGCATTATCTTGGGCAATTTTGTACCGGAAACAGCTGATGCCTTGCAGAAAGGCCAATTCGTTGGCGTCTCGGTGCCGATAGGCAAGTCATCACCTCTCCTGCCCCCACACACGGCAGGGTTTCATGATAGATGGCTTGTTTTGTGTTAACCCGTGGCGCTCACAGCTGTCGGGCTACTCGTCATGATGTACCCCATCCTCTGCAAGGTCCGGTACGAGACCCTGCATGAACTATTCTCTCACCGAGGTATCTGGAAGCAGATTGCATTCAGCGTCTTTATGAATTGGATCGTAGCCCCGTCCCTTATGGTTCGTAAATTCTAACTGTTGGCAACTTCAACGATCCACACTTCGTTTTTCCTTCGCAACTTTGACTCACCTATTTCTCGCTATAGCTAGCCCTTGCGTGGGCATGCTTACCAGATAAGCCCGAGCTTCGTACAGGTTTGATCCTTGTCGGCTTAGGTAGATGCATCGCAATGGTATGAACGCCCGAAGATCCGCAAAGATGTGATTAAAGTACTAACCCAATCAAAGGTTCTCATATGGACAGGTCTGGCTGGTGGTGATAACGAGTACTGTGCTATTCTTGTAGCCGTCAACTCCATCCTCCAGATGGTCCTATTCGCTCCCCTGGCAGTCTTCTTCATCCGGGTGATCAGCCATGAATCCGGACCGCTTAATGTTTCATACAAGGTCGTCGCAACCAGCGTGGGGACCTTTCTCGGCATCCCACTAGGCGCTGCTATACTTACGCGTTTTGGACTGCGTGCTTTAGCTGGCCCGCAATGGTACGAGAAGGTCTTCCTAAGATTTGTCGCCCCCTGGTCTCTGATCGGCCTGCTGTACACGATCCTCGTCTTGTTCGCCTACCAAGGTCAGCAAGTCGTCCATCAGATCGTCTCCGTCCTACGAGTATCTGTCCCACTCATAGTGTACTTCATCGTCATCTTTTTCTTAACTCTGTGGACTACACATCGGTGCGGATTCGGTTACGCTCTCGGGGCTACCCAAAGCTTTACTGCTGCTAGCAACAATTTCGAACTCGCCATCGCTGTGGCTATCGCGACTTATGGGCCTAATAGCGACCAAGCCCTAGCATCCACTGTTGGACCTCTTATTGAAGTGCCAGTTCTACTAGGCCTGGTGTATGTCGTTAAACTTATCGGGAAAAGATGGGCCTGGAAGGACTAAATAACATAATGTCGAAGCAAATCCGGGATCCATAGTAATTCTACAGTTCGTCCGCCCAGATCTGGTGTTCCGGGCGAAATGTGCACACGAAACCGCCTAGTAGAGAGAGCACTTGAATTGTTTCGGAGCCTTGACGGTTCACGACTCCATATGCCTCGGTCGTGGACCATTGGCCATTATCATAACGCTAGATCAAAATCATGACTTGTTGCCGATTCTCGACGTTGAATGTTTTGGAAAATTGCACCCCTGGATGGCCCATGCTACGCTAAGCCCTACGGACCCGAGACGGTGGAAAGCTAAGGTTAATATGGCATAGCGAACACCTCATCTTATGCTAAATGATATATACGCATCCTATTGGCTCTCATAACCCTGACTAATAGCCATTGGATCTTTGTTTATTCAGGGGTAAGACCGATCTCGTAACAAGCGCTAACTCGAGATCGGACTTCGAGGCTACCGCACATCAAATACGCGACACTAAGAGTTTTGTCGCCGATTCTGGCCCGTGGGACGGCAGAGAAGGACGGTTTACGAAGGAAGTTGCCATATATTCGCCGCCCTAAAGCTGGGTATCTCCCAACTTGAGCCCGTATGCGACTTCGCAGCCATCCTTGATGCCGCAGGACCTAGATCCTTCAACGTCCAATCTGTCGGCGTTGCGATCGATACTACTCACGTCGCTAACTTAGGTGATTTCATCATAAACTTGCGGCGCAGCACTGTCGTACGTCAGGCGCGATGATAGGTTTGATGCGGTTCGGCAGTAGATACTCCCTTACCAAGCCAGCGGGTAGATTCCCCATCCAGGGGTGGCATAATAGGCGAACAAGTACAGCAAGAGCAGAAAGATGTAAATCGCCAACGCGCATTGCTTGGATACTGGCCGAATAGGTAAAATTGATAATATGGCATACCCCAAACGACGGAGCAGGGAATCCTTCGGCGATTAGTGGGCAAATGATACAATTTCGTCGCAAGTCACCTTCTTATAAATGGATTTGTTCGCAATTACTTAGTAACTCCAAGTACGCCGTTGATATAAAAAATGTTCAACATGAAAACGTTAGTACTCTCGGGACCATGAACCATTCCCAATCATTCCACTTTCGATCTTGTCTAGTTCCCTCCCAATCTGGGCCATTTCATCCTTGGATATACAATTAGGATGCCAGATTTCATCAGATGCAGCCCCAGCGTCATTTTCGAAAGTCATGGCAAGGCTCGCTCCAATTACCTTGAAGTCGCTCCGTACATGCTCTTGTATCAAATCAATTATAGCGAAAAACTTGCGCACTTTTGCATACCAAATCGCTCCACGATATCCAGTTCGACCTCGAACCCAACTCAGGGCCCCGACGTTCAAAAGAAGCTGGACCATGTCAAGTCTACCTCTGTATGCAGCCTGATCCAGTGCAGACATTCTAAATTTTCTGTCAGGGAGTGCGTTTGGATCTGCTCCGAAATGAATTAATAAGAGCGCAGCCTCTATATCCCCCTCCGATGCTGCAGCTTGCAAGGCCGTCATTCCATATCCAGGCGCTGCAGGAGCGTTAACATCGGCCCCGTTCTCAATCAGGAGTTGGATCATATCCAATTTGTCCCTCTTTCGGTGTGGCGGCTTCGGGCGCCATCCGCAAGCAGCCTGTAGAGCCGTTCTTGCACAAAGTCCAAGTCCGGGCTGATTAACGTTGGCGCCCATGCGTATCAATTGGTCAGCCAAAAACCGATTACCTGTAGAGGCGGCAGCTTGAATCGGGGTGATTGAGAGGGTATATCTGAGGTCATATTTGTCCTGCAATTGAGAATATGCGTTGATGTCTGCACCTGCGTTCAGAACCTCCTGGGTTAACTCGTCCCGGCCTTTACATAAGATTAGTAATGCCAACACGTGGCTATCTCTGGCTGGGACACCTCTTTTAAGAAGTTGTTCAAAATTTGCCAGTCTGATCTTTATCCGACCGTCCCCATCGATATTAGATCGCCCAAAGTCGCTAGGGTGCATTCGAAGTGAAGCTTCCAATAGGCATGCTCCAGGCTTCGATAAATCGTGCTGGTCCATTATCGTGTCTAGAAAGAGCTTAACTTTTTCGGGAGATAATGGAGGATGCTCAGAACGAGAGAGAAGGCGGTGCAGGAAGTCGAACGCATTCGGATCATGCGGGTTATTCTTTAACACTGCACCACAATCAATCAAGTATTTAAGCATTTCGCAGCTTGCCGGATTTTCGCGCCGGCCACGACAGCAATCAAAATCATAGTTAGACAAGCTCGCCAAAGCAATGATGCTCCAAGGTTCAGGCTTTATAACGATTACGGCGTTAGGATCAACGCCAGCCTCTAGCAACCATGAAACGGCTTCATAATTGTCGAAACAAGCTGCTGTCAATAATGCTTCTGTGCCGTCCTTGCTAACATTGGAAGCGTGGTGGGAGAGAATTAGCAGCATATCGATTCCAACTTCTTCGACCCCGGCTTCTAGTATTTCGGAATCTATAGCCAGCCCTGACTGTAGAAATAATTTTAACATGTCGTAAAACTCTTCACCGCAATCATCTTTGTGACTGCGAATTTGTCTTATTAGGAGGCAGAGAAGATGGTTGGCACCCGATCGCAATGAAGCAAGTTTTGGATCGACTCCAAATTCAATCAGTCCTCGAACGACCTCGACGTCAGCGCTCTTATTTTCTTCGAAGAACTGCTCGGCAAGGACCAATTCTAGAAATGCCATCTTATAAAATTCCGAATCAGTTGATTTCGATGCCAAATATTCGCGTAGCATTTCCTTGCCTTGTTTCGCAGAATGGCAAATACCTGGTCGAGTAATATGCCCAATTACTTGAGTGCTGTACGGAGCTAGCCTGATGAAAAGCTTTACGTCCTGGTAATAACAATATTCCAGTATTGTCGGACGCCACTCGATCGGAATTGGACTGACATAGCCATAGTAAAATGAGTATAATTCGGACAATGACTCGTCATCGCATGTCAAGTCGACGTTAGCTCCACTATCTAGGATCATGTCTACCGCCCGGCTTACTGACTCGCTCTCGAGGTCGAAATCAAGTATAAGCATTCCCTTTGGGGTTTGTCGATAAGAGTTCGGTAGATATGCGTGGTCTCGTCTCGCAAACGTAGCGGATGGATTGCCAGTTAAGACAGATATCAACGACTGTAAGTTAGACCATCCTGCATTCTCAGGACGTGTGCACACGTTGCGGTTGACATCGCACGCTCCTAACAATAGCTTTAGGCATTCCATACTCCCAGTAGCAATCGCATGTATAATTGCCAATGGGTCGTCGTCGTCCATAGGGTTGTAGATTCCGTAATCAGCACGAATTCCAACTTTAAGTAGGCGTCGAACAAGATCAAGTGCTCCCATGGAAACAGCAGAAGCGAGGTAAAAATAACCCTCGGGAAGGATCCATCCAGAGTGCCGAAGTCCAACTTCCATCAAAAGAACGAAAACATCCTTATAGCCATGTATTCCGGCATGATATGCTAGGACGTCCCAAAGAGACCTTATAGTAGGAAGGTCGCTCTGAAACAATCCTAGTAGAATTGTTTTGGGTACTCGTTTGAGTAAAAGTTGGATAATTTCGGGACAGGGTTCGTTGTTGCGACGGCGATCGCAACGATGATCCAGCAAATCATTGGAGACCAGATAGATTGCTTCAGCTAGAAGGTAATAGACGTTGATATTCCACGTGGATACCGAAGACGCAGGTGCTGGGTCTAGGTCTCTTAAAAAGGAGAACATGGGTGAAATCGTCGTAAATCTCCAAAGAACCGACGAATCCTCTCCAAGTAGGCCATCCATGAAATTCCTCGTGGGGTCAAATCCTAACTTGCAGACAATCGCTAGAATATCCATTAGCTAGAACAATAAGGTAATAGGGTTTCGTGTACCTACAGAGAACCTCATTCTTGAACGAGACCCACGGGATGTTTCGAAGAGCAACAACGTTTTCTTGCAAGGAAAGCTGGAGAGAATTGGCAACCCTAGCTTCGAAGTCTGAATCGTGTATTGAGGTACATCGACTCTGGTATCCCCAGGATAATTGGGTCGTATCTACTGACCCGTAGATATGAGTCCTAGAAGGTTGTAGAGCAACTAGATCTGTGGATGGAGAAACAGAAAGTCGAGAGTGAACTGGCGCTTGTGCTTCATATACTGGTAAAGGCTGAAGTGCAAGGTCTTCTACAGCAGGAGATGGTGTCCTCACCACAACGCCTGTCGGAAGCCTGGTATGTCGATCTATAAGATATTGAGCCTGTTAGAATTTCATTACCACTAAAAAATCCGGCATAATAACCAGCAAACTTATGCTCGAAGAAATCACACACCTGTACCTGTTGATCGGGCTCCCGATCTTCTGATTTCTTTCCAGGCATTCTTCCATGGAATACGCCTTCCGTTGAGATAGATTCCCGTGTCCTTGCCATCCCTGGCTAGATAATGGTGATGCACAGCTATCCAGTCTGTTTTCTTGAGCTTTTTGCGTAACTTCAGTCTATCTCGCAGCTTTGTTTCATACGTCGACAGACTGTTGACATTATTAGCAACCTTCGGAAAGCAAACCATACATCAAGTGTACGTACGGAGTGATAGGGAATCCGTGTTCACTCTCCATGATCTGCTTTACTTCTTTGAGTGTTTTCCTCTCTGTCTCATAGAGCTGCCGGATGGTAGACTCGTTTTGTTCCCATATTCCGCCCGCGGAACCTGATCGGGGTCGTTGGGCAAGCGCCATACTAGCCATGGAGATATAGAATGCATACCTACTTGGAGGAGTTGAAATTCCATAGAGAGGAGGGACGTAAGAATTTAAGGCGGAAACCTCATCTAACAAGAGCAGCAGGCTCTAGGTATGGTTACATCACATGGAGAAGGCGGTCTCATTACTCAATGCTACAGGCTGCATCCACTACGTCTTGCTTAGGCAGAATGCTGTCCAATTTCTGGTGGCTCTGCAGATATGGCGTATTCGGTGTATGTTGTCCAATTTCTGGTTGCATATATTGTATGTTTTCATTGGAACGTTAAGACGATAGACATGCAGCCAGTCGGCCTTCGAGCAGGCTCCGCCACCGTCCTTTGAAAGACGACATACTACTGGCATGAAGGTAAGCCGTGAATATGCAGGTTTATCAACCCAACTCCTGCGCTGTCCAAAATCCATCTTGTCCAAAACCTTGTCCAAAATCTTTGGCGCTACAATGTACCTATGTACGTCCTTGACAGTAAGATCACGAAGCTAGTCACAGCCTCCTAGCTTACCTAGGTACCTAGGTAGGGTATCATGGATGTTCTCTTCCCTATGAAGCCGCGTTGCGTGTGTTGAGAGGGCTTACTTAGGTTATTAAATATGAGCGTAAATATATAAACCTGACTGGATAATATGTATCTGAAATCCGATGTTCTCTCAACCATTCGCAATCATTCATCCATGAATTCCCATCATAAATGGTCTTGACAAATGAAACCATCGTGGGCATAGTTACCTTGCTCATAATGTGTCTTCTCCCAGGCCTCGGCTTCCTCATGCGTATGCTTCACAGACGCAGGAAACAGTCGCCAAACGACCGCTCGACCATCCCCCTAGAACCAATTCCAAGGCTTGATGATTTGGATTCCCTCGAAAATGGGTTTCTATACACCGCAGTGGGTTTGCACCCGTCCACTTATATAAGGAACTGCTGATAACTGATAGAAACGAGATTTAGAGGAACATAAGGGTCGACACATTCGTGATCAGATCAAATTCCATACCCAACACTGGCTGGACCACCCGTCATCGTGAATTACAACTCGACACCACCCATACGTGAACCTTTGTAGAGGCTTATGTCGCGGATTGGAATCCCCAAGATACCGGCTGCTTATGGTAGGTTGCCATGCTGACGATAAGGTAATTTAGAAGAAAATCTAACAGCAATGTTTAATAAGTAGGGTACACGTCGCGTATCATGGAAAGGACGTCTTCACTTTGATATCCATCAAGCTGGCACCTTGATTAGACAGGGGTGAAGAGTTCGCTTACCAACTCCCCTTTCCATTCGATCCTGTAGCCATTATCTGGCGAACGAAAGAACTCACCTGGCTAGATGTTATCGCTCAATGCCATCTACTAGTAACTGTATATACGTTATTCGTGGGGAGAGGATAAGGGGGCTTAGTCGCAAGCATTCTTCATATCGATCACTAGGATCGAAAAGCATCGATGTATTTGGTACTCACTTGATCAAGGGTATCTTCCAGATTACTTTAATCGTGTAGCTACCGTTAGGGGCAACGACTGTATAACATTAGCCATGTGTGTATTAAGCTATGTCATAAGAATTGCAACGTGAAGCATCCAGTTCATTGGACCCATGCAATAGTCTCACCTGCGCATCTCCCAACCTACCAGCAAGTGCCACCCATACAACATTCACCGCCTATGAGTTTTGTAGAACCAACGCGCCCACCAACTCTTTTCCGTAACGTGAATTCCAGAAGGGGGTATCAATCCGTACTCCGCCAAATGCCGACAGAAACCAAGTCCACTCGCCGCCTCGAATACCTGAAACTTTTTCGATCATAGAAAGAAGAAAAAGAAGAAACTTAGTTTCACTCGACCAAGTCATGGTCGAAGATATTCCTACTACCGCGGGGACAGGTTAGTAGAAACCGCCACCGCGGCGACGACGGTCATGACGGTTACGAGGCGTCCAGCCGGGATCGAAACCACCTCGGCCGTGACCGCGTCCATGACCACGAGGCCCTCTAGGACCGCGAGGCTCATGACGACGTTCGTCGCGAAGGTCCGGGATCGGCTCCTCGAACTCCTCTTCCCATTCTTCGAACTCATCCATGTTATACTCATTGTAAGTCGTCTTCTCCCGTACCGCCTCATCTGCGTCGAAGATGAACCGCGTTGTACCTCCATCAGCACCCTTAGGTCCGCGCTTGATAGTGCTGGTTCCCGACGCAGAAGGTGTGTTCAACGACATAGGCGAGTCTGATGACGGCGTGGGAGGCGGGATAGTCGATTGACACTCTCTGCATTGGTTCAGGTAGCGCGAGAGGCCCGCATGCTCGGAGTACTGGTTGATTCTAATTTGGACGTCGATGAAAACCTGTAAATCAAATTCAGGACCGACCTTAGTAGCTTTGCCATGCTGCGTGTAGAGATCGAGAAGATCGAGCATTACTTCAGCTACACACTGATCGTCGGTGTGCCAATCAAGTGGATTCATACTTCCAAATTCTTCATGGAACTGGTTGGTGATTAAAGCGGTGAGTTGCACAATTACAACAGCACAGGTATATGAGCTGTGCTTGAGCGGTGCGTAAGTCATATATAGGTCAATAGACATCTTCAATGCGGTTGGAATAAAGTCCGAGATGTCGGCCGGAGAAGCAAGAGCCTTCTTAACGATCTTGGCAACAATCTTTTGAGGGTACCGGACACGAAAGTCGAAGTTGATCGCTTCAACCATAAATCGCTCGATGCCGATGAGAACCTTGGACGGTTGATCAAATATCTGCATCTTAAATTAGTACATTCATACAGGAAGAGGCGTGACAGTAATCGACTAACCTTGTCATCCTGAGTGGTCGGATGGTCCGGGTTTTTGAGGTTGTGGTGAGCGCATAAAACCTCGCGCGACTTCTTCAACGTGTCTTCGATCTTGCATGCTACGAAAAGAGAGGCCAAGGCAGCATCGGTGTAATTGTAGTCGGGAGTAGGGTGGTCTAGGCGGAAGCGATGGTACAGAGTACACGCAGTATTATAAGTCTTGACCGGTCTGGTAGCAAACGTTGATTAGGGATATCCAAAAAAAGCCAAAAAAGAAAATAGAAAAGACAAGGGGTAACTCACAGCAACAGAGCCTCTCTAGTAGACTGGATGACTTGGATACCTTGAAGACGGTAGTTAGCCTCTCTAGCAGGATCCAGTCGTCTCTCGGCAAACATGCGGCCGATACGACACTCGCAGATATACTGGTGGCCAACTTTGATGGTTCCTAAGTCGGGGCCAGCAGTAAGTCCTCGAGATTCCATCGCGCCATTCTTGAAAGCGTGACTCGGCGCCATGTGTTCGGAGGTATCCAATGTCAATTTCGACGTCAACTTAGAAAGCTTGTCACACGCGCGTTCGACACTGGCAGCATAGGATTGAGCAGTAACGGTGGCGTCAGAATCGTCGGAATCGTCATCCGTGGAAGAATCTTCGAAGCAAGCGGCGAGTTGACCGCGTTCATAACAACCATAAGAATCTTTGGATTCTTCCTCCTCTTCCTCCTCGTCCTCTTCGTCCTCTTCAAACTTCTGGGCTTTTAGAGTAGTGGCATCGGAAGAAGAGCTTGTTAGCTTAGGCGGGCCGACTTGGGAACCTTGAGGAATCGAATTAAGGGAAGTTCCGAGATTGGAAAGATCCCAAGGATTATTAGGAGCAGCCGCTACAGTCGGGGGGCTGTAAATGGGATATTGTGGAGGAGGAATAAATCGAGGAAATACTACGGGTTCCTGCAAATGAGGTGGTATTTGGGGTGGTACTGATGGTCCAATTGCTGGAGGTGGATAGTAGAATCGGGGCATAATATTCGGCGGAGAGCAGCTGGGAGGAGGGCCGCTGGGAGGGCCATAGCGCATGTTAGTGAAGGGAGAATAGTTCTTCCGTCCGTGGGGTGGAGGAAGCCGCTGTAGCCCATTCCATCCCACATTGGCAGCCGACCCGGTCCGCGTGGGTCCCAAGCTCTCAGGACCCACTACGTCAGTGGTCTCAGGGTCTTGAGAATGCTTCTCCAAATCCATCTTCTTAATAGGTACTCATCAGCTTCAATCAACTGGCAATGATAATAAAAAAAGAACCAAATTTTCGTTAAAAATTGGTCGATAACGGAATAAACACAATTGCCAATGAATGTGGGTGAATATGTGTTGGCAGTGATGATTAAGGGTGCACGCAGAATGAATGCTCAGGAAATGCTAGATGTGCAGGATGTGGTGCGCATCTGTGATGGGTGATGCATCTGCGTGATGGAAGAAAAGAAAAGAAGGAAAGGAAAAAAAGGGAAAAAACAGAGTTGGGAAAACAGAAACATAATGGCATAGCTAATCTTTACAGAACTGACGGAAACCTATTATATACTGCTACGAGAAAAGTCGACATGAAGCCATCGTCAATCGCGAGGTATCGCATCAATCGCAAATCGTGGTGTTCTGTTTTCGGTTTGCTCGGCCGCGTGGCGGCTTAGGAAGCTTCAGCCAATAAGATAAGCTTTCACAGCCATGCAATGCAACCCTTGGAAGGTCCCGAGGTCAGCCAGGGCTCCTGATCGCAAATCCGACACACAGCCACCTCAGCTCCCCTTTCGTCTCTACCTTCCAAAGTTTCATCTTTATTCCTTCATCCTCAAGTTCCATCAATTCTGAATATCCTCAACCTCTTAATATGCCATTTTAGCATTTCCAAGGTTTTCTGTTCATCATTTACAAGTTTTGCGCACCCGTCTACAAGATGGCCATCCTACGAAAATTACCTGTGTTCTTGTCTCTTGCATCCGCCCTCCAAGTCGCCCTAGCAAACCCCACTCCCTTCAAGTCCACTGCCGACGATGAAAACGACACGCCTCTACCAGTCGTGATCTGGCACGGACTCGGCGACACCTTTTCCGCAGAGGGACTGCAGTCCGTCGGCGCGTTAGTCGAGAAGGTGAACCCGGGCACGTTAGTCTACTACGTGCGCCTGGACGAGAACCCCTCCAACGACCGAACAGCGACCTTCTACGGCAACGTGACAGACCAGATCGCGAAGGTATGCGACGACCTCGCATCCCATCCCATCCTCTCGACGGCGCCGGCCATCGACGCCGTGGGCTTCAGCCAGGGCGGGCAGTTCCTGCGGGGCTACGTGGAGCGGTGCAACTTCCCGCCCGTGCGGACGCTCGTGACGTTCGGGAGCCAGCACAACGGCATCGTCGACTACAAGGCCTGCTCCGCGGCCGACTGGCTGTGCAAGGGCGCCATGGCCCTGCTCCACGGTAACACCTGGAGCTCGTGGCTGCAGAGCCGGCTCGTGCCCGCGCAGTACTTCCGCGACCCCACCGACCTCGACAGCTACCTCGAGAACTCCAACTTCCTCGCCGACATCAACAACGAGCGCGCCGTCAAGAACGAGACCTACGCGAAGAACATCGCGAGCCTCGAGAACTTCGTCATGTACCTCTTCGACGACGACACTACCGTCATCCCGAAGGAGACCGGCTGGTTCGACGAGGTGAACGGCACCGCGGTCACGCCGCTGAGGGCGCGTCCCATATACACCGAAGACTGGATCGGTCTGAAGGCCCTCGACAGGAAGGGTGGGCTGAAATTCAACACTACTCCTGGCGGTCACATGCAATTAACGGATGAGGTGCTCGAGGGAACATTTGGTGAATTCTTCGGTCCTTTCAAGAAGAGCGCTTTGAAGGACGACCAGGAAATAGGCGAGCTATAATCGCTTAGACATCTTTTAGCTATGTATACCCTTAGTAATTACCTGCGGAGGGCTGGATAGGGATCACGATTACGCAGCAGCAAATGTGGATTGATGGATTAATGTAACGTTTTGCCATGGAATAAATCTCTTGATTAAGAAGCTTTTATGCCTGTTCCCGCCGTACGCCGTTGATTTGTTCGTGAAAGCCTATGCTAGTAGACCCCAAACTCCCCTTGTCACATCTATACACAAATATGATGGATGACCTAAGAAGAATCCCTAAACCTCCAGAGCCTTCTTCGCGGCCTTCTTCTGCTTCTTCAGCGCCGCTTTCCTGTCCGCAATCTCCTTGTCCAGCTTCGTATCGTCGCTCTCGGGTAACTTTTCAGCCTTGGGAGTTTTCGTCTTCTTAGCCTTTTTCGTCACGGGCTCGGCTTCTTCGGGCTGTCCCTCAAGCGACTTTCGCTTCTTTCCGATATTCGCCTTCTCTCCGGCGATAGCCTTGGCCTCCTCCGACCCGTCGGCCACGACGTCCTTCTGCTCCAACCACAGCTCGTCCGTCAGCCAGATCGGCAAGGCGGCCGTCTCCGGCCCCTTGACGTAGATGCTCTTCACGTTCTTCCACTTCCCGGGCACGAACTTCTCGACCAGGGCCTTCGCCACCACGTCGACGTTCTCCGCGATCTGCTCGGCGGTCCAGCTAGCATTTCCAACGCGGATCGCGGTGTTGACCGTAGGCGACAGGTTGACGAGCGCCGCACCGACGGCGCGCTCGATCTCGCCAGCTAATTGGGCCGGCGTGCACGCATTCGGCGTGTCGGCATCCTTGGTGCGCTTCGCCCTCTTGCCGTCCGTTTTCGGCACGCGCGCCTGTATCTCGACGGGGATCGGCCGCTTCGCCGTCGTCTTGTAGAACGTCTTGCCGAGGATGGAGGGGAGCCGGTTTATTATCCGCGTGTCGCCCAGGAACACGTCGTGCTCGGCGAAGAGCTTGCGCTGGGCCTCGAACGCCTTGTACTTCGCCTTCAGCTTGGCCACGTCGATCACGCGCGTCACCCGCTTGCGCAGGTCCGCCGGGAAGTCGTCGGCCGCGACAAGGTTCTTGTAGTGGCGCTGGGGCTCGGCGGTGATGAGGCATATGCCTATCTCGGGGTCGGTGTTCAGAGAGTGAGGGAGGACGATCTTGCCAGGCTTGAGGCTTCGGGAGTCGGAGATGTGGCGTTTCGTGGTGAGAGTAAGCCAGATAGGTGTTTCTTTCGAGCCATCCTCATCGTCGGGATCTGCTAGGAGGTCTTTCTTCTCTGCATTGGCGGCCTTCTCCTTCGAAGCTTTTTTCATATGCGCAAGCAGCGCCTTAGAAGCTTTGAGGCTCTACGAAGAAAAAGAAATGTTAGACCTGGGTTATGCATTGAAGGTTAAGAAGGATACGAACCTGATCGGGATCTACGAGCGAGACCGCAGTCTCACTCCGCAAAGTGACTGATTTAGAAGGGGCCATTGTGATGACGATGAACTTTGTTGATTGAAGCTGTTCCCGTCCTCACTTTGTTAATCGCAACTGATAATTTTTTTGGTTTTCACAATCTGATTATCTCACTTATCTTAGCGTGGGGCAGAGTTTTCGAGACTGGTCCAAGCGCCTTCACTAGCCCAGAATTAGATATCTAATCCCTACCACTCAGAACCTATACTGGAATGACCAATCATGTTTAAGCTTTCACAGATTTAATCCCCTTTTAGGCCATTGCTAATGCGCTAGGCACTGGGCATTCTGGAAGAAGTTTCTCTAACACGTACGAAGTAAATATAGTATTAAAATGCAATACTATTAAAATAGCAGGACTCTATAGAAATATTATATGAAATAATTGAGTTAGACAATAATATTACTGGATAATTCTAGATTATCAAAGGCACAGAGATCAGCTGCATCCTGGGCTAGCAATTATCATAGCTATTTGGATTTGATGTCATGACAATTGAGTTATTCCATTAACTTTTCCTTAATGTGATTTGTAGACGGTATGGAATAATAGCGAACCAGCTAATAATTCGGAGGGATAGGCAAATGCGATATCACCGACGTTTATGCTTTGGATAGGGGGATTCGCATGGATGGGGTACGAACACGAACCTTTCCTTGACAGTTGTTTCACAGCTCCCTAGTGAGAAATTACTCGGTCCCAATACCTTACGACATACATACATGACTCTGTGAAAGTGGCTTAGAATACCAGGTTGCCTTGGTTATCAACGGAGATGTCTGCAGCCACATAACCGGAGAAGAGCTCCATTCCAGATTCTCACCGAGATTGAACCCGGCGATGGCTGATATTGGCCGCAGAATATTGCTCAGACCTCTGCTGTCGTCATGTTCCAGAAGATCCCCAATGATGAAACGTGCTCGAAGATCTGGGGTAAACAGAGCTTGGAACATAGCTTGAATCTCTGTAGATACGATCTTATTAATATAGTACCGCCAGATCCAATGGTATTTAAGCATTTACTCAATTAAAGTCGTTCGTAAACTATCAAACTAGCCTCAGTGTAGACCTAAGTGCAGACCTTGAATGCCAAAATTCCTGCGTTGGATGTCATCCTATATATAGACGAAACATCCAGAACAAGGGCAACGAAAACCACTCGGTAGAATCTACGATCCGTTACACTAATGTAAGTGAACAGATCATCCCATCGATTGCGTACATACGCATTAAAGCCTCACTGCGTATATCTTCCACTGACGGTGTTGTTGGAAAAGAGCTCAGCCAACAAGACGATCCGAGCGCACCGTTGAAACGTTGGTGTGGTGGCAGACCCGAAGCTCGGCGAGTTTCGTCGATCTGTGATGCTCATGCTGATCAGCGCTCATCGTCCAGTAAGAAGCGGGGACGCTGCGACAGCTTCCAAATCTTCATACATCTACCTAAATTGCATTGACAGGCTGACAGGTTGTCGCAATGGGATGAAAAGGTCACAGAAGCGATGATTAAAACGGGCTGGCTGAGGTAACGCACCTAGGTACCTACTCAAGTTCCTTACATCGCAGAGCACGTAATTCCTCGTACAAGATCGTATTTGAAAACAACTAGCCACCTAAGTATGCAACAGTAAGACATTAAGAAAAGCTAATGTTACATGTAAGATGCCACTACCTACTGGAATCCCACCAACGATCAGAACGATCAACTGCAGTTGGTAGGTAGCGCTTCCTGTGAATTACCTACATATAAATAGTGCAATGCGAGCTTTGTGGGCTGCCGTAAGGGGCAAGGCAAGCGACAGGAACACAGACAATTTACCACAAGATCCTGCCGTACGAGCCTCGCGCCGCAAAACACTGCCACTGCACGAAAGGCGATCTTGTCACAGAAAGCTGACAACATAGTGTATTTTGTTGTTGGAGGATCTTTGACGACAGATGCAGTGTGTATGTATGTACGTATGGTAGTATAGAGGTATGGGGTTGGCTGCTGGGGTAAGTTAGAGAAAGCTTTATTTAGGTAATTACCTACAGATTTAGATGAGAGTGCCCCAATAAAAGATTCGGTGCCCTTGTTTATGGGTGGGTTTTTGGTGAACTGCAAATAGTAAAGTGCTTACGGTGACCTATCGATATTCCGAGATCCTGTCAGCCCATTCAGGAACGTTGGATTAGTGATATTAAATTCGGGCTATAGCAGTTGGTAAGTTGGTTTGAATCCTTCGAAGTCTTTCCTAATTCTATCAGCGAACATGTTCATCATCAACTCTAACTGTCAGTGTCAGCTATTACCTTTCATCTCTGCCGAGGACGCTTCGGAATAAAAAACTTGGATGGCAAGGATCTGAGATGCATGTCTATCAAGTACCGTATTCCACATACGACACTAAACACTTAAGCAATCTCTCTTTTAGTATCAGACCACTTCCCACAACTTGAAGAGACTACGGCAGCTCGGCTAGTAGGCAAGTTTGAACTAATTAGGACCCTGCGATAATAAGCGTTAGATCCGTCTTGTGATCATAACCCAATAAAAGTACCGTAGCCCCTATAATAGTATGGGCTAGAAAAATCTAGCCGTTCAAAACGCCCCTTTTGAGAAATCGTCCGATTGGAACTAGACAAGGCTGGTGACGTTGACGTTTGTAAATCCCGTCTAAATTCTGAAAAGATTATCTGGTTCATCAAACGAGATGAACGCCGGCCATAGAACCGTTCTTTTCCCCTCGGGTGTAGGAATTTAAGCAGAAGTAAACCACCCACGCAACCCACGTTTGCTGAGAGGCTAGATGCTGCACCCATCCGCTACAAGGACTAGGTACCTCGATTGAGCTTAACAAACCAGTTGACAACCTGGAAATAGGTTGCAGATGTCGGCTGCACTGCGACCCTAAGCTTTTAATAGTCTAGTGGATCTCGGCGGTCGGGTTGATTGGCTGTATCCACTTGAAGTCGGGAGTAAAAGAGCTTGTACAAGCTTCAAGCCCGTTAATAGATGGGCCCGTGCCTCTTCCGCCTTTTCCTACGATCATGTACCTAGTATTCGTAGTACTGGCCGTGATGGAATCTGCACGTGTGAGCGGGGAAGTTGGCCGCGCAACAAGGGCACGTTACAAGAAGGGAGATTGGCAGTACTGGGGTGTCCATGTTAGTTTCGGAAACGAATTCATACATAGTACGGGATATGAGAGAGTTGACAAAGCAGAAAAAGAAAAGAAAAATTGATCATCGCAAGTATACACGTGTATAATTCTACACAAGTAGAAGAGAGCGCCAGTATTCATCAGATGACCAACCCCATCTTCTATACCTCGTGAGGGAAGATGGTACATGCTGGCGATTCCTTGAGAACTTCTTAATTTGATCTCGTTGTATATTCGGCCGCAACCCATCTCGGAATCCCCGTTACAATCTTAAAGCTCATCCGTAAAGTAGGTGAGCACCCCTGGTCGGCTTAGGTGTGCCTGGTTGTGTCGGTGACGACAGGCTCCCGCATTATTGTAAGTTTATACCCGCTTGTGGGCACCAGACTCCCGCGACGAGTGTGTGAGAAAAGCCATCCTTCACCCCCCACCCTACCTTGGTACAGCCGCGACCGACTCCTACCTGTTTATCGCGAGTAATATATGTGGTCGATGCCTTGCGCATTTGGACATTAGAAACCTGGAATAGTGGGTGACCGCGGGTCAACACCACTATGGATTCACAGTGGGTGCTTTCCCATCAAAATTCCCCAGAGCGTCTTTTTCGAGCTTCCGAAACACTGACTTGGATGATCGAAAGGTCTATCACAACAGACTGTATCACTCTCGGCAATACAATTGCTAAAGCTGATATCGCTCTTAATGGATTCGTCCGCGAGGTCCGGGAGGCCAGATCTGACGTAGATAACGTCTCGCGCGAGTTGCACTCGCTGCAAAGTGTTCTAGATCTCTTGAAGGAAGATGCTGGTCTGTTCCCTCCAGAGCTGGCAGAGCGTATTCCCGCTGTCGTCGAGCATTGTTCGAACGTAGTGAACGACTTAGATTCAAGGATATCCGCTTTTAGCGACAGCGAATTACCAAAGCCAGACAAGAGATTGCAATGGCTAGACACGGGGAGGAAAGAAATCGCAACATTCAGAACTTCCCTGGAGGCGCATAAGGCTGTTTTAGGTCTTGCGATAGATTTGGTCGGAGCGTACGTATGATGTAGCCAGCTAACGAATTGGTGGCTAACAAACGTGAACAGGACTACAATCCGAGATGCCACCTCAGATGTAGAGCCTAATAAGCGAAATACGATACAAAGATATCAGAATAGTGCTGAGGTCTTGGAGGACGTTTCGCGAATTTTAGTTGAGATGAGTCAACTACGGATGCGGCTGCCGAGCGAGTTTGAGAAGAGAGAAGGCGAATTCAGCCTGTACGATTATATGACTCGTCTGATGTCGTTTGCCGAGGGAATCGTCAGCTGCAAGGAGAGCGAGCATGAGGCCGAACAGATTGTCAAAAACAACGACCGGAACATGGACCGAAGCACGAGCCAGGGTGCTTTTGTGGGAGAGAGTGAGCTGTTCGGAGCTTATGTGGGTGATCAACCTGACAGTGCGATTGATATAACCGTGGAGCCCGCGTTTAGGGCGCTTAACAATGTGCTGGATAACACTGAAGATGAAAAAATCCCGACTATTGAAGAGTTAATGGCCAGTTTCGTAGGCGTTCCCAGCCGAGCACCGACTCCACCGCCGAAGGATATCAAGAGACTTGAGCTTGCCAGAAAACATGCGGTGTCTCCGTTCGAGGCCATGCCAGACTCTCCAACCAATCCATATGGCGTCGTTACTGAAATAAGTTCGGAAGGACGACCATCAGAACCGGAGCCTTCCGTGATGACAAAAAGCAGTAGAGGATTTGGAAAGATATTCGCACCCTTTAAAAATGCGATTTCGGAGGGCAGGCCT
Source organism: Annulohypoxylon truncatum (assembly GCF_022578515.1). Lineage (NCBI taxonomy): Eukaryota > Fungi > Ascomycota > Sordariomycetes > Xylariales > Hypoxylaceae > Annulohypoxylon > Annulohypoxylon truncatum. The sequence goes on along the minus strand of NW_025953797.1, from coordinate 963,164 downwards.
CACACACGGTCAACAAGCTCAAGTACCGCATCCGATATGCAGCCCCCAATTATCCAGGCCAGCCTTGTGAGAAGGGGTAGTCACAGGTTATCGGTATCTTTCAAGAAACTACCCATGTGGAACACGGAGTTGATGATGGATGAACCAGAAGGCCCAAGTGCCAATGCGGTCTTCGGTGTATCACTTCAGAAGAGTATGCAGACTGCTAAGGGAACCTCTAAAACCCACCACTCGGGGAACGGGGGTTCTTCGCGAAGGGACTTTCCCCTATGCATGCAGAAGTGTTGCTTCTTTTTGAAACACGAAGGGGTCGAGGCACCGGATATCTTCGCCGAGCCGGGTGATAGTTATCGAGTACAAAAGCTGAAGGAGATTTTCAGCAGTGGTCCAACGTACGGTGAAGATGTCAATTGGAACAACTTCGGCGTATACGATGCTGCGGACCTCATCCTACTCTTCCTTTCGCAGCTCCCTAAGCCGCTAATCCCAGAAGCGGCCGCAAAGCGATGGATTGCCTTTTCGAGACAGGCGACACTCTCAGGCTCTCATGCAACGCGGCTTGACCAATGTATCGACTTCTGGGAAGAAGCTCTCGGCTGTCTTCGAGGGCCGAGCCGCACCCTTTTCAAGTTGCTGCTCAATCTGTGGGCCGATGTGGCGCAGGCAGAAGAAAAGAATGACATGACGGCCGAACGATTAGCTGGCGTTCTTATAAAGCCCCTCATGCACATCTCGTCCGGGAAGTACGAGACGGATTACATGCTGTCGCTTGCTTTTCTCATTCGAAAGAGAGCAGAATACACAGATATGCTAAAGCAAGACCAAGCGGAAGTTCGACGAATTAGCAGAGCGGCGTGGTGATGAAGCAATGGCTTTGTCTCTCGTTGCATCCTAATAGTTAACTCATTATACTTCTCCAACGGCTCACATCCATATCCATCCAACATTGAATATTTCGCATACGCATACGAAGATACCCGGCGCATTTTCTCATCCAAGTCGCCTCATACATTTTCCTTCCTTTTCTTTTGCCGCAGTAGAAATAAGGCCTTCGGAAGGTCGGCCGAATTACATAATTTCATGTGTTGGGGAGGTTGAGGAGATATTAAGCGCAGCAGCGTACGGGCTAAGCGGTGGAGATGCATTGGTTAGAGGCCAAAGAGGCTGGTATGATGCACGACGGGACGTATGGACGTATGATATTGACCGCTATTGAAGTTAGCAAGCAGAGCAAAATTTTCGCTCTGCATGTCGGCGAGGAGCTTCCAAGGTTCTCATAATGTGTAACAAATGTATTGTGGGTTTGTTGGATTTCAAATGTTTGTCAACGATACCATACTACCAAACTAGGTGATCATATAACGATCTGCTGTCTCAACGTCTTGCATACAATTGACTGTAGAATGAGATACTTGCCTAGGTACTATAAGCCCAAAGGACCGTTTAGTGAATATAATAATTATGACTTCCCAGATAATGAAAACGTTGCATCATTCGATGGTGATTATTGAAGTCGGAAAGCAAATGTCCAAGACATCATTTAGAAGTTTGAGATAGACCCAAGGTAGGTAGGTATGTGAGTAAATATATATATGTCCTACATGCATAAGCACGCATGCATTACATATACACATACACATTGTGTCCTATCATACCGTCTTCATTGTATAAAGTATAATTTGAGAATATCTATAGGTAACATATCTCATACCTTGGGAAGGTACCTACATAGAAAGGGCTGCATATGACCCTTAGCTAGTGGGTCGCTAAAACTTTGAATCCAAACTAGTAGTAGATACTGTAGTAAAGAGACTTCAAAGAGGCAGTATTTGCGGAGGTTGGTTGGTTTAGTAAGGCCGATTGACGGTTAAAAACGCGCCGCAGTAATTGCCTAGGTCAAACTCACTGGATGAAGCAACCGCGACTGGAGGTGGTTAGGTAATATGTAATATGGGATGAGGAGAAACCGCGTCGGTCGCTCTTGCCCAGACAATCAAAGTGAGAAGAGTGGAGCCCGCATACTGAAATTCTTAAAGAACAATTGAGAAACGCTAGGACCCACGCCGCGAACCCTCCTCACACTCTTTTCCATTAGGTCTTCTTTTACCAGACCCAAACCCGACCAATTCTCAGACCTTGAATTGAAAAAAAAGACACAAAAATCGCAAACATTATTCTTCCACTTTATTTACTTTTCACAAAATTTGTTCACTCTATCCAATTCGAAAACGCCGAAAAGGGGGCACGTACCAGCCTGCATAGGTACATTAGTTCGGACACGGAGTTCAACTGTATAAGTGGAGAGGAGGGAAAAGCCAGCTAAAAAAAGAGCGTGTACTGAACGCGCACCGCGAACCCAAGTCTCGACTAAGACGCGCAGAGAGCCCACACCTTTTTTGACAGGGCGGACTGTGATACAGCCAATCTTCTCAATTCTCTCAACCTTTTCTCCTCAATCCCTCTTTTTAACCATTTTAAACATCACGTCACTCTCTCCAACACTTCATGTTACTGTGTATTTTACTTTTCCTTTGATATGCCTCTTGACCATTCATGAAATCCTCACCCATCAAGAAGATGGACGGGGCTAACGCAGAGGAGCCCACGTTGCCCCCTGCATCTGCCTCTTCCATCTCTAACACAGCTGGCAAGAAGCGACCTGCACCATCTTTGCTTCCGCCATTTGAACCTCTTTCATCATCACCTGGCTTTCCAAGACCATTGAAGAGGCAAGCTCGAGATGGATCCGCCGCTTCGAGTGCCTTCCTGAAGTATCCTACCCCTATCCCAACTTCGAGTACCGGCATCTTGTCATCGTCTCCTCCACGCGTTCAATCATCTAGGCCTGGACTTCAACGTACTCAATCAACCGTATCGGAACGAGCACCCTTATCCGCAGTACCCTCCGTCGAGCTCAATGAGAATGGTGAGATGCTACTGATGGGCCGATCAAGCAGCTCATCTCACCATGTCCTTTCCACCAACCATCTTATCTCTCGAGTCCATGTGAAGGCACGATATATTCCCGCCCCGGACCCCTTCGTACCGAACAAGGTCGAGATTATCTGCAATGGTTGGAATGGAATAAAACTGCATTGCCAGGGACGAACGTGGGAATTGTCAAAGGGAGATACATTCACATCGGAAACTGAGACCGAGATTATGGTGGATGTGCAGGACGCAAGAGTCATGATCCGTTGGCCTAAGAGGGAGCGTCACGACTCTGTTGCAAACCTATCAGACTCATCGTGGGATGAATCACCACGTTCTAGACCTCGTCGTAACGGCTCTGTGTCGGACTTTTTACAGTCAAGCCCCCTCCGACGAGAAGCGCGTATCCGTTCGCCGGAGTCGCCAAGCCCAGCAGTACGCAATTCGTCAAGCAACGTCAACTTGCTTCTAGACGACGACCCAAGTGAGCCCGTCCAAATTTATGAGGATGCGAGTGGAGACGAGCAGGAGCTTCCCGCACCTGCTGCTGATGTAGATGTATCCTTTGCCCAGACCGAGATCACGAACAGCTTTTCCAGTGATCTAAGCGATCCCGGCGATGACGACCTTGATGAGGAGAATGATCCCATCGTACATTCTTTCGGTCCCTTTGGAGCCAACCTTTCCAATCGCCTAGCTGCCTTCACTGCTGAATCTCCTAAGCGATCGCCTAAGCAGTCTCATCATGGATCGTCAGGCGACACGACTGCCAAACCATCGGCAGAGCCTGAGGAGATCATTAATAGCAATGTCGACGTAGCTGCTGTCCGAAACCATATTGTCAACCAATTGGCATTTTCCAGACTGTCATCGAACCCCCTGTCCGCCATCATGAACAACCTGCCGGCCGAAGAGAAAAAGGACCTAACCAAGCCCGCTTTGAGTAAGATCATCGCGGAAACCTCTTGCATCGGTATCATCACTCGTCAGGGGAAGGATGCGGCTGGTAAGCCCCTGGAGAGCGAATACTACTATATGCCCGAGCACGATGATGATGAGTCACGCCGGGTTGCCGTGACGGATGGCTTGCGAAAGCCGAGCCTGAGGGCATGTAGAAAGCAACACAAGGTAATGGCTTCCCCATAATTCTTTGACGGACTTGAGATATTAACTTGTGGTTAGCAATATTACTGGAAGCGACCTAAGACTCCTTAGATCTCGGAGCAGCCGGCTGCCCATAATTCGTATCCGCTCCCATAAATCTATTCACTCTCGAGATTCGATATGGTGAGGTTTCCCTTCCTCGTAGACGATGCTACTTTCTCATTTATTTCGTCGCTTGTGGCATTGGTGATGGTGCTAGTATCATCACCAATCCTTGCATAGCCGGAGGCGTTGGTCGGTTCTTTTCATTATGATATTTTCGGTCGGAGTTGAGGATGATCCGATGATATCCTGTTGCATCGTCTCGAGGTGGTGTGGTGAGGAAAACCAAGGAGAGAGAAAGTGATGGATGGATACCTTTCAGCACACTGACTGTTGAACGGTAAAATATACGGGGAGGGAGAAGGATGGGGAAGACCGAGATTGTACAAGTCACAGTTGCTACATAAAGAATAATGGAAAAGTTCACGCCTCATTCACGTTTGATGGGCCGATCGGCCAAAGCTATTTTTAGTGGGAGTGATGGTGGTGTCGTATGGTGTATGGCGTATTGCGTATGAAAGCATGTGCATGGTTGAAGTTGTAACCATGAAGTGCTGATGATGTGAATGATGACTAAGTTTAAGCGGGACCTTGAGGCACTGACAAGCCTTTATCTGTTGGAGCTACCCCGCATTCCAGCTTTAGGGTTGCCGTCAATAAGGTTCCACTTTTACCGTCTATGGACCCATCTTGCGTCGATGCGTCGCAGCTTCGTTGAGGCAAAAACTGGTGATCGACGATGCATGTCGTATGCTTCATCGCGATCTAGACTGTCCGTTATTTAGAGCGAACATTCCAGGTTAATTGTCGTGTCTATAAAGACCCTAAGGCTTCACCAGTTCTACACCTTCTTGTTTCATTCATCTGACTTATTATATTTAAAACAGTTACATCTATCGTTCCATACACAAGTACTACATTACTTAGTACATACCCTTCACGATGTCGCCACAAATCAATATTCCCAACTTGCCCTCCATGGCCCCGACGGGACCCACAAGCCCTCAACACGACAAAGATGCCGCCAGAGCCATGAACCGGACTAACAGCTGGAAACCATCTCTTCTTGGTCGCAGACAAAGTGTAAGTTGCATACCCCTTTTTTACACTGCTTTGATATTGCTCCTTTCAATTATTACTTACTCTCAGGATTCGAGAATGACTAACTCTAAATACAATCTCCAGTACCACCAAGAAGACCAGAAACATGCGCTGCAGATGAGCGGCGTGCAGGATATCAAAGACTGCCCCGGATTCACCGAGCGCAAGTAAATCGTCTGCCGAGCTGCCGCAAACCTACTTCACCACAAAGCCCTAGCTTAGGGATTACAACTTGATCTGCGAGTTTGCTAGTATTTTTAATGTCGATAATTTGAACACAAGGCATTGCTTCAACAGGCAACAAGATGGGATTTCATTGTCTTCGGGACGGTGGGATTGTATGGATACACAGATGCATGCATTACCTTGGCAGTATGGGAGGGAAAACGCATGCTGTTCGGGCTGGCGGAGTTCTTGGAGTTTTCTTTCGCTAGAAAAAGGAGGCAAATTGATCCTATGGTCAGCTGGCACGAGCTAGCAAATGAAGCGGGTTCTAAGACTGCGTATATGCATACCTGCGGAGAACTCGGCAAGGAATGGGAAAAGGGGGGGCAAGCAAGGAAAACACACCAGCCTTCGTCATTGAACGATTGTACGATAATAACAAGGCCTAGGTATCCAGGGCCCGATAATATCCATATACAATTACCTATACGTGGTTATATGATTCATAAAAACTGTTCGGCCGAAATATATTGTATATCGCTTATCTTCACCAGTCAGGTTCACGATATGTAATAGAAACACAAATTCGCCTACTAAGGTCGTCTGATTATCTTTCAATGGCCAGGTGGTTTTCCTTGGGCAACGTATTGGGCCAAGTGAAATAATCCGGTTATCAAGCCATATTCACCTTTTCTTAATTCTCTAGCCAAGGCACAACTAGTACTTGGGACTCCTAACCTAGAGAGAAGACTAAGAAGTACAACTTACCTACAGTTACATAATTCGTTCCTCAGTCAGTTTTCTCCAGAAGTCACTAATCTCATATGCGAAAGCAGACCGACAAGGCATAACGGAGGAGGAGTAGTTTAGCTAGTAATACGCTTGACATCTAAACATACTATACAACGTAGTAGAGTAGCAATGATCGTAATATCGACGCCCGAAAGGAGCATCTCCATAATCCGAAACCCGGTTACGTACAGTACCAGAAAATAGCCAGCACAAGCAAAAGCACCGTGACAATGCCATACTAACACCTAGGACTCCCAAACCCGAAACGTTTCCAATCCAGTAGCTCGTACCTAACACGACGCTCCCCTATCTCCGTTTCCTCCGTGACAGGTATGGAACACCATCAAAACCCCTTCGGACCCCTTCCATCCAACCCACCAGTCTTAAAATACTCGCTCACCACGCCCAATCCGTACGAGATGCCCGCAACCCACGCGCCACCAAGCAGCGCACGTTTTCCCAAGCTCCTCTTCTTTTTTCCCTTCCCCTTCTTCGCCTCCTCCTTCGTCACCTTCGGGCCGCTGAACACGGGCTCCTCCCTTCTTACATCGATACCGGAGCGGAATGGCGTAGTCTGGGATTCCTCCTCGACCTTGGGGACGTCATAGTTAACAAATCCGGTCGGCGACACGAATGCTGCTGCATTCGGCAGCGCTGTCGACTTGCCCATCAGGTCGATCGGGTTAACTGGTGCTCCTGTCTGACTGTCCGCCGCCTTGCTGTGGCGAACCTGGCGGAAGACTAGAACGTCTCCTTCGCCGGATACGATCTCGAAGCCCTCGGCTTGGAGGGGCGCGAAGTGTGGAAAGAACTTTGTTGGGTTTGACAGGCGGAGTAGCACTTCGGCCGGTGTCAGGGGGGCTGCTTGGTCAGGCACGATCGAGGTGGTCTCGGCTATATTGATTTTCTGCGTGCTCGAGTCGTAAGCCAGGATCTTGTACACCGTAGGCTCAGTAGTTCGACTTGGTTCCAACTTGAATTCGGGTGCTAGCGATGAGACTGGAGATCGCCCGTCCAGTTCCGGATCCCGGTAATATGACGAGTGAAGGTGAAAGACGCCTGGATTAGCATCCGCCTTCACCGAAGAAGGCTCTGGCTCGCCGCCATATGTCTTAAAGGTTGGCGAGTCATGTTCACCGTCGCATTCTTTGGTATACGACGTTTCCAAGCCTTGTGGTTCTTTGGAGTAAGGGTCGACCTCTGCCTGTGTTACAGAGTCATGGTTCGATTTATTTTCCGTAGTTCCTGTGTCTTGCCTATCCAAAGCCGGCTCCAGCTTCGATTGTTTCTGCTCTTCGCCCAAACTAAGTTCTGACCCCTCAAATTGAGCTGGATTAGAAAGCTGTTCCGCGTATTGCTTCTCCGCTGCTTGGATGTGTGCTGCTTTTTCGTTGGTGATGCTTGACTCGGATCCCATTACGGGGTCGGAGCTCAAATTCGAAGCTCGAGTACCCCATGACCCTGAAAAGTCTTCTGGAAAATCTCGAACATAGTTGCCGGTGAAGGTGCGTTTGCTTGCATGATTGTCATCATCCTGAGATTTCGCGCGCGATTCTCTGACGTTGGAGCTAGCCTCTCGATCTGCTGCATCGGAAGCTTGGTTGTGACTGACCATAGATCGCTCTAAAGATTCCCAGTTTTCAGATTTTGTGGGCAAGTGGCGAGAAGATTGGTGGAAGGATGAAGACGAGGGAGCCGAAGCCGAACTCTTCGGAGATGGCGTCTCATTAAGATCTAGCTTCTTAAGCCTGTCAGCGACACTAGGCCTTGGGGTTTCAGTCAAATTTGACCCTTGCTCTTTTGCTTCAAACTCCTTGAGGCTCTCCGCGACAATATCTTGTTCAAGTGTATTCTTGTCGTCGAATTCCTGGTACTTGAAAGTTTTATATTTTTCAAGATCTCCATATTCCTGAAAAGGTCTTTCCTCCACCAAAGAATCCTGGAAGTCTGTTGTTTTGTACTTGCTTAGGTCTTCATACTTAGATGTTAAGTCATCCGCCGATTGCTTAGCCTCGTCACTGTAGTGCTGATAGTTGTCGAGGTCGTCATACTTAGGGGAAGTGTCGTCGTCCCTCACCACATCTTCATCATGTTTGTATGGTCCGTATTTATCTAAGTCATCGTAAGGCGCCTTTCGGGTTTCAGTCTCCGTACTTTCGTTGTGCAAATATGGCCTGTACTCGCGTAGTTCCTCTCGATTCTGGGGTACCTCCGAATCGTTTTCTGCTTCTCTCGCTCCGTAAGTCTTATACTTATCAAGATCCTCGTATTTCTTGGGTGGCTCTGGTTCAGCTGGTTCTTCAGCTGGGAGATGGTTGAGAGCATATTCTTCACTCTCTATGATAGAAGGTCGAGAACTTTCTGCGTTATCACCTAATCCTGACATTCGGTGACCATCACTATCAACACCGTAAGGTGGTACCTGATCAACCTTAATCTGACCGTACTCCTTCAGCTCTTTAGGCGGAGGAGGGCCATTGGAATGAATAGGCCCAGGGTTTACTTCGTCTTCGGGGGGGTTAAATGCAGCAAATTGGGACCGGTATACCCTGAAAGGCTCGTTTGTGGTGGATGGTGTATCTTCTACTAGGCTGCTCCCTTTCCTTAGAACTTTGCGGTTTGTGATAGGGTCAATTATATAATCTTCCATGGGCGAGGGCGACATAGTGTCAACATATCCATCCTTTTGGTTAGAGCTGGCCTCTGCACTTGTTGACTCTGTTGGCTCCTTCGAGGATGGATGGAAATCTTCCCGGGGTCTTCCATCTTTTGAGGTACGCCATTGCTTTGTGGTTTCATCCATCCGTGACTTGAACACATCATAAGCATCTGGGAACGGAGAACGATGGTTGGTATGATTATCCTTCCAGGAATCTTTGTGCCATGGGGTTTCCCCACGCTCATGTTCGATGTCTTGAGCATTTCGAGCATGTTGCTGCCGGCTATTCAACTCGTCATGGTTGAAAAACCGTGAGCCGCATCTCACCTGATTCGGGTCCCAATACCTGCGAAGCATATGCTTGAGGACAGTCTTCGGGTGTCCATCGATAGTACGCTGGTCCCATGATAACCTCCTATTGATAGCTTCGATATACTTGTACTTAATCGCTCGGTGGCGGTGTCGCATTTCCTTTTGAAATTCAGGGTCGAGATATGATGCCCACATGCCAAAGCGAAAGCCACGAATCTGCTGACGATGTCCAGCCTTTAACAAAGAGGTATTAGTAGGCCGCAAGGCGTTGCGGGCCGTGGCGACGGTCTGGAGAGACCTCGCCCGAGGCGTGGGTTGGCAAATGGCACTGGTCAACATGTCGATCGAATCGTATGCAACGGGGACATCCTATATTATCTAACACTATGTAGAACAGCGTTGTCAGCAGCGATCGCGAGTAGTTTTGGGATGCCTTGCTTCATAGATATGATAGTAAAACCATGAAGGATGTCGCCACCGTTTGTGGGGTTGATGTACTAAGACGGTTGTCGTCGTGGACGGGTGACACTTACACAAAGCCGAGAGTTCGACCATGAAGACAACTGAGAAGTCATCTGCTGGCTGAGGGGTAAGGCAACGTTGAAGAAGATGGTGGAATTTATTATTTAACTAGATAAGTATCTAAGCTGAAACACTTGGGTATGAGTATGTGCTTGGGCACAGAAGAGAGATGGATATGAGGAGATATTATGTAGCAAGTAGTATTAGATCTCAAAGCGGGGAGCTTCGGAACTGATTGGGACGGCTGTCTTCGCTGGTCAGGTCGGGATTACCTCAGGATTTGGCACAGTGTAACTCCCATTTATAACCTTGGAACCTTGGAGGTCTAACACCAGGTAGGTACCTACAAGCCGTTAGGCGCCTAAAGAGCTGTGGTTAGGTGGTTAGGTGCTACCTAATACGATTTACTAGAGAGGGCTAAATCGAGGGTGATGAGGAGAAAGACAGGGAAGTTCCGGAGGGGAGTGCGGAGAAAGCGCTAGAGGGAAGCTTCTTTAGCGGAAACATTGAATGCAAGTACTAATGAAGGACTGTGCGTATCATACTGTACAGCACTACTGCGTTTAAGGGTACGCGGGGTATGGTTATCACATATCATTGGTTCTAGTTAGATGCGGTTACCCGAAGAGAGACGTATTATATTATTCCAATGTACCGAATGCCTCTCATGCATGTGATGTTACAGGTACATACCCGCCCACTATCTTACGTGGTCATTTCTACATAACTCCCCGGATGTAGATCGATTGATGAGCTATATATTCCCAAGTCGCATGAGGATTCAAGGGCTCGAAGTAGCCTTATTTGCTATTGGTATAGCTCAGACGACGAAGATATATACGCACATAAAAGTTCGACAATACATACATAAGTGGGGAATCGGCTTAATCCGGATGAAAGAGTGCATGGATTATGTACCTACCTAGGTATCCATGACTCAGTTCGGCGAAGTACTTAGATACTTGAGGCTTATGAGTCGGAGATAGGCTGAAAAGCTACCTATGGCGCGACGTCACTCATTTAAAGTGAACCCCACGGTGGGGTAAAAATATTCTACTTACAAATTCCATTCGACTGTAACGCAAGCAACATTGAACATTGGAGCTATTAATTACGGCGTATTCCTTCTCTGGGGACCTACGTGCCTATTATCTAGGTGACCCTTCAACTGTGATTTTTAATACAGGACCAAGGAATTGCTATCTTGAAGAATTCTAAGATACGTTTCGCACGCGAGTTGGTGAAAGCGACGCGGGCGCCGCGAACGAGCGAGCGAGAGGCCAACTGGTCTTAGGAGCCTCGGAACTAAACCGATTCGCGTTCACCATGAGTCGTAAGCCGGCAAAGTCGCGTGCCAGCGGCAGCAAGTCATTCACGAGCTTTGGTTCCAGCTCTTTCGGCGCTTTCTCAACTTCCTCCAGAGGCACAGATCTCTCCTACTTGGCCGAACCGCCCGACCTCTCTTCGGTATCTGATGCCAATGTTGTCGTGTCGCTTAAGAATCTACAAAAGAAGGATGCCACAACTAAGGCCAAGGCTCTGGAGGAGCTGGTGACCTATGTTCAAGACCATCCGTATGAACGAGATGGAGGCACAGAAGAGCCTATACTAGAAGCTTGGGTGGGTGTAAAGCAGTGGAATAGTATATCGTTGTGCTTAGTTAGTAATGATTATAATAGGTTCAACTTTATCCTCGCATCTCGATAGACAATTCCCGTCGTGTCCGCGAACTTTCTCACATCTTACAATTCGAGCTGATGAAATCAGCTCGCAAGCGCATGGAGAAACATGTACCTAAGATCGTCGGTTCCTGGCTTGCTGGTACATTCGACAAAGATAAGGCTGTGTCTCGCGCGGCTACCGAAGGCCTTTCCTCCTTTCTTCAGACACCAGAGAAGGTCGTCCAATTCTGGAGACGATGTCAGGCGCAGATTATAGAGTATGCGTCTAATGCGATCAAAGAGACCGTGGAAACACTTAGCGATGAACGCTCTACTAGTACCGACGACGCCGAAGCCAAGTATTACCGCGTGCTAGGAAGTAGCCTTGCAATGGTCTTAAACCTCCTACAGAAACTCGGCCTTCCAGATCTTGAGAAATTCCAGGATAGTTACGATCAATTCTTCGAGCAGGATAAGATATGGTCTAGCATAACTGCCAATGATGCCGTTGTCAGACGCATATCCTGTCAGCTATTGTCTGCATGTCTGGAGAAACGCCCAGGCAGAATCGAAGCAGATCTTGCACGGCTTAGCAAAGTTTTTGTTGCTGAGGGTTTAAAGTCCACGCAGACCGGTTCTGCAGCAGATTACATACAGACACTAACTGAGTTGACCACAAGCCACCCAACAGTCTGGACGTCTGAGTACCGTGGAAAGAAATCACTAACATCAAGACTGAAAAGCTTCTTGGAAAAAGGCTCACAAATTAGCACACCAAGATTCTGGGTTTTACTCAATCAATTGTTGGGTGTTATACCCATCGACATATTTCCCAAGGACCTGGATGGCGCCTTAGAATTTTTGAGGTGCATGAGGTCGGGTCTTACTAGGAGGGATGAGCCTCGCGGAAATGCCGTGGATGGCTGGTCAACGTACCTTAATACTACTAGACGCTTTGTTGAAATGATGAAATCTGGCGATGATCGGGTCAAGCTTGTGCGGGAAAACATATTTCCCATCACAGCTCACTATCTCTTTCCTACCCCTGAAACATCCGCATGGGCCTCCGCAAGCCAACAACAAGTCCTCATAAAAGCATATACATCGACGGCAACCTCACCATTTAAAGATGTCATCGACGCCACGGGGTTGGAATGGAATCAGTGGAAAGAGAATTTCAGATCTCGACTTCTCAATTCATTACCAGAGGCGTCAAAGGACCATGAGAAGTCTCAAAAGTCGGTGGCCGAAGAGGGTTTGAGATGGTTCACTTTGACTGGTTTGGTCTTTGACGCTCATGAGAGGACACTCGGAACTGATCGCCCAATCCCGAATATTCCAGCCAGATATTCCGTGGAACTTCTCCAGGATGCCTTGAAGTTGCTTGAAACGAGAAACTGGAAACCATTCGGGGCAGCGTCAACATTAGAATCGGCTTTCAGACGGGCCCCGCAGCTTTTCAAGGAATCTTCAGATAGTATAGGAGAAATACTTAACTATATGACGAATCTAGTTTCAACGAATGAAGCCGAACTACTTCAATCGCCTTCCGCGGCTCATGTGTTTTCCAGTATTAACCTCCTTAGTCAGATCCCCGAACAGGAGCAGAAGTATAAGGAAATTTGGAATACGAACATCACGGCTCTTCTAGAGCACATCGAGAGATCTGGGGCCTTGTTGGCGCTCACAAACCTCATTTCGACCCAACATGCTGCTGCACTTGCGCAACAAGTTCCAGCTCTGCAGGGCGAGTTGATAAAACGATGCCTAATGTGCGCTGTGGGCACAGCGGAAGGGGGATGGGGTCTCTTCGAAGCCGTATTCACATTCGATACGTTAACAGATTCTGCTGCTCAGCGACTCGCGAAAGAACTAGCAAATCGCACTACGAATACATCAGGTCAACCCAATCTTGGTATGATCAAGGGTTTACGTCTTATAGCAGATAAAAAGCCAGGTCTATTGCTAAAAGATGAGGAGGTTCATATGAGCTTGATGGCTAGTTTGTTGAGCATTTCTGAACGATTTGACGCTACTTCCGATGTGGTAGGGCTAAGGGAATTGATGGATCATCCTTCAACAAGTAATTCTCGATTGCCTGAGTTGGTTCAGCGAAGCATTTCTACTGCCGACTCAAACTCTCTCTCGTAAGTTATATCTCGAATCTGTTTTACAGTGTTGCTAATCGTTTTCAAGCGTCGATACCCTTGTCCAGCAAGTTCTACAGTATTCTACTATTGCTCTGGGTCAGGATGACCAGCTTGACCGTTTAGTACCAGACACCGTCGTATGGAGGGAACAATTATCTCTTTTCCTACAAGAAACGCCCAACCAATCCCTTGCCCTCACCAGCGCACTTGGTGGTGCGTATTTTCTCCCCACGCAGTCTCCAACTACACTAAATACGCCTGTACCTAGAGATGGAGATGGCTGCTCAGTTCCTGGACGCATGGCATTGTATACGACTAAGCTGGTCTTCGGGGGGTTTCAGCTAGACGCTTTACCCCTCCCCAAGAAGGCGGAGACCATGATATGCTTGAATTTGACCGCAGAACTCGTATCAGACCAACTAACAGTCATGAGCGAAGATAAAATATGGACGGCGCTTTCTTCTGAAACCTCTCTCACAGATGCCGAAGACCTAATCTCGTCTGCGCGAAAAATCATGATTGACATGGCTCAGGATGCTGGTGGTTGGAGAGATGGCTCTGGCACGAACTCGTCACGCCTGACACATGAAATCGTTCAAAGACTGCTCAGTGAGGCAAATTCTTTAACACCCCTTGGTCTTTATTCTGCACGTGTCTTAGGCGAACTCCTTCAGGCATTGACAGAGAACCACGGTTTCCCATCTAGTGGAGAGCAATGGTTGGCGAACCTGGACATCCTGAAAAGTACTCCCACGACAGTGCTCCCCGCTGTTGCGATTCTTAGCGGCCTCGGCGAAACCATATCTGCGTCAAAGACTATCAGTAACTTTTGCAATCGCTTGGTCAGCGATGTTGCGGGAGCGACTATCGACCAGGAGAAAAGCCTCATCACCCTCGTGCTTCTTAACTCTTGCATGCGAATATATGACACTGGAGAGCTACCGGTCGCGAATAACCGTTTAGTTTTCGCGGTTAGGCAAATTACTTCGTGGCTAGATACTCCCGAAAAGCTTGACTATCGCTTCGCAGCAGAGGCCTGCCACTGCCTCCAAGGCCTCCTCCCATGTATCAAGGACGTGTATGGGCCATACTGGGAAAAGACACTGGATTTCTGTATCTACCTCTGGTCAAACCCGACAACAGAGTCCATTGATTGTCTCTTGCCTGGGATCAATGCATCGCTCCGTCTATTCACCACGCTAAAGTCATTGGAAGAAGCAGAGCCCAATGATGATCTCATCGATGCTCTACAGTCCTCGGCAGAGAAGAGGTCAGCTGCATTAGTTGAATTGCTCAGACTTCCTAGGGAGAAGGATACGCAGCCCGTGGAAATTATAGATTCTATAATCTGCCGGTTGGTGGAAAAGATTCCTCTCGGTCATATAAAGGATCTCTCGGAGTTATATGGGCTAGTGGCGAGTGACTCGCGAGGCATTCAAACAGCGGCATTTACCCTTCTCCATAAAGCTCTCCCCGCTGCGCAAGAGGAGCTTTCGTTAAACGTTCTACTGGAGAAAAAGGATGCCCAACTTCCGGATGAACTCCTGTCTCTGCTACTTGATGCGCCGACGCTCGATATTTATCCCGATGATGTCCTTGCGCGTTTCCCAACTCCTATTAGATCCTATCTCCTCTCATGGCTTTTGGTTTTCGACTCATTCAAAGCCGCTTCCTTCAAGGTACGCAGCGACTATGCGGATAATCTAAAAGCAGCTAATTACGTTGGTCCCCTGATGGAATTCACCTTCGACGTTTTAGGCCATTCGCTAGCCCGGCCCCTGAATTTAGACAAGGCCAATTTTACGGTGGAGCAGATTAAGGATTACGACTTAAAGCTTGCTGAAGCCGAGACAGAGGAGAGGAGTATGCAGTGGCTTCTCATCCATCTATACTACCTCGTACTCAAGTACGTACCTGGTCTCTTCAAGGCATGGTATCTTGAGTGCCGTTCGAAACAGACGAAGATTGCCGTCGCAGGCTGGATGACCAAATATTTCTCCCCAATAATCATAAAAGAGGCACTAGACGACGTATCCGACTGGAGCAAAACTCAGGAAGAACCCGCGGAAGATGAGAAGGAGTTGATAGTCAAAGTCAGCAGCGCCGCGCGGGAAATTACTGCCGGTTACGAAATAGACGAGCTGCAGGCTTCTATTTCGATACGGGTCCCACAAGAATACCCGCTTGAGGGTGTTACAGTATCCGGGATCAACCGAGTTGCAGTCAACGAGAGGAAATGGCAAAGCTGGATCATCACAACACAAGGCATAATTACGTTCTCGGTATGTTTCCTACTCTCGTTGCTTAAATGCTAGCGAATTTGACTCTAACATAGATTTCTAGGGCGGGAGCATCATCGACGGTCTCACGGCTTTCCGCCGCAATATTGTGGGCGCGATGAAAGGACAGACCGAGTGCGCTATTTGTTATAGCATCATCAGCACTGACAAAAAGACGCCGGACAAGCGCTGTCAGACATGCAAGAACCTCTTCCACCGAACTTGTCTGTACAAGTGGTTCCAGAGCAGTAACCAGAATACGTGCCCCTTATGTCGCAATCCGATTGACTATCTTGGCTCCGATAAGAGAACACCCAGGGGTGCTTGAGGAAGAATAGGTCTGTACCAAGCAACCTATTCGACGAACTGTATGGGGATAGAGTTATAAGTAGTACACTGGTAAAGAGAAGTAATAATATCTACGACTACCTACACAGGCTTAGACACGGCATATTGTGCATTTTGATCTAACATTTGTAGAAGATGTCAACTGGCGGATCTACCAAGAATGAAATACCTACCTAGGTATGTTAGTGAACATCTGACTATTTCACTTACTGCGTGCCTACGGATGTTTAGACTTTTTTAGAAAAAAAAAACCATTGAAAATTAATATTATATACCTACCTACCTGGTAAACAATAACGATCAGAAAACAACTTATATTAGTTCTCGATAGTAACTTCAGTGAGTGTCGTTAGTATTGAGGCAGCATTGGTGGTTACCTGTATCCCTCAGAACAGTAAAAATTAAAATTCACATCGAGATATCCTAGGACCTCTTCGGTAGATATCGCTTCTGTGTGTGTGGCGATATAAGGCTCTCATCATCAGGTGGGACATCAGTCCTTTCACCCCAGACGACAGTCTTAAATTGTGGTCGTTCTGAACCAGTCGTATACCCACTGGTAGAAGTTCCGTGGGTATCAGGCCCAGGAATTCCGCCCTGTACCACAACGCCCGAAGCAATAGCACGAGCTCTAGACGCTTTATAAGCTTCTTCGGCCCTCAATAAGTCCCAGAGAGCTCTATTGTATAGCAAGGGGTCAATGGAAGTCTCGGAGCTGATAGAAGAGCCTCCGGCGGAGTTAGATACGTCAGATGAAATGGACCTAGAGACATTAGGGTCCACGACAGTGTCAGAACCCTCGGACTCGGCGGTGCCGGAGTTAGTTGTATTCGTATAACTCGTAAGAGAATTAGGATTATTAGGAGCAAAATTGAACGAAATCGAGTCTGGCTCCGTGGGAAACCGACCTTGATTGTTCATGTATGCGACATAGTCAGCATGTCTCATTGGCTCGGTGGGTTGGGTTCCAGCTTGCCCCGACTGCTGCTGAGCCAGTTGGGTTTCTCGCCAGTGTGCTGCGCGTTGCACTGCTCTCTGTATAGCCAGATTTCGTTCTGTCAGAGGAGCTGTTTTTGCTGTTAGCTCTGCATTACCTGGTGAATTGTGCTGTATGTTGGCAGGTTGAGTGGTCATTGGATTGTACCGAGGCTCTGGATTGTAAGTCTCATATTCGTCGTATCTAATGGTACGCTTTCCTGGAATATTTGGATGAGCATTGAAATTGTTGGGAAATTTTCTGCCGGCCATTTTGATCACCTTTATTGATGTTATAACTGGGTTACTTTAACCATGAATCTCGAGACGGCGCACGCCTGTTATATATGGAGTCAAAAATAATCTATGATCACACTAGTAACTACGCTGTTTATTTTCAAGATAGATATATGGAAACAAAAAGTTTTGTAGTTTAAGCATGTATTTGTTGGATGAGGTAGGTAAACAATGTCTTTGTTTTGAATAAACCTATAAGGCGTCAAAGGGGTGGAGAACAAAGAAATTTTGCCGTTCAACTATTGTTGTAGTATGTTTTACAATAAAAAGAGAACTACAGCAATAAAATTAAATATTTTCCTGCGATTCATTCGCAAGGCAGGTAGGTAGCTTAGTAGTTTCTCAGTTGTTTATTAGTTAAGGAGGCTTTGGCATGGATCCCTTAGAGCTTGTGATCATGGGCTTGGTGTTGAGAATACAATAGCTATAATAGCTGGTAACCAGGTTATTATTACGTACCATGTACCTACCTAAGGGCTCTAAGCTAGGTAACTTCAAGGTGCCTTATATAGAAGGATCCATAGATTAATGCCTAAGGCAACCCTGCATACTGACGAACTAGATGGGGTGAGATAAGCTGGTTCCCGTTCTTGATCTCATCAAGCGACCTACCTGGCAATCTAGATATTCGGTCGAACAAAAGGAACTCTGGTATTTCGACATGAGATAATCCCTCGGAGACTTGTTTTCTTCGTATCTATAGAAATGTCGACAGAGACCTGCGGCACCCTCGCTGACGATGGCCTCTGTCAGCAATGTAAGATTCTTTTCTCGAGAGATGGCTTCGAACAACTTCTTTCCACGAACAAATTCAGACATTCAAGGCTAGACACATTTCCCAACAGATCCGGATGCAGATTCTGTAGTTACCTATGGAACGAAGACATTATTGGGACGACTAACCAAGTCCACGCTATACGTCGTCTCCGCGACTTGATCCACCCAGCAAAGGGCAAGTCAAACCAGGCGAAGCAAAGTGAGCTCTTGCTGTCTTGGGTGGTTATAACTCGTCCCATACGAGATCGGTATGTTATTGGGATGGACGGATCGGTCGCCAATCTCGAACGTCTTACGATACATCAAGATTCTCTTCAAGCCAAGGGTGTAGATAGGATGATTATAAACGTAGAATCAGACGATGGGCGCCTTAGATGGCAAGCTTCTCGGCCACTGAGGCTGATTGTTCCCAAAGGTAGTTGTCCTGAACTATAACGCAAGTTGGTATAAATATTTTTTGCCCTAGCAACTGACGCAAAGGGGATTAGACAGCCCTGTCGCGGCATTTACCAATTTTCGTCCCGTAGAGTGGAACGGGTTGACGGAGGGCTGGGTAAGTGATATAAAAGCTCTGCTCGAATGTTGCCGCGTATCACATCCTCAATGTCAACCGTGTGGCCCAACACGCCTTCCATCACGAGTCTTGAGTATTAGCGATACTGGAGAGCTATTTCCACAAGTTCAGCTTCTCTCGACCGCTAAAGAAGGCCAGATTGGACTTTATGCAGCCTTGAGCTATTGCTGGGGAGGGCCGCAGCCATTCCAATTGACGAAAGCCAATCTCAACGCTCTTCAGGGCGCAGCTTTAGGAAGTCATTTACTCCCACGAGCGCTCAAAGACGCAGTCCGTGTGACGCATCTCTTAGGGTTGAGATACTTGTGGATAGACGCATTGTGTATTGTCCAAGATGATCCGGAGGACAAGAAACGAGAAATAGGCCAGATGTGTGCCATTTACCAAAATGCTTTCGTCACCATCGCCGCAGCCACATCAAGTTCCGTCTCTGAAAGCTTCCTTGATAATAAGTCGACGTTCAACACAAAACACGCCACCTGTACTGTCCATGTCTCTCTCGGGTCCGAAGATTGTCGTGACCCCAACAGCCTCAACGAGGTGACTATTGCCCCGGTGCACGCACATAAAACGGATATTTTCCCTCTGAATAAGAGAGGCTGGACGTTTCAGGAGGCCTTGCTCCCTACCCGACTACTCGTATTCGGGGACCTCGAGCCGTTCATACGATGTCGAACGAAAGACGTAATGAAGAGATCTTGGAGTGTCATCGACTATCCGATGTCGTCTGTGCAACCACGACGGCTTATTGATAACATAGCGAACAAGCAAGCCATCGAGAGAGGACTATTCGTTGATATAAAAGGGGCCGATCTCGACAATATCTGGCGAGAGATTGTGGAACAGTACACTCTCCGCGAGCTTAGTTTCGCGGAAGACAGGCCTCTTGCCATTGGTGGGGTGGTCGATTTTCTCTCTGAGAAGTTCGGAGATGAGTGCCACTTCGGTGTCTGGAAATCCTCACCAGCGATGTGGCTCTTGTGGAAGTCGGTGGCCCCAGAAGAAAGGAAGACTATTCCTGGATTGCCGACTTGGTCGTGGATGTCCATCACCGGTCCTATTGACCTAGATAGTGTCGTTTATTTTAACAACCCAGAAGGAGTGGTTGAGTGGGATTCAGATCCTTCATACACTAAGCTAGTGGTTTCATGTTGCATTCTAACGGGGAAAGAAGTGTACAGCGCAGCGGAGGAGATCGGGCATGAGGTACTGATAGACGCTTGGTCTGACTTTGCAGAAGATACGGAGGAATATGTCTACATGGGATCGGAAGAGCCTTACTTTCTCGTTCTGGCGCGCGAGACGAATGGTCATTTCTTAGGTATCGTCGCTGCACGCTACGATGACAATGTTTACCACCGCTGTGGGCTTGCCGAATTGAACGTCCCGGATAGCTGGCGTTCTAGGCCACGAGAACAGATAATACTTACATAGGCATCCAGTAGTGTTAAAGAACCTTTTTAGTCGAGATGAGTGAATTGGAATATTGAAATTGTAAGGAAAGCATGGGACTTTCGGACAACTGGAACCGGCTTCACTTAGAAACTCCTTCTCATCGAAGAATAAACTTAAATCTAAAATGATGGTATGAGTATGCGCATCAGCGATGAAGAACTGGAGGGGCGTCATTTCATATAGGTGGAAGAGCCTCGAAATTTAATTCGTCCGATGCAATCTCAAACATGTCGATAAAAACACCTAAACCCCCAACGACAACTCAATAATCATTATCAAAATATGAGAGAACAATGAGTGACCCCTATTCATTTAATTACCCGAACAACCGGGACAGGTCTAACCGAATCTCGACATAGCCCAAATCTTAATATGGACGGTCCCCTTTTTTTGGTCGGGAGCAATACGTCATTATAGGGCAGTCGCACAGCCAACGATGCATGTCCCCGATTTTATTACGTCAATAAAACCCGATGATAAGATACGCAACAATTGACTTTCGCTATGATTTGAGGTAAGGGAAAGGGCAGGCAGGGGCAGGTGAACTGATTCGTCTCGTCTATTCTTCAACAAATGCGTTGGTCTTTTCATAATGTTGCTCTTAAAGACCAAGCCACCGGGATTGTCAATGCAGCACTTAAAATGACGGAACACCTACATCAGAGGCTTAACACTGCTTGCGGCGTGAAGCTGCCGTCAGAAAAGCACCGTAGCCTCCCGCCTTGAAATCTAGCACAACAAAAGCATATACGTCTGGAATAAACCGACAGGCCGGTTCATGAATGATCATATAGCAAGTAGTCCACAATGTCCCTCACTCCGAGATTGGCGCGGATTGCCTTCGGCCGCAATTGTCCAAGCACATTGCACATATCACGCCCCTTTACACGTCAACCTCTGCGGCTAGCTACATTCATCAACCCTGCGCTTACACATCGCAGGCCATTACACGACTCGCCCACCTCTTCCACAAAACCAACTAATCCAGATCCTCGGGAAAATCCAGCCCATGATCTTGCGCCACACGCCGACGTGAACGTCGGCCAGAGTCGGCTCGCCGATTTTGACTTGAAGGGAAGGGTCTTCGTCGTGACGGGTGCCGCAAGAGGTCTCGGCCTTGCCCTCGCCGAAAGCCTCGTCGAGGCCGGTGGAAAAGGTAAGTCTACTGCTGTGACTCTAGATAACCCTAATAAGTGGTTTTATGAGTACTCTTCTTCCCCTAAACTAACACATAAGCTAGTCTATTGTCTAGATCGTGAAGATCAGCCCGACAAGCACTGGGCGGAAGCGAGTAAGAGAGTGATGCCTGAGTGGGGAGGATCTATGCATTATCGTCAGCAAGACGTTCTGGACACTACCAATCTGGATAGGACGATAGCGGAAATCGCAGACGCTAATCGGCGTCTCGACGGCGTAATCGCCGCGGCTGGTGTTCAGCAGATCATGCCGGCCCTGGACTATGGACCGGCCGACGCTACTAGAGTCATGTCTATCAACTTCACCGGTGCGTTGATGACCGCGACGGCCGCCGCTCGCCAGATGATCAAGTATAAGTGCCACGGCAGCATATGTTTGATCGCCTCGATGAGCGGTTGCGTAGCGAACAAGGGCCTCCTGTCGTCGGTCTACAACTCATCCAAGGCCGCGCTGATCCAACTCTCGCGCAACCTGGCCATGGAGTGGAGCCCGATCAAGCCGGACGGAACTGGCGGCATCCGCGTCAACTGCATCAGCCCCGGACACATCATGACGCCCATGGTCGCCCAGAACTTCAGGGACGTGCCGGGTCTCAGGGTGAAGTGGGAGAGCGAGAACATGATGGGCCGGCTGGCGGAGACCACCGAGTTCAAGGGCGCAGCGCTTTTCCTCTTAAGCAATGCGAGCAGCTTCATGACCGGAGCAAATCTTGTGATGGACGGCGGACATACTTCGTGGTAACCCGGCGTTTCGAAAGGCGCGGGTTGTGATTTGCATCAAACAAGCGAAGCGATAGTCTTTCGGGGGCGTCATTATCACCTGTAGAAGAATAGGAAATGTCGTTATGTAATTTAGAGATTTGTATCTTTCTGATATTGTATTAGATGAATGGCTCTCTTGGGGCAATTGCTTTTTGTGCAGTTTCGCTCCCATCAACTTGGCTATCGGGTGCCAAAGTGGAGCTTTCTTGACGACCCCAATGCTATATAGGCGAATAGAACAATAGTATCGACCTTCTTAGTTAAATCTTAGGTCAAGGGATGAATCTTGACTCCGGGGAACTAGAGATACTGGAAATATCATACTTCAGCGAAAGCAAACAAAGCACTCCACATGGTTAACCACGGCCCGGGCCGCAATTCTGCAGCCCCAACGCGCTTCGAAACCTAATTTCATCGACAGTTTAAATCGTAAAAGATAATATTTGTCCATTAACATCTAGGAAAGTGTGCTCGCCTAGGCGTAAACGTTAACTTCCCGGAGTGTGATCGTATGCGTTTCGTACGTGGCCCAAAATGTCCAATGTATCATCATAATATCTTCTTAAATCGCTACACGAAACCTTCCTCCAATTGCCGCCGTGCGAGATGGTGTTTCGACGCTGGTAGTATTGTATGAATTAGGGCTGGTATGATCGCTCGCCTTCTGTCGGTAGTTGTTATGATATATCAGAATTTCGTCCGGCAATGGAGCACGAGACCAGCATGTAAGTGTTTTACGTACTTAATATTTGTTGTCAGAAACAGGGGTGTTGGCGGCCGGGTAGCGGGTTCAAGGAGTTCGTTGGCGGCTGAGCGGCTGAGCGGCTATCGGGCGGCTTCCGGGTAGGCGATGCCTTCGACTAGAAAAGGGCCCAGGCTTTGGGAGTCTTTCATGCTGGCACTCCATTTCAAATTGATTGCTAAGACCGCCTCGACACCGACTAGTATCCACATAACGCTAGAACGTGATTCGAAGCCAAAGTCTGATGTAAAGTAGCATTCCGTTCAGCTACCATTCACCATCCTGAACTGGCTAGGTGGTCTCCATCCCAACCTTCGGACAGTGGAGAGTTCGATCATTCCAGTAGCCCTCGAAGCTCGAATTTCCGAAACCAGCAGCTCTTTCCCCTCGCAAATCTTGTTCCTATATCGGAACTTCACGAGCCTAGGCGAGATGGGTAGCACAATTGCACATAACAGAACCGTATCGGTGCTGACAGATCTGCCAACGATGCTCCTGAGAGAGGAGCTACACCAATCGGCCGTCGATCATCAACTGGCAGGGTGTCATTTCCGCCTCAAGGATCCCTGAAGATTTCAGAGCCAAGCCTCGCGGATTCGCGCTTGAGAGCTTTCCGATGGTAGTAAGCCCATGTTGCCTATTGTTATGGTCGTGGCGAGTCCCTTGCTCCCTAGCTAGGGATAGTTTGCGCTGTTTACCAACGAGTCGACGTGCAGCGCGCGTGCAGGCCCTCAAGAGCCACCCTTAGAAAGAGCCAGGACAGAGTAGCATCATGGTCCAGGATTTGTCAAAGATCGGACTTCGGTAATGATTCGACGGCGAATTATCCATAGCATCCACTTAAGCCAGCTGCTCTCACGGGACTCCTTCTAAGATGAAACTTGAGTAAGGGTGGCCGAGAACCGACTAACCTGGGTTAGCTGTTGAAGACGAGGGTAGATGCTCCTTATATAGCCAGTCATGAGCCACCCAACTCTTATCAAGCACGCAATAGCACGCAATCCCTGAAACCTATCTTTATTCGAGAGACGATCCTTCAGCTATGCCTCGCCAGATCGACACGGTCCCAACGCCGGCTCACGTGAAGCCTAAGAAGCTGATAGTGCTCAGCGCACCTAGGTGAGCAGATCTAGATAAGACTATCGAGATCTACACACGGACGTTTCTTACCAGATTTAGGACCGGCACTCATGGCCTCTACCTAGCTCTGAAGGAGCTGGGCTTCAAGCCCTACCACATGGCCGAGGTCCTCAAGGCCGGAGCGCCAGCGGTAAAGATCATGAACGACGGACTTAATGCCGAAATGTTCCACATCGGCGAACCGTGTAAGTACTTTCCATATATCACTTGATGCTAGCCGAAAATTCTCGATTAGTTAGCTATACGTTGATAGATAGTAATAACTGATGAGAATCCATAGATACTCGTGCAGAATTCGATAAATGGTTCGCCGACTACGACGTGGGTGCTTCTTTCCATATCCTACACGCCTAAGCCAAGCTCACATAATGGATGATAAACTAGGTCATAAATGAGATGCCATTTTTCATGCTTCACTCAATAATAAAAGCATATCCAGATGCCAAGTTCCTTCTGACGGAGAGAAATCCCGAAAAATGGGCCAAGTCGTTTGTTAATACCATCGGGATGTTGGCCGTACAATTGAAGTCCTTCCCAATGTCCGTATTCAGGTTCTTTGACGAGTTCACTTACGGCATGGGTTACATGGGGAATGCGGTGTTGGGGTATTATTCGAATGGTTATGGCTTAACCCCAACAGGACAGAAGTATCTTGCTGAGAACTATAGAAACTAGTACGTTGGATTGAGAGCCCCTTTTGTAGGAATTGTTGCTAATATGCTAGAAACAGCATTGCCGAAGTGAAACGAATTGTTCCACCGGAGCAGTTATTGGTGTGCAAACTCGAGGACGGGTTCGGGTGGAACGAGATTTGCCCATACCTAGGGGTACCAATCCCCAAGACCGAGTGGCCGTCGCTCAATAAACCAGAGGAATTTCACGAAGTCGCAGGCCCGAAAATACAGCACGCATTCACAAAGGGTTTGGTCGGTATGACATCCATGGTAGTCCCAGTCGTTGCTGTGGGCTTTTGGTACCTAAGGAAAGGAAGGTTGGCCATTTGAAACCTCGGTACAGGTATCAATCAGGTATGCATACGCCTCCAATCCATCTTATATGATGAACACCAAGAATGACAGGAAATGTGTCCTGTTGAGATGAAATGGGTATTGGGGTAATTTTTAGCTAAGGGGTAACATGTGGGGATGGTATGGATGTGGTTTGAGATGAAGAGAGCATTGGGCTGAGTATGGCGGAAGGATGAGAATACCAATTGGATTCGTCCGAAATAGGCTCGATTGATTGAAGTCCATGCATTTCTGCATCTCGTCCTTGTTGACGTAAGTTGTAGAATGCGACCGTGGCCATTAAAAGGCAAGACGTTAAGGGATCTTGATTTGTCGTTGATCCTCACAATGATTTCAATTCTGCATACACTTGAATTGCAATGCCTAAGTGACGTTAGTACCATACCGCCTGAGGAGTGACCGAGATAAACACTAATGAAAACCTACCTGAGAAGCGGTGGCTCTGATACTAGTGTTATAAACTACTAGAGCAGCAATGAGCTTACGAAAGTCTTCACTGACATCCGGTAAGATATCATCCCATGTTTGGCCTTCGAATACTTGATACATATCGAACGGGGGTGTCTTGAAGTTGGCAGCCTCCGGCCATGACTCCCGAGTGGGGCTTCCGATGGTCTTGAAAATGCTGAGGATCAAGCCAAGCTGGTTGCCATCCTCGTGAGCAGCTCGCGACTCGAAAAGTGGTTGAGGTGAATCTCGACAGCATTCAGCAAGCATGGTCCCAGCACTCCACATATCTACCGGACTGCCATACGATTTATCACCAAACAAGGTCTCGGGTGCGCGATATGGTCCCGTGCCGATGTCCAGAATTTTGCCATGGGGAGGTTCCGTGGATACTGACAACTCCGGGTGCCAAGCCGTACCAAAGTCGGAAAGATAGGCAGGGCCATCAGGCGACTCGAGTAACACTGCAGAAGGCTTAACATCTCTGTGTATTATACCCTGCTGGTGGATATAGTCTAGAGCTTTAAACAGATCCGTAAAGTGTTTCTGTGTTCGACTTTTCGATATAGGCCCCTGTTCGATAAGGCTCTCGAGACTCAATGGCATAAATGGAAAGGTTAGAGTAAATCGCTGCTCCTGATCTCTGAAAGTGCCGAGAAGGGGAATGCACGGTTTATTCAATGACTTCAAGATCTTGGCTTCCCTAAAAGGATTATGCGGTTCCATGTTACGAGTCTCAACGATTACCTTCAGAGCTACTGTCTTAGATCGATACACCTCAGCAGTAACCCCGCTAGCAACATAGTGACAATTAGGATAAGATCCTATATTGATGCCGGGTGATTCCGGAACATCTTGTCCTATAGAAACTGGCGATGTTTGGGTCAATGACGATGGCCCTTGGAGAGTTGCATTTCGGCATGCTTCATCATACTCGGCCTACTGAAGACTTTAGTATCTTTAATGCATGGTAGATATTAGAATGTGACAATAGAAATACTCGTTGAGATTCACAGGTGATTCAGAGGATTAGATAAGTGGGTTACAGAGAACCGTAACATCGAAGTGCTTACACGCGATGTAGAATTCTTGTAAGCTTCGTTTTCAATTGCAAAAGCGCTTGACTGTGACGAGGTCGAATCATCTGTATTTTCAAGGGCGACTTTTCTATATCATAATGCAGGCATGATTAGCGTGGCTAGTAATGATAGGAAGGCCAAGTTTAGAGTAATTTACATCGTTTGAATGTTGTCATATCGATCAGAGGAGGTGAGTGAGGACCTCCAATCACCAGAGTTAGACGTCATCTTATTAATGAGCCCTCAAGTTTTGGAATTTCGGATCGGATGTCAAAGAGAGCTTCGCAAGAACAACTCTCATTATAATGTTGATTATGGCAGGTATAGAACAATAGGAATAATAGAAATAAGGTTAACTTAATAAGTAAGTTAAACCTAGAGTCTATCCTCTTTGATTATTTGACAGGCAGGTACAGAATAGGTATTCACGGCCTCAATGTTGGCCTAGCTTAATGACTTAACGAGACTTTTACTTAATGAAGAACGCATCCATCCCTTTATGGGCGAAATGTTTCGGTATATGCAACATTTGTGGAACGGTTAATCTATTTAGGTAGTACTTGCCTACCTAGGCCTAGGTTGGTAGCGCTTCCCCCGGAGAAAAGAGGCTGGAGAAAAAACAGGACAGGGAGCTCTGACAGCATATGATCCATGTCTTGTACAATTTCCATGGAAACCTACAACAGCTAGAATTTGTACGCTCAGCTTCGTCTCCAACGAACATTGAAGCTACCCACCTTACCTAACCCGACTATCTTAATTCTATTTTAATACCAAATACGATTTTGTATCATCACCAACACCATCATCGTCGCCTTTATCGTCAATTGTGTTTGGTTTAGCAATTATTCTCCCAATGTCCTCTTAATTCCTTTTCCGTTCGCTCCTCTCTTTCATCCCGTATTCTCCGTATTTATATGTCTCCCTATCGCCCCTCTTCCGTATTTTCTCATCGTCGCCTGTATGATCGCGCCCGTCCTTAATCGCAATGGAAGATCTCCAGAGAGCTGAATACCCAGCTATGCTGGTAAGTTTCCCTCTTTTCCCGTATCAAAACAGCCATCCCGCTCCCACAAATATCATATGCGCGCTCGTGGAGACGACTAACGATATCGATCTCAACAGGCCAACCTCCATCCGAACCAAGCCGTCCACTCTCTCAACGACCGAGTCAAGCGCATATCTAAAGTCAATACCGAGATCGCCGATTGGTTACAGGTAATATATGCAATCCCGGCCCAACCCCCGACAGGTAGCTAAACTGCAATACAGGAGCGTCGAAAAGTAGAGGAACAATATGTTCAAGCATTAAAGAGGCTGACCCAATTCCGGGTCCCTAATGCACAGTCCGAACTTGGGTATGTCATTCAATTTCATTATATGTGCATAATGTCCCATTTTCCATGCTCTTGTATTAACAGTAACGCCGCAAAGAACTTTCCAGGCACAATGGGACAAGATTCTTCAGTCCGCCGACGCCGTTGCCATGTCGCATCACATTTTCGCCACGAAGATCGAAAAGGACGTAGAGGCGCCCTTACGAACCTTCGGTCAGAAGAAAGAGGTGCTCAACATTCAGACCATCCAAAGCAACCTCCAAAATATGGCCAGGGAGCTGGAGGATGCACAAGAACGATCTGAGAAGTTGAGCAAAAAGGGCGGGAAAGCTAGCGCTCAGAAGGTCGACCTAGCAGCTGGGAAGCTAGACTCCGCAACTCAGCAGTGGGAATCACAAGCGCCATTTATTTTCGAATCACTGCAGGCCTTGGACGAAAGCCGAATGAACCAGCTGCGTGACTGTCTTACCCAATACGGTACCTACGAAGGGGAGCTGGCGCAAACTCACCAGGCTGAAGCCGAGACGGTGCTGAATAGTTTACTAGACTATAACACCGCTAGCGAGATCCAGCACTTCGTGACGAAGACTACCGCCGGCAAACCAAAGATAGAGAAACGAGCGACTTCATCGCGGCAAAATTCTGGGTTTACTGGGCCGACTTCATCACTGGCGCCCCCAAGCCTCCATCCATCTGCAGATGATCGCAGTGACCATTCGGTTTCTAAAGAAGGCCCATCAGAAAATAAACTGCGTAGTCGTATCGGTACTATGCTCGGTCGAAGACGGCAGAGCATACATGGCGGCTTCGGACCACTGTCGCCTGCAAAAGGACCCTTCGGAAGAAACATAAAGAGCGCTCATGGCATATCGCCTAGGGCGTCGTCGAGCAACCTCGGCGACTCGACGAACCGGTTAGGATCGCTGGTGGAAGATCCGGATACGATTGACACGCCTTCGAGAGCCTCACGAGCATCTGAAGCAAGAGAAAAGTCTATTCATGACGGTACGAATGGCATAGATCGTGACGGTTCTGCAGATGTAGCACCGCCGGGAACAGCAACATCAGCCACGTCGCATGTGAATGGCACGGCGACTACGGACCTCGCCGACGTCCCGCCTCCGCCAGGGCCTCCGCCATCCCAGAGGGAACCAGAGAAAGACTCTGAAGGGTTTAATGTACCAGCCCCCGCGAACGATCCAATCTCTCAGGCTCAGAGAGAAGCAGCTGCGCAAGAGGCCGAGCAGCTATTCAAACTCAACATTCAAAAAGAGCCGGTGGCTGAGGAGGACCCGGAAGAAAAGAAGGCTGCGCTTTCGAACGTTGCGAATAGTCTCTCGGCTATGGGAGCACCGGCTCGTAGGATAGGCACCGTCAGAGGTCGAAGAGATGTGCGAAACACCATCTACGTTCCCGCGCCAGTCTCCGAGGGCTCTACAGCCGAAACCCCAAGTCCTTTTGCTCCTACTTTACACACCATATCATCTAAACCCGCTGGAGTTGCTACTCTTGCCTCCGAAGCTAGTATTGCAGGCACTTCGGATACACAGTCAATCCGATCTGGTAATTCACTGAGCAGCATTGTTCACGTCAAGCATCCCGACATGCACGAGCCTGGCCTTAACTCTTCTATCATGGAAACAGTTTCAGCAAACTTTGAAAACGGACAGGTTCAGTCTGTGAAGGTTAATGGCGAGATCGCCTTTTCATACAACGCTTCAGATTCTTCTAACTTGCCTTGTAAGTTTCACCGGTAGCATCGAGAAGATACCATTACTTACTAGTAACAGCTCATTTACCCATTCGCATCAACAACTTCCCCGCCCTTGAAGTTATCGGCCCTAACCGCATTTTCATTACGAACGATACCCCTGACCATTCGGAACAATTTAATTTGGACCTCTCACATATTCACAAGACATCGATCGGCTTCTCTTACAGGCTTCATGTAGACCAGGAGACCGCTGCCGCAGAGCACGTGCCCGTGCTACTCAGCCCTGTGTGGAAACCGCAGGGAGATAAATTGGGCTTGCTGCTTCAATACAAGCTCAACCCGACTTTCAAGCTCGCAAACGGAGGCTCAAGCGTACTAGTTCATAACCTAGTGCTCTTCGCCTCCTACGAGGGCAAGGCGTCAGGTGCCCAGACCAAGCCATCTGGGACACACCTGAAGGACAAGCACCTCGTATATTGGCGTCTTGGCGACGTCACCCTATCCCCGGACTCCGATTGGCAGAAGATCGTGTGCCGGATAGTTGGCGACCAGGGCGTCGAGCCCAAGCCAGGCATCGTCGAGGCACGCTGGGAAGTTACCCCGCCATCCGACGCCGCCGAGAGCACAAATGCGATCTCGGTGTCCCGCTTCGAGGAGGCCAAGGGCAAAGAGGTCGAGCTCAACGAGGACGATCCGTTCGCCGATGAATCTACCACCAACACCGAGGAAGGGAAGTGGGTCGACGTGCCCGCCGTGAGGAAGCTCGTCAGCGGGAAGTACGAGGCGAGATAGTTTCAGCTTAGTATAGCCCCCGAAGCGTATTACCCTTATCCTTATCTATATATAAGAGAGTGGGTGAACGAGGGAGAGATGAGATGAGCGGAAAAAAAGGATAGTTGGTTTTTCGACGGGAGGAACAATAGGGAGAAATTTTCTTGTCTGTCTTGTCTGAACGACGATGAAATGCTCTTTTGTAAATCAGATTAGCGGATTGCCGAAAATTGATGGGTCCCATTTGTGCATTACATAGGTGTAGATCCGTTCAGTTATAGTAGTCAAGCCGTTGTTCTCATACAGTAACTTGACCACTTTGATATTTGGAATCGACCCATTATTCATTTTGTCATCGGAAAATACCTACCGGTATGTAGGTAGTAGCAGATATAACATTATTTGCTCTTACAAACAGTTATGGATAGTACTTGGAATACGTTTTTTACTGCTGTGATTTCTTACTAGAGGCAAATGTTTTCATGTTTAAATTACGTTAATCGTCTGGACTTCGTGGAAGCAAGCAAATAACCACTTCGACCGAGCAACTCGGTTTTGGATATAACCAAATGACCCCGAACGCCGGCGTACGTTCCAGCTTATAGCTAAGTATCATTACATGCTAGACCATGCCATGTCATGCCGCGTAAACAGAAAGTCGTTCTTCCACCATCGAGGTAGTGTGGTACCCATACCCTTCGACTCCTTAACTTATCATAAACACTAGGGCAACCAGCTCATCGACTAACCCTAGTATGCTCCTCGTAGAATTCCAGCGTAAGCGCGGCCAGGAACCCAGGTATGCAGCCCTTGTCGCGGACCCAGAATTGTATCTGATCTTGAATACGCCTAGCGAACTGGCTCTGTGGGCCTCCGGCGACCTTCATAGTACCGCGCTCGCCATCGAAGACGATGCTATTCTCCTGCTCGTCTGAAGTGCTGGGGTAATATAAGCTCTCGACGCGCATCTTGCCGTTGGGGATGAACGTCACGGTCCATCCCAGGGTACTAAATATGGCTTCCTTGAACTCCTGTGATTTGGCAGCCCACACCTCCTTCAGACGCCTCGTCGTCTTTTGGGCAGACGCCGTTTCCCTCTGCGCCTCCTCGATCTCGCGACGCGCTGCTGCTAGCTGCGATGCTGGAATCAAAGCGATGTTCGGATTAGGGTTGCGTCGAGCTTCTTTTTGGAGCTGTGCTAGCAGCTCCTTATTCTCTTGTTTAAGAGCTTGGAGTGTGGACATCTTGATCGCTTCGAAATCGGAGGTAGGGTTCGAGCGTAGCGATAGTATACGCGTTTTGTTTGTAGATTCGGCAGCGGCGAGGCGTGATTGAAGAACTTCATGCTCTTTCTGTAGGACTTGATAATGAGTTTTTACTTCCGAGAGCTCGTCGGCTAGCATACGACGTTTCCTATTTAATTCGCCGAGTTGCTCGCTTTCTGACTCGTCAGATCGGCTACGCTTAGAGCCCAGCGAAGGCTCTCCTACGTTGGCGGACGATTCCATAGTGGAGAGTTCCTTATGCAGAGACTGTACTTCCTCCTTGTATTTGTCGACAAGCTGTTCGAGCTCGGCAACCCGGTCAACTTTGCTCTGGTCGAAATTCTCGGAGTTGAAGGTTTCATCTTCCGCATCGAAGGCCTTGAGCTGAGCACGCAGATATTCAACTTCCTTGATAGCAAGGGCACGCTGGCGCTCTATTCGAGCCTGTGCCTTGGTTGCCGATACAGGAGCACTAGCCGTCTTCAACTTTTCAATCTGAGCAGCCCAGATCTTCTTCTCGCTTTCTAGAGCTTTAATGATTTCATCCCGCTCCGCGATCTGGGGTTGCATCTCGCCGAGCTTTTCAACGAGGGACGCCGAGTTGTATCTCTCCTCGACTAACGCACGTGCAACATCCTGGGGAGAATCAAATTCCATAATTCCACCATCCGCACTAGCATTCTGCAGGTACGCGGTCCAAGCCAGACGTTCGTCTTCTAATCGTTGTCTTTGAAGTCGAGCTTCGTTAAGTTCAGGTTCTAAGGCTTCGGCAGCCTCGAGCCTTCGTTGAAGCGATCGCTTCTCTTCTTCTACAACCTCGACAGCCTTGTGTATCTGACGTAGATGTGTTAATTCGGCGTGCTGCTTGGCGTTCTTCGATTCAAGGGACCTAATATGTTGCACTTGCTCGGTGAGTTCGCGGCGGATAATGGCGATGGTCTCGGCATCGCCTGTCTGTGCCTTTAACCGTAGAACTTCGGCCTCTAGATCACCAATGAGCTTATCCTTATCCGCAAGCTGCTGCTGAATGGTATGCATCGAAGATTCTCGGGCCTGGTTGTCTTGCTCCAGTCCTTGGATAGTCGCTCGAAGGTTTTTTAATTGTGTCTCCATATCGTTAACTCGTTTCTGGGTCATCCTCTCCCCTTCTTCCTTTACAGCCGATAAGTCCTCCAACTGCTCTCTCAATAGACGCACTTCATCTTCAGCGTCCCGGACCTTCTTCTCTACCTCGAGCTTTTCGCCTGCAGAGTTCTCTTTCAGCTCTCGCAGTTCCGCTTGTACGCTTTCGCAAAGTCGCTGGGCCTTGTTCTTATCCCCTTCGGCCGCCTGTTTCTGCTTGAAGTCGTCCTCGGCTTTCCGACGCACATCTCGTAGTTCGTTATCGTGTTGCAGGGCGATCATTTCTTTCTCCTGCTCGTAATTCTCAACCTTAAAGCGGACGGCGGCGAGTTCGGCCTTGAGTTCTTCTATTCTTCGCCGCTGAGTCTCATACTCCTCTGCATCGGGTGGCGCAAGGTTCTCCTTGGAGCTCTCATGCGACGACGCCCGTTGGGACTCGGCGCCGGCGTGGCTTTGTCGCGAAGAAGGCCTAGCATGGTTGGATGTTGTCGGTACCTCTTCGGAGCCGGTGAAGAAGTTATAGGATGGTTGGTTTGCTTTCTGTAACGAGGCGCGAAACGAGGTCACCTATTCCTTGAGTTTAGAACATGCACGACCGATCGAATGTCTCACCGAAACATTTATTTATTTACTTACTCTTGACCTAGATGGAATTGAAGCGCTACCAGCGCTTTGTCTGAATGGGCCCGACATAGAGCTAATAACAATTGCCGAAGACTACTATATTTGGTATTGTTTGCTTCCATTAAAGTAAAAGATGAAATTGGCAGGTTCCTCTAAACCTTAGAAAGTCGTGATCTTAACAAAGCCGCTAAAGTTGTTTTTGTTGTTTGCAGCTGCCCTGGCAATGCTGTAAAGCGCGGGCTAGTCACTTATCCGATTAGCTATGCACCTAGCGTGAGCTATCACGTGTAGATAAAGTTGTACCTTTCACATCCCTGTATACCTAATATTACGTAAACTGGTACATGGCTTGGTCCAATGTCTCTTCTTTATTGAGCTAGAGCTGGGTAGTTAGATATAAACAGACAAAGCCACGACCTCACAACTTCATAGATGTCTCATCTTTAAGCAACTGTGTTTGATATTTACTTAAAAGCTTGAAGGATATCTGGGCAGGTACGCTAGCTTTAGAGTACTTATATGCGAAATAAAGGCCGAACTACCGAGTTCCGTACCTTCCATGTCCAATCCCTGTCTCTATAGTGGAGAAATTCACGTCAGTTCCTGGCTTGGCTGACTGCCCTTATGCATTTTCCCGGGGCAATCTCGTAGATATCAGTCCATTACCGGAAATCTTAAAGCTCCGGCGTAACGTTGGTAGGCTTATTAACCTTAGAACATAATCTACGTATCTCTCTACCTTCACTCTATGTAGCTTCGACCACAGAACAACCTCTTCTTTCTTGAGCTATTCCATAGCCCATAACACGCAACACCTCAATTTATGAGGCTTCAATACACATGGATCTCCCTTCCCGGTAATACTACTGCGGCTTTGGCTGCTCCCGGTTTCTTCTACAACTAGCAATTCGCGCAATTTCGAATCTACCTAATCCTCCGTAACCGCAACTTCACAATTCGCTCGCCTCTACTGTGACTCCATTCGGAAGGCTACGCCATGGTTGTGTGCTCAATGTCTTCTACTTCTAGGTCGTTGCCGGCCGTGCGAGCACGTGTTTCAGCCCTACGATCTCCAATGCCTCATCCAATACGAGCCTCGAGACTCTATTCAACACACGCGGCTCGATTACAATATCGACCACGCCCTAGATCCCCTCGAATACCGCCCACATCGAGAAAACATATACGTACATTTGCATCTGATGGATCTAAAGCTCCAGCCTCCGAAGGGGCTAAAACCGCACATAGATTAGAGTCAGAGACTGACTCTGCCGCGAGAGCTGCTAAGTCTCCAGACGAAACCAGCTTCCAGAAACCTCAGGTTTCTACCGTCGCCTCTACCTCATCAACCGACTCGGACCTAGATTGGGAGGAGAAGCCCAATTTCCAGATCGAAAAATTCACAGATCTTCCATATCAGAATTTTGGCGTGAATCAGCACATGATCATCGATCGAGAGTTTAAAGAGGTGCTACGGCAACTCTTGTGGAGGTTCCGAGCGCCAATCCGATACGCATTTGCATATGGTTCCGGCGTCTTCCCACAGACAACAGGCGATGCGGCAACCGAGGCTGAGATCAAGGCAGTTCACTCAAAGCCTCCAGTGGCCGTCCAAAAAGCCCAAGATGGTTCACCCAAGATGATTGACTTCATCTTTGGAGTCTCATACACGCAGCATTGGCATTCGCTCAACCTCATGCAACATCGTGATCATTATTCTATGCTTGGGTCGTTAGGATCGGCTGCCGTGTCTCATGTTCAAGATAAATGGGGCGCCGGCGTCTACTTCAACCCTTACGTCACTGTTGACGGAATATTGATCAAGTATGGGGTTGTCAATATCGACACATTGTGTAGGGATTTGAGCGAATGGGACACTTTGTATCTTGCTGGTCGCTTGCACAAGCCTGTAAAGATCTTGCGAGACGACCCCAAGGTCCGTCTTGCGAACCAGATCAACCTCCTCTCTGCGCTACGTACAGCACTCCTATTGCTTCCCCCCACTTTTACCGAACAAGAGCTCTATGCGACGATTGCTGGTATAAGTTACTTAGGTGATCCCCGGATGGCTTTTCCAACTGAAAACCCGAAAAAGGTTTCAAATATCGTGAATCACAATATGCTAAATTTCCGACGACTTTATGCTCCTCTCGTCGAAGCTCTTCCCAACGTCGACTATAATGATCCGGCTGTTAGCAGGCCCGATTGGATTACAAATACAGATTCTGTGTTGAAGATAGAGCAAGATATGGACCCCGTCAAACGAGGCAATATGGTACGCCGACTGCCGAAAGCTTTCCGTTCGAAATTGTACTTCGAATATCAAAAGAAGTTTCAAATCCCACAACTTGAGTTCGACAAGATGATAGAAGAGAGCAAAGATGAAGATGTCGGCTCTTTCAAAAGACAACAGGGTGGAGGTTTCGAGCAACGTGTGGCTCAGGATGATCCTGAAGCTCTCCGACAGACCATCCGCGGTGTTATCAAGAAGACTATCAGCTGGCCTAGCACCTCACAGAGTATAAAAGGTGTTATCACCGCCGGGTTTAGCCGAAGCATTCGTTATTTGGGTGAGAAAATGGCGAAGTATCGTGAGGCTAGTAAACCTAAGGAAGAGAAAGAGAAATCATCGTAATCTCATCTTATGAAAATACGACCATTATGTTTCTGATTTACACCCTTTGAAGTGGGTTTCATATCACGTACCTGGACGCGCGTTCGAGTAACCTAAGCTAAGTCATGATCATACACCAACCACCAAAGGTAGCCCTAACTGAGGGATTTCTTCTGTTCAGTACGAAAAGCATATTGCATGGATTCGGAGGCAGCTTCGGCTTGGAGATATTTTAGGGTTATGTACGTTCAATGCGGAAGCGGGTGGGCGATTGCGCGCTTTCTACCAGAAAAATACCCACAGCATATTTTTGACCTGAAGGTATCAGGTCACGCTGCGTGTTGGATTAGAAAAGGAGATGAGCATGGCGGGTTGGTTCGACCATTCGAATGAGTACTTACTCTACAAGACCCGTTCATAACACTGACTTCACAGTCAAGGCATCTCAGAGACCAATCTCTATCAATGTACATATACACCACTTCACAAGGGAGAAAAAAAATCAAGATACTATCAAAGTTAAAATATTTCTAGCCCGCTTACCCCTCGGATTGCCTGCTGATTGCCTTAAAAGGGGGCGGCCACGGTTCCAGAAAACCCAGGTTCTTCATCGTCCAGCTCTACCATGTATATGTTGAGTTTTACCACGAATCTCAAATGAGGCAAGGTTATAATCACTGCGCACTGGATGTCAAGACTTTTAATCCCGGCCAAGTAGTTTGGGCCGGGGTAATACTCAACAATCACGGGCTAACGGAACCGAGATGTTATCATAGATCTCATAATTCATTAATACGGTAGCCTAACGAAGCCTTTTTATCATATAACCTCGCAGTCACACCCAGGTTTTTGGGGGGGTATTTCCCCTCCCCCTAATCTCTCTCATTCCGCACGAGCGACACCACCTCCTTAACCATTGACAATAACGCCTCCATTACAATGGATCGTCTGGCCGCTGATTGCCGAGCTGTCCGCCGCCGCAAGGAATACGACGCACGCGGCCACCTCGCTCGGCTGCGCGGGCCGGCCCATGGGGCTCGTGAACGACTTCTGCGCCTCGTCGTCCATGGTCGACGGGATCAGAGGCGTCCACACGGGGCCGGGGGCCACGGCGTTGACCCGGATGCCTTTGTCCACGAATTGGTTGCTCAGCCCGCGCGTGAAGGAGACGATGGCGCCTTTCGTCGAGGTGTAGTCCAGCAGGTCCGGTCGCCCGATGTAGGCGTTGATGCTGGCGTTGTTGATGATGGTGGATCCGCGACCCATGTGCGGGAGGGCGTATTTGGAGAGGTAGAAGAATGGGTGGATGTTGGTGTTGAAGGTGTGTAGCCATTGGTCCCTTGCGTTGCTTGTTAGGTACATATACATACATATATCGTACTAGATGGAGCGGGAAGAGGGTGGGGAGCGAGGCGAGAATCAACTTACTCGCTCAATTCGTGGATGTTGCTCTTCACCAGTTGGTATGCGGCGTTGTTAAAAAGGATGTTGATGCCGCCTAGCTTTTTCAGCGCTTCATCAACGACCGTTTTACAGTTATCCTTGCTAGTCAGGTCGGTGGACAGGAGGTGACATTGCTGCCCGTGCGATTCGACCATGCGTTTCGTCTCTTGCGCATCCTTCTCCTCGTCCGGGAGGTAGACGATGAAGGAGTCGGCGCCCTCCAAAGCGAACAGGATGGCGGTTGCCCGGCCGATTCCTGAGTCGCCGCCCGTGATGAGGGCTTTCTTGCCCTGCAGCTTGCCGGCGGCCTTGTACTTCTGATACCCGCCCTCGTCGGTGGGCAGGGTGTCATACTGGGCTTGTAAAGGCAGTTTGTGCTCCTTGCCGGGAAATTCCTGATGAGTCACGGGGACTTCGTGCCCTTTATATGATTGTATATCAGTATCTTGAATATTTGATATGGCCAAGCCGTCAATGAGTTTACTCACCCTTTTGGAACTGTGAGTCGGTCATGTTGCGGTACAAGTGAGTTAAACAATTTCACTATTTCCGGCGAAGAGTGTTGATGCAGAGTTGATTTGAATACTACCTGATGCCCAGGAAGATATAATAGATATAAGGGTTGGAAGTCGTGACCGAGAAACAGCACGAGTCATGACATCACTTGTGGTCAATTACATCGACATTGTTGCTCAGAACCGCTTTTTTGTAACTTTGTTCATCATGACGGCAATAGAAGGCAAACTTTTGAACATGCATCTTTACATTTTCACATATGTCCGATATGTCAAATTCTGTAAGAAAATAACCATACTATAACGTCAGGAGATCATAGGAGCCATTATTACCATTTGTATCTTTTTAGTGATGGATATTCAATTGTAGTTATTCTTGTTACGCCGGGTCTGGGGTCATCTAGGGGTACAGTTTCCCTAGCGTTGCAGATTCTAGCCAATAAAGAAGGAACGGTAGGACCTATATACCTACCTAGGCAATCACGAATTATTTGAACGCAACATATTCGGGTTTAGACTTTGATTTGGATAGTTCCCTATCTTTTGCTTGTGCATATTCAGATGAGGAATAATCCCATTCTTCCAGGACTACAAGGCTTATGTTTCCCGTCTTTTTAATATAGGGCTACCTTGTAAGCACGTTTCCTTTGGGTTTGGCGGGGCATTTCAAACCATGAATGGCCTGTTCATCATTAATATCATCCGCTGTAAAGTTAGCTAGCTAATCTAGAAGCAAGATACTCTCGCCAAAGCTCTTGCAATTGAAGACGAATGGAAGAGCTAATTTGGATGACATCATCCGGCACGGGCCGCAAACTATAAACTATACAGACCTAAGGTTCTTTAGCGTCCATTCACAGCCTTGAATGTGGACCCCTAATCGATACATGGAATATCCCTTCCATTGAAACAACATTTTAAAGTCATACTGAGAATACGAATTGATAAATCAGACTTGCATGCTCCGAAATTCTTACATGCTATGACCCTACCCAGATCCATACGTACCTGACAGTCACGCAATTGCAATAGAAGAGGCACGACATAATCTACTGTGTTTCCTTGTTACATACTAAGAAAGAAATCGTGGTGTCACATTGACATTATCCGCTATGAGTCTCGGGTACTGCAGGGCTTCTCCTATAATCCATGTTCGGATCAGGCACATTTAGTCTGTAAGGTAGGTGGGCAATAACCTTTTTAATTTCTAGGTCTCGTCAGATATATCATACAATTTGATCGGTATGCATTCTCTTGACGTCGTTTTAGAGCCAGCTCTTTACGTAGGTTACATCGACAGGCGAGCCTCATATGTCTTAGACACTTTATAACAGAACCAGTTTCTACGTCTCGTAATGTCGCAACAACAACCATAACAACCATGGTCTTACGAAATACACATGCATCTGTCGGCTGGGCTTTTGTTGGCTTATTCTTAATTTATACTAGGTATGTCGTAAAGGCTAAGCATTGGTTTCAGAAAAATATGGTGTGATAAACACTTATGACCGTAAATGGCACCCCTCTAAAAGTCCTGTTGTGTGATAGTGGATGAGAAACCCCTGAGTATAAAGCCAACCACTAGGATGTTTACCGAAAATATAGCTCGTATCCATACACTTCAGAGAATGACTTGGCACGGCATATTTCGAATGCTCGCTTAGTATGCTTGTTCTTGAATTGGTCAATAAAATGGCTCTACAACTATTGGGTGAAGGTTGAAAACAGACGATCCTCGTAAAAATGGAGAATGTAAGAGGGCTAAAAAGCAGGTTGTAACAAGGAGAGATAACCCAAAGACTTAAAATAAAACCCATTGATTCTTTGCCATTAACCTATGATCTGTGACTAGACCTATGTCAGTCTATTGGAACGTATCTCGCTCTATAATACAATACACGTGTAACAAAAACTGCAAGACAACGCTTAGCAGATTGACTTTGATTGGCAATTAAATGTATCCATCTCCCATTACTAGCATAGGCCGCGGTAGCTCAGCGGGTAAGCACCTAACGCGAAGCTAGGTTGAAGCTGACCATCCCTAACTCGGCCTCCGTGCTTACTCGTACAAGCGCAGCCTCGCCCCAATGGCATGTGGCGGCTGTCACCAGCAAAAGTCTGCGGACGATTGTTGTCCTATGTAAAAATCCTTAACGGCCGCAAATACCGCAGCCTAATATCTTCTCTAAACGAACTCGAGGTGAATCATGATCCGTAACGCCCGCGTCTTAATACCGTACAATGCATGGTCCAAGTTGATGCTTATGATAGGGCGATGGCGCCCCGTCGGTTTTCGCGTAGGTGCAACAAGCCTTGAAGGCCGCAGAACACCAAGAAGGCCTAAGCGAGATATCGTAAGACACGCGTGCTTTACCAAATATACATGCTCCATCAGAAACTTACCGCGTATACGACAACGGCGGTGAATACGGTACCAGCAACCGCACTGCCGTCAACGGGATCTTCGGTACCGCCTACGAACTCGTGGTGATTGTTTCGGTAAAGACCGCCGAGGATAGAGAGGATGATGATTGCGAAGACGGAGATGATTACGCTGTATTTTTGAGGTATATGATTAGCAAATTGGAACAATCCCGATCTATTGCAGGTGGAGGAATGTTTACCAAGACCAGGCTTGCATAGCACTAACGACGGGCTTCATGATGGGCAGTTGTTTTGTTGGTATAGACTTCAGCTGGGCTGTGTAGATATAACCGTGGAGGCAAGCTAAATTGGTGGGCGACCTTGGCCTGAAACCAGGTAGAAGAAAGGTCTATTCGGTGGTGGATGCAAGACAACTGGTGAAGAATGATGTCGTCGACGGCGTCAATGCGGAAGTCGCGAGATTCAGTGTCGGATGTCATTGGAGGAAGCTTGGCAGGTTGAGGCTGAGGGGCTGAGGCTGAAGCCGAGGCGTCGGAACGGATTATGTGTTTAATCCGATTGAATCCCGAGGCGATGGACAGACCGTTGAATGTTGGAAGTTTAATTATTCATGACTAATACAACTAACAACAGGCTTGAACTTGAAACTTGGGAATCCAACTCAAGAACAACATATGAGCCTGTAATAATCATAGTATGGTTTTCAAAGCTGGACGTTGGTGACGCGTCTTGAGCATCAAATCGCGCAGATTCAAATGTACCACAAAGCATTTTCGCAATGTTCGGGCTGCAGATCCTAAGCTTACAACCATTGGCTCTGAGTTCAACTCTTTGTTACTATATCCCACTTAGGCACAGGCGATAATACGACAGTCGACTATACGGTTGTTAATCGAGCAATCTAGAGATGTTTGAATTCCTCTTAACTACTACGCGCCCAAGATCCTTCACAGCCTCAGCTACCGTTGGTATCCTGTGGTCACCAGTGCCTGTTAGCGAGACGAAGCGTCTAACACCATACTATTCTTAATAAACGTAGTCGGTTAATCCGCCTTCCAACCCTCTCAGCATCTGGTCCGAATCCCATATTCAGTTGGAACCGAGACCGGTCGCTATTCGCCTTCGAGCTCTACCGACAATTATGAGGTCATATCAATATATCTCGGAGATCGATCATGGTGACGCGGGTCACTTTAACTCCGCAGGAATGATGCATTAAATCTCACATTAGTCAGAACGGGATGGAAATCCTGTATGAATTAATAAGTCACGTACATAAAGCCAGCCATCTCCGCACTAGTCAGCCTGTCTCCTTTGAGACACATTAACCGGCAAATTACCAGTACAGCTGCGCAATCATTGCGATGGCCGTGTAACACCCACCTTGTCAGTTGCTCGTTCCTGTGTAAGTGGTGTAAGTGGTGTAAGTGAGCCTGCTTCAAGAAATGGAAGCGCGATTAAATCTTCTTCATCAAAAACTTACTTAGTAGTATTCCATGCTTCATGATGCGCTCGGACTTTGGTTGGAGTACAGACAACTGTCATGAGACAAGTACTATGTCCTGCAACTTCGGAATAGCTACTAGCCGCTACTAGTTCAGCCGTTGAATGGTGAACGAATTGGTACTACCGCTTACGTAGGTACCTGCAGATAGCGGCTCGAAGCCTGCAGCCTTCAGTTACTTCAGCCCCCCGCTACCACATTAGCGCTGTCGTTGACGTTGTAACCTTCTAGCTTCTGTTGCTTTCACTGGATGCGATGGATTACGCTTTGCCGGGGAAAATCCTGGAGTTGCCAAGAATACATTTTGGTGGTGGCAGACCAAACGGACTAACCAATTATGAACGAAATCCTACCGTCGATCTCTCGCTAGGCCTAGGCGAGAGGCCCATTGCTGCAATATCTACGATATAAATATGTACCTACCCACCTATGTAATGATTTACTAGAAGCCGTATGGTTGCTTGCAGGGCTGCCAGGTGTATTCGCGTGGTTTGAGGGTTGTGGTCGCTTCAACAGTGGCGGAGCAACTCTGCTCTTACAACTGTACTTACATATGTGTACGGTTATTATTAGAAAAGAAACTTGGGGGTAACACATGTCAAAGAAGAACATCAAGAATGAGGACTACGCGTTGTACAATACGCAAGCACAAACGCCATCCAGCCGTCAGCCGTACAGAACCAGTCCCATTTCACAAAGCCCGAAAGTGCTGACGTGAGAAATGATCGGTGAATAGGAGAGCCTGTTGGCGCAACACCGTTAGGTCAAATACATAGTACGAACAGTGCGACAATAATCCTTCCTTTATCATTAGGTACCTGAGAATAAGTTATAGCAAACTGCTATTTGTAAGGTATCGCTGTCATAGAGATCGTGGCAATATTTTAAACCAGTAGGTCAGCGGCGGATTGGGGAGCCGAGAGCGCATAGACCTAGGGCAGCTGGGGATAGAGATATGTTTCTCATGTTTCTTGTTTCGTTTGTTCCCGTCTCTCCGGATAATATTGCTTGGCTTTCTTGGCTTTAAGATGAGCCCTGTCGATTTCAAGGATGGCTCGGGGCCCGTTCTGTGATTCGCTGGTATGTGATCTCTCGTTTGGAAATCCCTGCTAATTCCATATTGATTTGCTGTGCTACGCTTCCAGTTTTGTTTAATTCTCGATGAGGAATGATGCAAGGTCCCATCGGTGGGCGAAGGTCTCATCAAGTGCCTACCAGAAGTCACTGACCGGATCATCGGCTTTCTCTTCTCTGCATACATACACAAAGGTGGGTGAAATCACACCCTTATTATAGCGGTGATGAAGTTATGACAAAGTACTTGTTGGTTGGACGCATGGCATAGAGGTGTACAAAGTAACAAAGTGGCACCCTGCAATATCATCGGAGGCAAAATGATAATGAATATAAAGACCTACAGCCTCCCGTCTCAATGTTGTCCCCCGGCTCTTTGTTATTTGACTTTCTTATTGGTCTAGAATCAACGAAGGCGCAAAAGCCCTGTACAATAAGTACATGAATAATCTCCACCGGTAGTTCTAATTCGAGATCCTAAGCTGCACTGCCATCCTTTGCCGGCTGCGATATAATACGAGAGGCTGAACTACATAATACACGAAATTTCCACATCAAATCGATCAACAAAGGTTTTTCTTTAACTCTCCTACAACTACATTTCCACAAGCCAGCAATATGCGCGTGTCAAGCATTATCACACTCTCTGCCATCGGCACTTCCAGTGTCCTTGCCCAAAGCAACAATGTTACAGGAGTAAGTTACGAACATCTTGATACTAGACAGTGTAGCAGATATGAGTAACTAACTGGAGG
Organism: Annulohypoxylon truncatum; assembly: GCF_022578515.1. Taxonomy (NCBI): domain Eukaryota; kingdom Fungi; phylum Ascomycota; class Sordariomycetes; order Xylariales; family Hypoxylaceae; genus Annulohypoxylon; species Annulohypoxylon truncatum. The sequence goes on along the minus strand of NW_025953797.1, from coordinate 919,443 downwards.
TCCTAGCAACTTGGTGATGCTCCTGTTACCACCGGCAACCCTATCGGGAAAGGCGCCATCGCTACTCTGCCTGAAAATGCATTTTGGGAAGGAAGCCTGAACGGCAACGTGAAGGGTCATGTTTCTGCCAAGTCTGGAGCGGGTGGTAACGGCATCGACTACGAAGTCGCCTTCTCGAATTTGCCTACCGAGGGCGGCCCTTTCAGTACGTCTATCCCCTGAGCGTACCTCTTCCATATGTGCTCCCTTAACTAACTACAATCTAGTATATCACATCCACGTCGCCCCTGTCCCATCCGACGGCAACTGCACCAGCACCCTCGGACATCTTGACCAAACCATCCGAGGCGAAGACCCCCCCTGCGACTCCTCGCGACCGGCGTCGTGCCAGCAGGGCGACCTGAGCGGAAAGTACGGGAAGATCAACGGCTCGGCGCCGTTCACCGCCACCTTCCACGACCCGTACACTTCGCTGGTCGACGGCGACGGCGCGTACTTCGGAAACCGCAGCTTGGTGTTCCACTTCAGCAACAAGACCCGTATCTCGTGCGCCAACTTCACCGTCGTCCAGGCCAACGGTACTTCCCCCTACCCGACCGGCACCAGCCCCGCCAAGGTCTCGCCGACGTCGACGAGCGTCCCGGTCACCGGCGCCGGAAGCGCGCTGAGCGTCGTGAAGAACCTGGCCATCGCGCCGGTCGTCGCCGCGTTCCTCGCTCTTCTATAAGTAAACTTTTTAAATAGTCTCTCACTATCATCCCTTACTGGGACATGTCTCTGGTCTAGGTAGCCCAAAAGTTGAAAAGTTCATCGGCATGATTCGTTCTTTTGGTCGGCGTTTCTGGATGTGTGGCGGTAATGAGCTCGCTCTGGGAGATTGGCCCCTCGGTATTAGCCGTGATGGTTATGGATGTTGATGAATGACGGTTAATATTAGCGTACGATGTTCGTAACGCGACAGGATTTCATGGATCTTGGTTGTTTTGTTTTTCATGTACATATTAATATTAATACCATGATATTTATATCCATCCCTTCGCTTCATGCTTCGTGTCAATTTATCTACCTGTGCGGTATCGTCCAACCCAATGCTACCCATACGAGAGATGTAGCAGACTTAGACAACCGTTTAAGGTCAAAGGTTGGGTTGGCGCTTTCAGATTGTTTGCGTACTACAGCGTTTGAAATTCCAAATCATGTCATGACGGAGATGTTAATCTCGAGAACGTGCTGTCAGCCGAGACACGGTAGCAGGCGGGTGAGGACGGAAGTATGAGACATGGGGCGCGTGACGGCGAGGGCGGGGGAGCAAGACAACGGTGATATTTGTCCGAGCGTTAGGATATCATCAATGCCGATGGGTGTGGTTGACTTTCCTGTCTCCAAGTATAAGTGTCTTGTACGATAAGACGTCACCTCTACTACGTAGACGTTGAATTTGGAATGTGATATCTGTCAGAAACAGTTGGTTCCACCCTCCCATCGCATCAGACCACAAAATATCAGGATATTTGGATGTAGGTTGTAAGTTGTGGCGTTCGGATGGAGAATATTCTGCAAACCTTCGCATCCCGCTCACTGATCAGCGTCGATATATCATATTCGGCATGAACCCGGTCTAGCATAGCTCCATATGGTGATAATGTGACATTATCTAGTAGGTACTTTGAGCACGGAGTCATACTCTTGCCATGATAATAATGTGATATCGAACAAACATATTGCTGTCTTCACCACTGGATCCATCACACTTGTCTACATGTTCGTTGTCGAGACTCATGAAGAGCAAAGTGAAACAAGTCTACAGAGGTGAGAATTTCGTATTGTTTACAATTATGGAGAGCGGGAGAATGTCATATTGAAACAGAACCAGGAACAGATAAATGAACTTCCCCGGATTCGGTCCGAGGCAAAGGTATGTCTCTACCAAATTTCGGGCCGTGGCTGTGTTAGATATTCTACTTGATACAGTGAAGAGGAACTTGGATTAATAGACAAGCTTTCTAGGGACGTCAAGCTCGTTATGCAAGATATAACTAACTAGGGAAGCCGGTGTGAAAGACGTCTCACCTGAGAGTTGCTTCAGTCTATCACTATGTTCGTTTGGAAATGCGGCTCGCAGGTAAGCAGGTACCTACCTACATTCCCTATAGATAGTCAGGGCACTTGGAGTATCAATACCGACATGCATGTTTCAGCCCACACTCCCACAGCTTGGAGTCTGGAAGGTTAAGTCTCCTAACTTGATTTGAAATAAGCTAGCTTGTTCCTATAGACGTCGTGCACCACACCTGCAGCAATAGTCGTGTTACTGAATAAAAGACCGTACATGAGCAACGCCAAGTAGCTGTTCCCCTGGCTACGTAGGCGACATGTCATGTTGGTGGTGGTTCTTGTCAGATCCAGGTGGGCTATAGGGCCATTTTATTATAGCCTCCGAGTTGTATTATTGCTGGATAGTGCGAAAGATATACCCACATTGGTCATCTGTCTAGAATCCTCTACGATATTTCCCATTAGTGCAAGTGTTTGGTAAAGTGCTATGTGCTATGTTGATCCTAGTCGTTCTTGTTAGGGGCCTACCCAGGAGGTAGGTAAATATGATAAGTCAAGTCCAAGTTTGGTACCACCCAGCAAGAGGGTAGGTACGTACATCTTGATATTCCTGACAATAGGGTATTTGCTATCGGCTGAGAATCCTAAGGCTAGAATCTTCAGCTCGAGTCGCGTCTGTATGATATACTGCTATAGAGTCGAAGGTGGCTATGTGTAGCGCTCCAGGGGTAACGCCGAGGAGTTGCCTACAAGGCTGAATATTCTTTGCCCCAGAGCACGTGTCCACGGGTACGGTGGGTAGGTACATAGGTAATATTGCCACGAGGCATGAGTACAGTAGGGCGACCCAGGAGAGGCTGTATGGTTACATGCGAGAATGATCGACCTGTAGTCTCGAAAGTCCTGGAGCAGCTTCTCAACTTCCGATAGGCCTCCAAGTACAGCCGCTTATGGACCACCCTGTTCCATAAATGGACATGACTTATCGGAATAGTCTGTGATAGGCATCGTTCGTCCGATAATGGTAGATCCTCGCGCTCACACATGACGTTGTGCCCGCCAAGATTATCTGCGCTTCCCAAGGATACAGATCTAGCGCGTACCGAGGTATGCAACCAGCTCTTCGGGGTCTAACCTCACTCCCGCCGTAGGAGATATTGTTCCACGCGTCCCGGCCGTCGAGGATGCAGGAGATCGGACCCTAATGCAATGCGCGGTGAGAGCTAGGTAGAGCGAATGGGAGGGTAGGCTGCATCTGTCAGGGCGCGGGTGAGGTTTCCAATGGGACATTCCATCATCGCGTAGATCTTTAATATCGATCGGATCTATGCTGCGAGTTGCGGTTATGTCGCCGAGGAACATTCATTTTCAAGACTCCGACGGTAGACGGGGAATATATTCACTGCCTCATACGCGTTCTAAGCCGCTAACTCCGGACGTTAGGTCCTCGGTAAAGAGATAATAAAGCAATAGACCAATGCCTATAGACTAATGAGTTAGCATGATCTTTCTTAATGGGAGGCCTGCCTAGGTGCGGCGCCAGTTTAGCAGCTGAGAAAGAACGTCAGCAGGGGTAACAAAAGCTCAAGTCGGGTTACGACTTGGGCCCACGGCTTAAGGTCCGTGATACATGTGAAATCATGGCGACAAGGCGACGAATCCAACCTACCCAGATACGTTACATGCGTACAAATCCAAACTTTTTTTTCACTTGCCATCCGCGTTTCCGAAGGTATAACCATGGGATTGGATGCTCGACACGAAAGTACTTCGTCTTGAGCTGAATACGGAGTCAAGATAGGCGCGCCGATTCTTGCAAGAAAGCAAAAGCGAGAGGTGGTCCATGACTAACAGAGCTTTTCGTTCCATTGCAGCTGGCTCGATGCAACACACCCGCAGCGCAAATCGAGGCTAAGCTTCTGAGTAAACCGAACCTAACTCAGCCACGGATAGCTGGATTCGCCCGAAATGTTCAAGACCCAGAAGACCCTAATGCCTATCACGACACTAGCACGTCGAAATAGGCTAGATCAAAGCCTGCGTATATGAGGGAGAGGTGCGTGACCCGACGGCATTTCCTGAAGATATGCGTCTTTTCGGGCCATAGAACGGATATATGTTCAGTCTCAGATTGCGATAGGCGCCAATGGCTCTCGTGGTCAAAGCTGGTTCAGCGCGGATCCTGTCAGTTACTGTTATTGGCTTAAAGTTAGGTGTGAATCGAGCCTCGTGGGCAATTATTGTCAAGGGCTTTGTGTTATAGCGCTGTCAAATTGGCGATCCCAGGGGTGATGCATGACCTGGGAATGGGAAAAAGGAGCCTGGAGAAAAAAATAATAATAAATAAAAACAAAATAGGATAGCTACCAATAGCTACCAGGCACGCCACGGACTTAGCGACCACGTCCCTGGCTCAACTCGAATCTGTGGTACGGTATGCTCGTATGCTCGTTAGCTGCTGTAAGCAATGATAGGCAGCTAAAGAAGTAGGGAAAGCAATTAATAACATTATCTCTTAGCTAGATCCATCGCCTTGGCGGGCTTAGCACAGGGTCCGTCCGTCGTCAAGCCGCCTCCATTTGCCCTTCTGGCGGCCCATTGTTCCACCTCCGTGACGGCCATTATCCGCCCGTTTCGATCTTGATCCGTTAGGGCTCGCTTCTATCTCCACAAGGCCCTTTACTACTCGAGATGGGATGCGGCAGCGTAGGAGTGAGATGTCCAGGGATCTCTAAAGTCTAGACGCAGAGACTTGCAGAAGTTGTGCCCATATGACGCACACCCTCTGTACTGGAGGTCGGCGACCACTTTCTCGCAAGCAGCAGGGATCGACTCTCTGAACACAACCAAGCTACGTACCTTGGAATGCTCCCTCACGGCATACTGGGGTTTGGGTCGATAGAGCAGAGGTGTCGATGACAGCTGCAGCCAACCCGCCTTGAGTACAACTTCTCGCAGCTCTTGGCCGTAACTTTCGCGGCAAGCCATCCCACCCTTCTGTGGTGATTGGGTTCAGAGGCCGTTCAGAGACCGAGGCCGTTGCACTCACCACTCTCCCCGCAACGCTTGCCTGAAAGAGGCGCTCGACCTATCCAAGCACGCAGACGAGAGCAAAACTTTCGAACGACCGCCAAATAGGATGCCTTCCTGTCTGAACCCATGTCTTAGATGACCCTTGCAAGTGGTGTAAGTGGTAATAGTGTCTGCATAATTGCATGCCTTTGCCGCGATCGGTTGACATGCTTATTCCGCCAGAGCCTCCTCGGTAAGTGCTGAGGCCATTTTGGACATCGTCCGAACTGTTGAAGATTTCACATTACCCATTACAGACGAACGGCAATTTGACGGCAGCCTTATCTCCACACGCTGCACAGCGAACCGCACAGGTCTAGCTATCCGTTCCAATCATACGAAGTTCGTTAAACCCCCCTTGCATCTGACAACTTGCGCCTCTTATTTTGGTCAAAGTACGTAGGGTCCACTAGCGTACGTCAACCGTCTTCTCCAAAGCTCGTGAAGCAGACCAGACCTCCTCGAACTATAGACTTCCTCCCTCGCCTTTCCTACCGGGATAATTCTAGATGTACTCGAGCTACCTATGGACGTGTAGCGAGCTAATTTTGGACAGGCAATCCGGTACGTATCGCCGTCGTCGCTCCTAAACGGGAAAAGGTCAGGTGTGTCAGACCAGATCGAGGGTCCAATAGTCTCCGCCAGCTTCCCATCATCAGATGTGCGGCAAGTATCCTTGAGGGAACCGTCTCCAGGTACGATGTATCACTAGATCGCAGTCTCTAGCGTGCGATGTGCTGCGCCTACTGCTTCCCTTATCGACTCGCCAAGATGTTTGTCCGGTCATCCGCTTGTGCCAGGTTCATCAGTTCAACATGGAAAGATAGCCAATGGACGATACAGAATGACTCTCGCACACCGCGCCACCACCTTGTTGCTGACCTTTGTCGACTAGATGATGTAGGGCGGATATCACCCCACGCTACTTCCCCATGTCTTCCGCTACGGATGGCCATTAGTGGCGGGAAAGAAGGAGGTGATGGGTGTTGGAGGTGTTGGTCGAGTATAAGATCCTTCGTCTGGACCTGCCTCAGGATGACGGGCTCTCGGAATGAGCGATACAGGAACTAGCATAGACCCCTCTTGCTCTCTATCTAGGTAGAAAGTCAAAATCGAAGCGGGCCGTATCATCTTTTAGTATAAGTTCAAGTCATCTCTCGAACATCGAGGAAACCTAAGCAACCACTACCTACTCTACATATTCCCTCCCTACTCAACATATGTTACCAATGCCGCTCCTCACCATGTCGAAAGGGTACAACAGTGACGTGGAAGCCCTGCGTCAAAAAGAATACCCGCATATGAATGACGGTATGCTCCTCGTTCAACTTGTTTGTTCTCCAGCTAAACCATAATCAGGGGTCTATCTAGACCACAGCGGGGCGACTATATATGCCAAATCTACCATTGAGTCGTTTTGCGCCAAAATGGTCACCAACCTATACGGAAATCCACACTCGGAGAACTTCCCAGCCAAACTTTCCGGGGATGTCGTTGATCAGGTGCGGGAGAAGACGCTCAACTTCTTCGGCGCGGATCCCGAGCACTTTGACCTGATTTTCGTGGCGAATGCTACCGCGGCTATCAAACTTGTCGCGGACTCCTTTAGAGACCTCTCCGAGAAAACAAGTGACCGGAGGTTCTGGTACGGCTATCACAAAGATGCGCACACGAGCATTGTGGGAGTGAGGGAATTGACATATGGTCAATCTTACTGCTTCCGAAGCGACCAGGAAGTGGAAAGGTGGCTGCGTTCCCCTGAGTCGTGTTTCGTCAACTGTTACCATCCCGGCGGGTTGGGGCTCTTTGCTTACCCTGGGCAGTCCAACATGTCCGGCAGGAGACTACCGCTCTCTTGGCCCGGAATCCTGCGACAGTCAGAATACTTACAGAACACCTACACCCTCCTTGACGCTGCCGCGCTAGCTATGACATATCCTATGGAAACCATCTTTCGTGATGTGGATCATGCGCCGGACTTCACCTGTTTGTCCCTATACAAAATCTTCGGCTTTCCAGATATTGGGGCTTTGATTGTTCGAAAAGAATCAGGACACATTCTTACTCTCCGGAAGTATTTTGGCGGAGGAACTGTGTCCATGGTTGCGACATTCGGCGAGAATTGGCATCGATCAAAAGGCCTACAAGCACCCACTTACAAGCTTCACGAAGGCCTCGAGGACGGAACTCTTCCATTCCACAGTATTCTCGCCCTTGGAGAAGCGATCGATGTGCACAAGAAACTATACGGGTCAATGAGCAGGATCTCCGATCATACGTCCTACCTCATCTCTAGACTGTGTCGAGGCATGGCTACTATGCGCCATTCCAACGGACGACCACTCTGCCGAATCTACAACGAAAATGGCAATTTTGATGATTCGACAAAGCAAGGATCTGCCATTGCTTTCAACGTACTAAGGGCAAATGGACATCATGTACCTTACTCTGATGTCGAGCGTGCGGCCAATTCTGCAGGCATATATATAAGATCAGGAGGTGGGTGATATTTATAATTTTCAGCCACATTATGGTCCCTGTGTTGGTTTAACTAACTTCCACTTTCAGGGGTCTGTAATCCTGGCGGCATCTTCACGGCGCTTGGATATGAACCGTGGATGACTGAGCGCGCCCTATCTGCCGGCCACCACTGTGGCTCACATGGCATAAGCATCATCCACAGACTTCCCACAGGGTATGTCACAATTACATCTCGTCTTACCCTACCACTTCAAAATTAATTGGAAGCCCCCTTGCATGTTATATAGGTTACTGACAAGCCGATGTCGCACAGAATTGTTCGGGCCAGCCTTGGGGCCATGTCGACTAAGCAGGATGTAGACACATTCCTCGAATTCTTGCGGACGACATTTCTTGAGGACGACGAGGAGTGGCCAGCCCCGTCCCGCACAACCGTTTTATCTCCACGTTCCGAAGCCCTTGCCTTAGACCTTCCCGTCGATTACACGACGAGTAACTTCCCCGACGTGCGGGAGGTCCCGCGCCCACGACCCATGCCTCATCACTTCTCGTCGGGCCCGGAATCCGCTCCCAGAGTTACCCCGTTTGCGATGAATGACTTGATCAACAACCTTGCCGCTGTCAAGTAAGCTGTTAGGGGCACAGCTAGCAACAGTGATTTCCTAAAACGGCTTCTGTTTGCTTTGTTGGTGCTCCGATGTCTGCTCGGCTCATGTATGATCAAGTCAGGAGGTTGTAGAGCAACACACACTCACACTCGTTCAAGAGGAAAGACCGGTATCACAATGTAATTCTTGAGGCAGATCGGATTTCTTTCTCCCTTTTCTGGCATTGGAGTTGGTTTTCTTATTATAGCTAGGACGGGTGTGCACACCATTCTGATAATGTTCCGGGTAATAAAAGAAAAAGTGTATTACAGGCAACGTTATTAATAGGCTTGCTGTTGGCTTCCTCTGAAATTCAAGCATCATATGTCCGACCCTCGTGCTCCCAGCATACTACGGTAACACCGTAACCAATACCACTACATCTCCGACCTTCGAGTATAGGTAGGGCGTTGGTTATAGGGCTACGGGTTGAGCTTATCCCACTCCAGCAATTACGGAACACCTATCCCGGTGATTACCTGGGTAGATGATCATTCGCTGATACGTCTCAATCACCGTTCCCTTCCTGGTATAGCTACCCTAGCTATATAAACAAATCGGAGGGTGTTCATTACACGTTGTGGCGCATATTATGTCAGATCTTAAGCTACCCATCCCGAGCCGCCAATAGCTTTGCAGCAACGCTACTCGTTTCCGCCCTGGCGGCGCGGCGCATCACAGCGCATCGCAATCAATATGCGCACCCCGCGTAACAGGCCGCCGGCCTCTGTAATATATGTGAGGCCCACTCTTATGCCGCCGTGCAAGTGGTTATGTATGTAATCATCCGCCCGGGGGAGGATGCTAGTGCATAACGTGACGCACAGGGCGACCTTAAATAGAGAGTAGGAAGCGCAGAAATGCAAGGTGACCCTTTTCTGTCGTGACACGCCTCCCGGAGCCAAGTTAAACGGTCAGCCCCTTTTGTCAAACCTGACAACTTGCTGAATTCAGCCTTCGATGGTAACTCATTGACGGTGATCTACGGAACTTAGGGTAGCATCGGCAGCCTACATTAGGGAATGCGGCTGGTTGGAAACAAAAAACTATGAGGCGCAAGGTAGCAATGCGAGAGCCGTGCGCTTCCAATGTTTCTTATTTGGTCGCGCATCATTTCGTTTGAACCTTTCATTCCCTGGAGGTAGAATAGGCGCGGCAATGTCCTTGATATTGAACCTATCCCAGCGCTCCGTGGCGGCCTAACTTACGATTCTTAGGTAGCACCGCCTTGGGCCAATCTGGTACCTCGCGGAATCCTGTCGATATCTGTACTACGAAGGCGCAATGATGGAGAAGTGTCAGCCTTGTAGGACAACTTGGGTGTGTAGTCGGAACCGGGTCACCGGGGGTTTGCCCTTCAAGATGGAATGCCACGACAGTCGAGAGTACAGTAATCAGATGACGACACCCCTCATTTTGATTCGAATCTGGCTTGGCCCAGAATGCACGATATGTCGCAATATTGAGCGGAACCGTATGGTATCAGGGTATGGTCGTACCACAACGACGAGAGTGATGGTAAAAGCGGCAGTTGCTATGCATACAGGGTTCTCGAGCATCTCTTCTGGATATAATCCATTATACGAATTTCCTCCTCAGCCTATTCGCACGATTTTATGCTCTTTGATCCTTTAGACCTCTTTTTTTCCCTGCAACTCGCGGCTAATCTTTCTCGTTTAAGGGTCTTGGTGTCGATAACTTCAGGGGCATTGGTACCGGTAAGCATTTGATTCATCCAATACTACGAACACAGCCGGATCGCAGAGCGGTCTCGTCACGAACTCCAAGAAACTAGTTGCTATGAATTTGATCACCTCGCATAATGTTGCAGCCACGTAGCATACCTAGACGAAAGATATCTCCGTTGCCTCGATTCACACTCCTAACTCTTGCAAGGCGGACTCAACAAATCCAGGAGCGACTCGGGATCTACCTACATATTGATCACACGACTTGCCGCATTTGAGAATATTGATGAACTGTAACGAGGCGTAGCAGTATGGCTATCCCAAGGTCCAATGGTTTTTCTCATCCAGTTATGAAGTTATCATGAAAGACCCCAAGCCTTGTCATCCCTTGTAATCTTGGTATTGCCACTGTCCGACTACTTGTTAGAGCCCACGGAAGGTGTAAACTTGGGAAGAGTATAGAAACAGTATCGAATATTCGACCATTCTCCTCTCTAACTCTTCACTTAACCGTGGTTTATACCTATTCATATCAGTGATATTTTATTGGCAATGGCAGATGATGAATTACAAGTACCTAACAAGTCATCCTATCAACAATACTTGAATTTCAGTCTTTATATCGCATTAAATAATTAATTCTCACACTTTTAAGTATAGAAGACCTTGTTTGAGAAGTTAACAATAAGTGGCTCTCATTTTTTTATGTCGTGTTTCCACCGCAGCCGGAATAGGGGTCGCACTTACAACATTAACCACGAGAGCTTAAAAGTTATACAAATTGATTGCTAAATATATGAGGAACTCTTACTATCCATAGGTACTGACATTGTATACATGATCCGCTGCTAGCAATCAAATCAGTAGTTATTATTGTAGTTACCTAAATTTCCACATTCTACCTAATCAAGTGACTATATGTTCACTCGAAATTTATAGCCCGTAAGTCAGGTGTATATTATTACTGTAGTACAATACAATAACCGTCCATATTATATACGTAGGACTAAATCTTGAAGAGTTGTTAGCGATTCCTCTACTCGCAACTCTGCCACTTGACTTAGGATATAGTGTCAGTGTGGATCTACTTTTAGCCCCCCTTTCCAAGGCGCCTCAGGCAATGTTCAACACAGTTCTACTTCTTCCAGATCTAAAGCACGTAGCTATAAAGTGAGTTCAAGGCGAATCATCTGTCTATCTACCTATATGTGCCTTCCTGTACTAGCGGTGGGTAGGTAAGAATATTAATAAAAGAAATTCCAGTTCTTAGCTGACTGCCTTATGTCAGGGGGTGTCAGGGGCTACGAGCAAGGGGCTAGATAACAGCTAGTGAGCTGCAGCTTGTATAATACCTGGGACCAATATATAAGGGACCCAAGGCCCCAAAGGGTTTTATGAGAGGGACAGGCGTTGATCAAGGTTTTTTACTACCTACAAGCGAGTCAAAGCCGAGCTGACTGCTAGTCTCACTCACTCCGTGACAGTCTTCAACGGTAGGCCCACCCTGTGACAGGGGAATAGTCAGGTTTCGGCTGCAGTATAAAGTGTGAGGATGTACAGTAACTCACTGTAGGTAGGTACCTACTCAAGTATCAGGACCTATATAATAGAGGGTTATCAATGCTTGTTATTTCCAGGAGTGGGGGCTATCTCACTTATATACCGAAGGGCTTCCCAATAAGTCACTATAACTACTGACACCCAAGTCTCCAATGTGAAGTACCTTTATCTCAATGCTTAATGCACCCACCTACTAATGTATATACTTCAAGGGATGAAGATTTTCAGCCTTATTGAAATATTTTTGAGTACCTGCCTTAGGTAAGCATCCCGTTGTTCGAACTTATACCGATCTGTGTATGAGGGAATCTCTCTTCGTATTAAATTTTGAGGGGGCTAATAGTAGATACCGTCACTTATACATATTATTACCAGGTAGCTAAGCTATATGGTGTTATAAGTGAGACCTTTCTATGTCAGATGGGAGACTTGTGTCACTGCATGTTAGCTGTAGCAAAGCTAAGGGGCCCATCTTAAGCACCTCTTACGCTTTGATACCTACCTACTTTGAGACATCGTGTCTCCCGTTGTCGTGTAACATATAGATTGGCTATTATAATACCAAAAGCCAATTCACCTATTCACTAGTACCTAGTAATGTCTCACTTGCTCCATGCAGAACAATCATAGGACACCTCTATTCTGTACGAATCCCTTTGGGAGTTACCAGTACGCAAATAAAGACTTAGAAAGTTATCTCGACTAGGTACATTCTGGGCCCTAAAGCACATCTTAACCAAATGTAGATGCCTTCTATCTCCAAGTTCAAGTCTACCTTAACAGATGTTCATTTAGATGGTTAGGTAGACCTAAGTTAGGGACTTTTACAAGCAGAGCTAACCGCAGCAGAGTATGTACTAAAAGCAGGAACATAGGGTAAGACCTACATCTATTAGCTAACTTAATTCACGTGTGGCGGCAGATACTAGACTTACGTAAGTTGTGTACACGACAGTACTAGCAGGCTGTTTCAAAACATGCATTCTCGTAGTTGCAGAGCGCGGCAGTAGTGCTTTCCGACGGACCCACCAATGAGTATTGCAGAATATGAGATTTCTCATCTCAACGAGGCGTCTAGATCTATGTATGGGGGTCAAATAGAGCTACAGTATCTATACACTTGATCTGATGACGGCTTAGAATGGTAAAGATAAACACATGCTAAGCTCGCTATCATTGGTCTGCATAGGGGAAAGTGGAGAGCAGATAGAGATCGATAGCGTACTAATCTCAGGAGGCGAGATGAAATTGAGACTTCGAACGCGCCATGAACTAGGTGGCACTGAGTTGGGGGACGATCGCTTCTAGCCTTGTACCATGCTTCAGCGGTAAATGGAAAAAGCAAGAACGCCTCTGGTGTCATCCGCCACGTAGGCCACGCAGAGCAGTGGGGGTGCAGTGTGGACTAGCCCTTCGTCGATAATCAACATAAACCAAGATCATGCAAGTGCTCACGATGTACTACATCTGTAATAGACGCCGAGTAACAGCAATATCGTCCACTTGTCATCGAATATGATGTTTGAAGTTGGTGTGGGGTGGGCCATCCATCTTAAATAATATGATACGAAGTCGTTAATATCATTGAGCATGAGACACCACACTTCATCTTTAAGACAGTACTTCCCACTGCACGTGGCCATGGTTATAGTCCCCAGAATCCAGCACATGGCATGTTGTACAAGCCGACCTCATCGTGGGCAGAGAATGTATAGTTATGCTCACAACTCCAGAGCTATATTAGGAGGGCCAGGAAATACAAGAATAATTCATTTCACATTGACGACACTTGCCGTTTTCATGTACCGGGAGACACCTATGCTGTTGGATTGCTAGTTTGCGGCTCCTTCGGCTGGTTCCTAGTTTCACGGAGCCGTTAACAAACCCCATAAAGCTAGCTGAAAATACTCTGAGACAACGGAACTGGACATTGGCGTCGAGAGGCGCTTTCTGCCCCCTTCCCTCGGTGTCATCGGTTACTTGCTGGCCGGCTGGGCTGCTTGACGCAAAAGCAAGCCACTTGAGTTAACTGGGGGCCCATTCAAAGTCGGTCGCCTGCACTGGGGAAATAGATACCTCCTACGGCGAGGGTATCACACCGGTGAGAGGGAGACTGCATTCGAAGGAGTTATGATATACGTGAACGCATTGCGGTGAGCAGGCCGAGATAGTTTCCTTGTTGAGACTGCTCAAATCCATTGACATCAAGATCTTCACAACGTCAATCTCCTATTGGCCTAATCAGCCTCGGTTCTTGCTAAGATTCTGAATTGGAAGTTATGTGCTTGATCCTAGTACTAACCTTGGGCGCTAATAAGTTTATGCACAACCCATTCTTCACTAAAACGATGTTATATCATTTCTCCTGTCGAAGCCACCAGCTTCGACTGGCCGAAGAAGCGAAACAATGATATTGATATGCATTCTTCCCGTGGAATGAGCGCATAAGCAAGGCTAAAGCCGGGCCGCTCACCGATTTTCCGAACATTAAAAGTAGCAGGTAGATGAGCCCAAGAAGCACTGAGCTCTCGTTGTATTCTGGCTAAAGGGAGATCAAACAGTAGGGCAACTGTCAAGCAAGCATGCGATAGTTAGGCTCGTAGACCGACGGAGATAGCTGATGCTGATGTGGATGATCTTAAGCTCCTGAGGCTGGTGATGTCACTAGTCCTGAATAAAAGAGATGTTAGCCAAAGCTCCCTCGACGTCCTCACGCCTCAAATTTTAAGGCATTTGAAGGATTGCTACACAATGCGCCAGGGCACGGGCCCAACCCCAGTTCCTCATGTGGTCAATTAAGAATCTCTTATCCGACTTTCGGTAACAATAAGATGAACAGAATGGAGAAGGTGATGTCTTGAGGTTAAACAGGTTCTGGTTGGCGTGCTTGATGATGAAACATGAGAAACTACAGCAGAATGTTAACACAAGTGAAGAAAGGACTAAACCCATTTTGCATTTAATGACTGGAGATGCAGAAAAGTGGCGTTAAGGCACCCCTGCGGGCCCTATCAGTGGTTGTTCGACTTTGATGCATTGCATTGGGACTGCAAGCCTTTCGCATGAATTAAGCGTACCAATTTTCCTCATCTACTTACGCCCCTGGAATGATGTTAGTAGGTACCGATTTCTACCACGTACGACAATGTCGAACAAAGCTTTAGTACATATTCTCAAAATATATGAAAATTTTCTATTTTTTTAAAGACAGCACGAATGTATTTTATCATATATTGAAGATATAAGTTATGAGGATGAGGCTCCGTTGCTCTATTTACCAAGGTTGGACTCTAGTGTAATACCGTTCAGGTTCATACTAACATATTTCAGGGGGTCGAGTGTAGTTCCATGCACCTTTCGGATACATAGTGGTCCAATGTCAGCTGCATCCCATCTTTCTAGCCTACATCAGATCGCGGGCCGCCCCTAGACTAGATCCTACCCAGTTTAGAGACCAACTTCTTTATGCCGGCTTGGTATTTACAGTTACCTCCTAGTTACGTTTTCTCCATCTACACACGTAATTATGTCCCGTTTAAGATAGAAGCTCTCCCCGCTGGTTATATATCAATATCTCGAAGGTCATAACGACTTTTCAAGCCGCCTCGGAGAAGGCAAAAAGCAAATACCTAGGTAGACATGCGGTGAATTGAGGCGTACATACAAGTGGAACAGCACGCTTGACAGATCCACACACCCCTGACAAGCCTTGGCGCAAATCTGAAGTCCCCGGCATCAAGATCAGCCCAGACGATTTTCTATCAGCTCGTTCAGCTTCATATCAGGTTTGATCTCCTCGAGGATATGAACTTCCTAGGTTTGGGAGAGCTCGAGAAGTGATCGTCTGTCAGTAATTTTATTTGACACCATCGGCGCGATATGTGGAAGTTATCGCCTCATCGCGTGCCAGGCAAAAACGTAAAGAGTCATAATCCTAGTTGTAAATCATTTTTAATCGACGGATACCATGAAGACATGCTGTCATTCTAAGGCAGGAATGAAGCCGATTTTCCATGTAAGTATCAGGTTCATCTTATCTTGTTCGGCTGAAAGGATTATGCCTTTTAGGTTCCTGGTGATATTGCTGCTCTCGGCAAATAAGTTCTGCAGTACTGGCCGGATGGGTTTCTTATTTAAAGACGCGCTTCAGTTGGAATGATCTCGCCCAGTTTAAATGTAGAGGCTATATACATCATATCTACTAATTTTAACAGTGTCGACAATTTATAAAAAGAAAACCAAAAGGGGTTAGATATGTATTTTATAACGCCTAGCAAAACACGATAGAATCGTAAGGTCTATGTGCGTCTGGGCTGCTGTTGTACTTCGTAGCGTTGCATGATGCGAAAAACTTAGATCAGGATCTCCCCTGGCCTTCCCCATTTTCATCAGCCATTTTACCGGGCTGCTGGGACTAAATCAGAGCTGGTGTGAACCCGACTCGCAAGTAACTGGAAGGCTTGTGAAAGGCAGAAAAGCAATGCCATGTATTACGCCCCCACAACTGCCACCGGTACTTACAAATAGACTTGGCTGGAGGGGTTAAATACCTAGGTAGGTAGCTATTTTAACAGGAAAAAATAATTCATATTATTTGTTAAGCCATTCAAACATGATTTCTCGACGTAACATCATCACGAGCTTATTTGGGAACATTCTTTCGATACGACGTCAAATCCGGGTATGTTCGACCGCGCAGGAAGAGAGAGAGATGACTGAAGGAATGTAGAAAAAGTAAAACCATAAGAGCCGCCACGGTGCTGGCTGACTATGTAATAACTACATACCCTCACAATCAAGCTGGCAGGTAGTGGAGCAATAATATGTCACGCCAGTCAGCCCTAGGCGTTGGGGGTTCTCCTATTTTACAACTAATCCAGATCCGACCTACCTAAGTACGATATTCCTTCATTTTCCTTGCATCAAATCCAAGCCTGTTGGTCTGCGTTTCGCCTTAGCGACCACTTCAGTTGGGGTTAGTAGTTCACATATGATGAAAAGGAGTTTAAACCGATCATTGGCTCTTGATATAACAGGGGTGCGTCATTACTTTCAGGCTATCGTCCCATGCTCGTGCTTTGATGCGCTTTCTGGCGCCGGGATCAACAAGGAGACATGGATGGGCTACAGATGAGGTATGGGGCGTCATCGATTAACTTGGATTGGAATACCTCCAGCTAGGTTTATAGAAAAATATTATAAGAGCTCTCTGGAAAAAGTCCAGATACTCAAGGAGCCGGAGAGCTGTGGCCACTCCCGTCAAATCCTTGCTCATCCTTGTTCATCCCACCTAGCATGTCACAGATTTCCCATTTGCATAGTCCCAGAATACTGGTTGAACCGTTTCAACGTGATGTTGCTAGGTTAACAACTAGTTGCTCTTCTCGGTGATTTGCTCTTTGCCTGGTTAACCGATTCATTAAGGGATTTTGCGTAGGTACGAATTATCCATTCTTTGGGTCAACTATAGCACACCTTACTCGGCGTAAGACTTATCCGTTCTCTTGACGCCTTAGCGTATGTACATACACGTGCATCACGTCCCCCCTGAAGCTTTTGAGAATTACAGCCGGTGTCCCAACTGGCTATTATGGGAATAATGGTACAATAGAGTTAGTACTTACATGATGAGGATAATCTATGGCTAGTCGGAGGCATTTCTGGTGCATAATAGGTCGGTTAATCCTCTTGGTTACAAGGTTGTTTGTCCAAATGTTATGGGTTGAAGTGAAGGAAAACCATTGAAAGTTGTGATAGATGATATCCGCCTCATATTTATCATCGAGGCGAGACGGTAATAGGAATTGGCTGCTCAATATTCCAAATAACTTCGCTTTTTGCCAGTATCTTCCAGCCAGGATTTAATATCGTTTTTTTCGAGTGCGCATCAGTCGAGACAAGCGTATTAGATTATTCTTTTTACTTTTCATTGCTCTCGTCATCAAATTTTAGTCCGCGTCTCCTCAGTCCTATTGCTTCACGGGGAAGAAAGTGCCTGCATGTCGTAAAGCTTGGGGGGGATGTTCCTCTACTCCGCAGATCACTGGATCATACGCCACTCACTGGTCGCTCATAGTTCCTGATATATACTCAGGGTCTGCCCCAGACAGATCTTCTCCCGCAGTCGCTTCCCGTGCCCCGACCCAAAGAGCCTTTCCTCATCTATGCCTATCCGTAGACACCGAGAGGAGAGGATAATACAGAACCGCCCTTCGCCTTTTTGACTTGGAAGATCCAGTCCCGTCATCGCTGCGGGAACTTCCCGGTTCCGTGGGCCGTGCTCACGTTCGATCAGAGCTTCTTAGCTTCTAGCTTCAAGGGTGGCGTCCAGCTATAATCGTCTCTACGTTCACACGTCCGTTGCCGGCTATCGACCTGGTCAAATTTTTAGTATCGCTGAAAATTTTACCGCAGGACCAAAACGCATGCGTCGATCAAAAGAGGCATATTCTTCGATTATAACCCTACGCATAATCCTTTCCCGCCTAAAGGAGTGTTTTGTCGTGTTGCAGTTAACGCTCTGGACGTTGCCGAAGATATCCATTTGGCCCATCAGTAAACAAGCCTCAGAACAGAGACCCGGAACGGCGTACACTAAGCTTCCCGATCTAGATATATGGTGGGCCCTTGTTCCCAACCTAAGGAGTTACCCCAGGTATAGAAGCCAAGGAGGTGTGGGCATCCGTGTGCGTTGTCCTACCACGCCATCGCTGTACCTTGCTAAGTAATCATAGCCCCGGCGGTTCTTGAATGAGAGTCAGGCTGCTTTTCTGGTCGGTTGCATATCTCATTCTAGGGCAACAGACGGCTTTACGGAGTCGATTGGCCCATTTCCGGCTCGCTCTCCACCATATTCTACTACCTCCCCCTAACCACTGTTACCATATTTCGGTTTATACCGGCCATAAGGAGTGGGTGATAAGTTCGGACTGGAAACCTACTAAACGCTGCCCTCTATCGTTCCCCGTCAGGTACACCAGCCCGTAAGAAGCCACAACGCAGAGGCCTTCCATCCCCCCATTCGCAGGGCAAACTGCAGGAAGCGGGCGTACTCCTTGGTCTTCCCGTTGGACGGTCTTGTTGATGGTACCTAATCGGCATCGAATAATTTTCTCAAGACAGACAATTCCTAGAGGACACGTAGCTAATCGAATATATAACCTCCTTCGAGCCACCTAGGCGCATGATAAATATAATGTCCTATCGGTACGCATCGCCACAAGAGTTCTCCGAGTTAGGGGCTTCGCAAGCCGGCTACATGAGTAGTCATCTATCATCGACAAGTTCCAACATAGAGGTAAGACTTACCAGCAACTATACTAGCACAGCCTCCCATCTCCACCACATCATCCATTTTGCCAACAGTTAGCACAGAGCAACCAGTTTCCCCCCGCTCGGCGACGAGAGTCCCTGTCTCAGGAATTCAAGCTAAAAAGGTCCGTCTCGACCCCTAACGTGAGGCCACAGGGGACGAACGACGCCGATCCCGGGACATTTGATCCTCCCAACGAGAGGAGGAGAAACAGGCTTGGCTATCATCGGACACCGATTGCTTGTAGTAAGTTGTCACCGCGCCGGACATTAAGTGGCTTCGAAAGGATTCGTACGAGAACTAAAGTGTAGCGTGGTATCATAGAACATTGCCGGAAAAGAAAGATCAGATGCAAAAAGCCCGAGAGGCCAGACGTGCTAAGACGATGTGAGAGTTGCATTAATCTCAATATTCCATGCACCTACTCTGCAGTAAATCAACCACCTCCGCCCACTATGGGACAAAGACAAGGAACGCGAGCCTCTGTTGGAGCAGGCTATGCATCACCCTCCACGTCTCCAGCGATACCGACAGGACCCACAATGGAAACGCAACCGAATCCGCCATATCACCAGTTAACCACAATGTCATCGATGCAAAGTATGAGCCAGCAGTCGATGAAGGCAGAGGAGGGCGAGGTTTACTCTGCTGAGCCTAATCGTAGGTATAACCCGAAATGCTTTTCCTAGTATTCGTGCCCATGGAAGCAGCTACTAAAAGGCCAAAGTTCCGCCAAACACATCTAGCAGCCAGGCGTTCGGCTACGAGCATGGAACAAGCAGCTGGGTGTCGACAGATCCGGGTCCCGGCGTTGCAAAGACAGCCGGCGGCGCGAATGATCCGTGGGCGGCTTATCCGGACGGCTTGCCGGAAACCGCGGATTTGTCCTCCTATACCTCCCATGCGCCAGTCGCGACCTTGTCGACGGGGTGGTCGGCAACGCCGCCCGGACTTCATAGGGTAGACAGCAGCTCTCGCCTCGATACATGGAGGGCCTATCCACCGGGAACGAGATCAATGTCCTATAGCGACGATCAGTCAGGACAATTCATGCCGCCGACGAGACCATACGAGAGGGTGCAACCGCCGATTGCGACTAATGCTGTGCCGGAAGCAAGCATGGGTGCTCATGGCTCCCTCTCTGCTGGTGCCATGCCGCATGCGACGTACAGTTCATGGCAATTGCCATACCAATATTCCAGATCCAACGAAGATTACGGCGTTTGGTACGAAGACCGTGAGCACCATGCGTCGGAAGCGCATATGTCGTCTGTGGGAGAAGATCCATCACAAGCCGGAGGTATGTACTACGGCGGGAGATGACGTCGAAGTTAGTCACAGGCGTTGCATGGAAGACATATAGACCACACTTGCGGCCGTCTCTCACGCGTTCTCTCCCTAATAACAGTGCAATTTGCTGTGGTCTGCAGTTGGTCTTGACTTCCTCCCTCTCACGTATTAGCGGTGTACGATTCGACGGTTTCTGTTTTCGGAGAAATAGACTAGATAAAGCGAGGAAGCATGAGAAGTAAAAGAGAAGGAGAAGATTACGAATAGGAAAGAGGCTGAGCAACGGAGTTGCCTGAGCGCAAGGAGAGATCTGCGACATATTCGCAAACTTGAAAACACCTGGGGGATCGACAAGAATACGCCATGCGAACCCGTAACGCCGCGACAAAATTGACTTCACAATTCGGAGTTTTAGACAGCGTATCCTATCGTTAGCCAGGTTCCAGTCGGCTAAGTAATCTAAAAAGTCTTCGGCATGCTGGAGAAGGGAGGAATTGCGTAGCATTATTACCCACGAGAGCTTCACACTATCGATTTTCGATCTTCGCCAAGAACCAAAGCGTCACTGTCCTTACCGAGCATAATAGATCTTTGGTTGAGCCGCCGTACCGACGTACCCCCACGAGCCCACAAATCTCATCGGCGCCTGTCAATTGGAGGGAATGAATCACGATATAAGTACGAATGTGGAATGGTGATATAAGATTAGATCTACTAGCATGGATGGGGGGTTTCATATGATCTGGAGTTGAGGGATGGCAACGGGAGTTTCCCATTTGGGTAAACAAACATATGTAGAGGGTAGGCGGCTATAACTCTGCTTCAACTTGGACACCTCGCTACCAATCTGTGCGCTCTCGATGGTGGACTTTCGACAACCGATGCGGCCTCCCGTCTCGTCCCTACCCGCGCTTCTTCGGCCCGGGGTACGGACAAGCAGCCGAAACGGACAATTCGGGTCCAAGTCGAACAGGACCCCGAGAAGCAAGATGGACACTCAATATGAGGCAGCGGGGATTTCTCTTTTGGTTGTATTAGGCGAGTTTTATTTTCATCCACTTCTCGAATCTCGAATGTTACCACCCCTAGATGTCGGTCAAATGTTCAACTCCCTTGTTGCACATGACTTGGGTAACTGAGGAAAAAAGTAAAGAAAACAAAACCGAAGAGTTATGTCTGCAAAAGGCCTAAAGAATAGAAATATTTTTCTGGGCGATAGTCTTATATTGTTTTGTGTTTGTGAAGTATAAAGTCAATGTGTTTCCGATTCTTCTACCTAGCTATGGTGTATCCATACTCGGTAAGGAGGGAGCAAGCCCTTCTAGGTAGATGTCTGCCAAGGTTGACATTATCTAAGGAATCTATAAGTAATTCTGTAGACTCCATTTTTTGTTACTAATATCATAAGAGTGCCAGACCGGTTATAGCTACATCCTTTAGTTAAAACAATTAGCGCTACCCTATCCTGTGGACGCCGGTCGTGTCAATATCAGATGACGAGTGCACAGTTACACAGTAATGCAATTCAAGCCTCTCGGCTTCAGTGTTCCGAGAATGTCTTGAATGTTAATGATATTTCATCTAAATAGTTGGTATATAATTAGTGTTACTAGGTATCTTGCAGTTATGCTTACATCGGCATTGACTAAGCTCGTGGCAGTATCTCACTACACCGGGACTACTAATATTATCGAGTCGCCTCTTTCTGGAAATCGGGTCGACTACATGCTCTTAAGTAATTACGACTTAGACACGGCGACTAGCAGGCTAACATTTAGTATAGAAATCCGTTATAGTACATGACCTATAATAGGTTTTTCGCTACTGCTCGCTTATGTCTCTAGCCGTAAGGTTAGGACGAGTAGACCAATATATGCTCCGATGCTCAGAGACGTGAGGAGGAGGACGCTATTGCCGCTAGTCCGAAACTTATTCTTTAACTCGCCATCATCATCCGTCGTGGTGAAAAATTGCCGGTTACCCTGGTAGCGGCGGTATATAGAACATAACATCACCGTCGTACCGTAGACGGCGAAGAGGGCACCTATGGCGTAGAACTCAGAGGTGAAGATCTTGAGTATGATGAGAGCAAAGCTGAATTGAGACAGGGCTGTTCGCATATATGCCCCTTCGAAAGTCCGCTGGGCAGCTCGGATCTCCACCAACCTACGAGAGCGAGGAATTCGAAGTTAGCAATGATGCTTCAGTACATGCGAGGCTTGTCCCAACAGACGGGTTCCGACATGGATCACTGCTGAGACCTGCGGCGCAGCAGAACTTGAGCCCCAGACTCAAGGTCATCGGCGGATTGTGAAGGCAGACATAGAATCACAAGAATCCGACTTACTCTTGTGATGTGAGGATTACCGAGCGAGCGCGGTGTAGTCGCAGGTGAAGGCGATCTTCTGGATTTGGCTATAATTAGACAGGTCAACAATCAGCCAATTCCGTAAGTGTAGCAAGCACCAGGGGGTTTTTTGACGTGTGACATCGCCTTGCTAATCGGGATGGTACCGACAAAAAGACACTTTTCTGTCTATACTAAAACAGTACAAGAAACTCACCTGGAACATGATTTCCCATTTACCTGCAAACTCTAGTATCCTTATTAAATCGACCTGTATACAGTTCGGTCCATAATATGCATTTTGATAACAGCTTGTCGATATCTACTGGGTACCTGCATGAGGCGAAAAAAGGTACCTACCTAGGCTATCGACCTTGTGAAGCTCATAAAATAATATTGCGGGGATCTGGACGAACCCCACTTCCTTATTTACCGTAGGTACAGCTGGGAAGACCCCAGTCAGCTGGCTGCCACATTTCCCTAGTTGTCTCACCAATGCACCTATTTCCAAGTTATGTATGAGACAATATAGACTTTTCCACGAGTGCTCTAGGTACTTAGGTAGTGGTAGGTCACGTACCTACTAGGTAGATAATAGCCGTATTTCTAACCCCATATCTAGTGTAGGTAGGCATAACTATTTGAGGTCATTCCAACACCCTATCGCTTTTAATGCAGATCAAATGGATTCATAAGAATGGAAGCAGAATAAAAGGAGCAAGGAAAGAATCCACATGAACTTACTGTACACTAGGTTCGGGCAAGAGTATCCTTTATTATGAGTAGGTATAATAATAACGGCCTTGATGGCTTCTAATATTAGCATTCAGGGGTAGAGCAGGTATATGCATAGGTACGTACTACGTATGTATCTATATTATGGATGTATGTATGATCTAAGATAAGCTGCTAACCGATATAGCGATCTAAATTGCAGCAATAAAATTGAAGGTGTCTTGAATTTCATGGCAGGCACGGCCTTCTTAGACACTTATGGTTCAATTAAGAATTCGGGAAAATTATAGGACGAGCACGTGAATTGTTTCTATGACCTTGCAGCCTTGCTTTGCTTATTCTTCATTTCTCCATTCGAAAATTAAAACCCAAAAAAATCAAAACTACGGAACTTGTTGGATTCCAAACCGAAATCCTAACGACTTTGATACTTCAATGATGCAACACTCTGCGGCACAGCAACACTTAACACTTGGCGCACGTGATAGAGATCCTGATTCTGAGAAATCGCTCTATGCGCATAATCAAAGTGGTTTTTTCATTCTTTATTAGCGGGCCATGTTGCATCGCGCCGCGCGGTTAAAATCAGATTTGGCGCTGTGCCATTCTCCATCTTGGTCGGTTTATTCCTGTTTCTGTACCCGCGGCTGGTTCCGGTCTAGGAATCGCAATTCGGTCTGAGACAAATCGTAGGCTTTGCTCCCATTGTCTCATTCTCTAATATTCGACACAAGCCACGTCCCGGTCTCCCATCTCCGGCGAGGCATTGGATTCGGATTACCTAGGTACTTGAGTATACTGCTGCATATATCGATTTCGCCTTGTGCAGATTGCAGATTGCAGATTGCAGAACCAGAGCCTCGTTACACATTCACACATTATCTCGACTCGTCCTGGCTGTGCCGCCCGCAGTCAAGGCTGTGCTGGCTTTGGTGCGCTTAATGGATCACCACGGATTCCACGCTACTGCGAGTTATCAAGGTAGGAACCGATGCATGCAACTCTATCATATATGCTTAATGTTGAATAAGCGTTCACATTATCAAATCGGTTCTTCTATCTTCTATTTCTTCGCAGCCTCATGAAGATAGGAAGAATTGAGATGAGAGCATACCTTGTTGTTGACGGATTCAAGACTTCCTGGACATTCCTGCTTCAGCTAGCGGGTCACTTTGTCAGGTCGTGCTACCGTGACATTTTGCTGGCTCTCTTTTCTGCCAATGAGAGGATCGAGACGACGGTTAGAGAATATCTATTTTCTATTTCTTTTACTTGTCCGAATTTGTGGTGCGGCTAGAACAAGAAGGAGGGGGTATCATCATTATGTCATCTTCCGTATTTTGAATATTCGGCAGTGATATTATACTCATGTTCATAGATGCTTTCGGTGTATTATGGCCACTGCCACATAGCACCGCCATAGGTGTAAGTATTCGTGGTAAAACGGGCTGCCAGAATGTCATCATTTTGACTCGGGACAAGCCTCACTTGGCAATCTATCCCGTCATCAGAAGTGCCTTACTGCATACGATCTCACATGCAGACATGGCCGGAGGTGGTGGGCTTACAAGTGGGGTTAGACCTGGTCTCCTCTTCGGGGCTGAGAAGGAAGCGAAGAATGCCTTACTACCCCTGTCGACCAATGGGGAGAACGCCTAGCTGGTCTAGCGATGACAAAAATGATGGATATTCGTCCAATCAAACAACGCCAGAAGCTTTCGAGGGGGAGCCGCAGTAGTGCGCGAGCCGGGAGCCCTATCGTCGATGTATCGATTCCGCCAAAATTGCCTTGTCTACATCCATGGATGGTGTACCGCCCGTTTTAGGTCACCCTATTATTCTAATTCTACTATTCCCTCTCCTCTCTGCCCCTTCTCCCTATCCAATTGCCAATCTATCATCTCCCCTCACCCACAGAACTACCTAGTATTAGCTTGTTGAGCCTTCGATTCTCGTTCCGTTATTTCCCCTGTATCTTTGCACGGCCCCTTCGCAGTCCCCAACCCGCCGGTGCAGGTTTCGATCAGATTATCTCAGACATAACGGACAGAAAGGAAGTATTTCCACTTTCGCGCCGAGTTCCGTTCGACTCCACTTCCCATTAAGCGCCGCCGCAGTATCAAGGTACCGACTTACCCCCCAGTATCGTAGCGTCAAGTCTCTAGCAGAGACCTTCTTCTATTTTCTGAACTTCTTCTGATAATCAAACCGAGAACTAGACTTTTCTATTCCCAACATCATTATCTACGTTGTATATTATACGTTAGCGCATGGTGTAGTCGAAGAGAGCCGATCCGTGAAGATACCGGTTGCGTTCAGCTCGCGAGGCTCTCACTCGTTTCAACTCACGACTGCTGCGCGCTGCTCTGTCGTGTAGGAGGAACATGGTCTCTTTCTGACGACTTTTATTAGGAACCACGTCGTTCCAGTACTATACTTTTCTTTAATATATACTAGCCTCGAGTCACCTGCCTGTCCCCAGCTATGACTATGAGTGCGGGATACACAATTTCGCCCGCGTCGCTCGACCTTCGCGACCACCTAAAGGATCGGGCGCAACAAACCCACCACGACACCCATTACAACTACCATTACAACCACAATCAGAAAGGACCTGTCACTCCCGTCGAGTCCCATCTCCTGTCGCCATATTCTTCTCACCTTCAAAGCAACTCTGCCTCCCCTACGGGCAACTTCAACACCCCCGCAGACTCTGTCTCCACCGATATCTACCAGTCGAGTGACTTTAGCAGCAGCGAATTTAGTGACGCTTTTCTCACTGTCGATTTCGACAACGTTGGGAGTGGTGTGCCTCAATTCCTCGAAGGCTTTGACGACTCGCAAGACTCCCTAAACTATCATACACAAGACGAGGACAATGAAGTTATAAATGTTAAGTATCCTTTGAGCCCTCACCAGACGCCTTGTATACCATCAACCTCGGCATTTAGCGATAGTGTAGATGCAAGCACCGACTTAAGAGCTTCAGCACCAGCTCAGCAATTCGCAAACCAAGCTCGACCCTCTACGAATTCTGTTGACTCGAACCAATCTGCGCCGCAGCTGACGCCTGATACCAACGGCGGTAGTTTTTCAAGTGATGATCACTCTGCACCAACTACTCTCGCCATGGCCACGCAGAGTCCGCGCGTGACTGTTTCCATGTGGAATAGGGATGAAGACGCTCCGATACAAGGTGTTGAGAGGTCTTTCACTGCGCGCACTGAAAGTTCTCGGGCAGTGCAGGCTTCGCACAGTTTGGCCGGCGATTTAGCTGGGGATCCGACTCATGAGAATATACCAAATGTGTTACGGGATGCGCACGGTAGCTGGATACCACACTCTGCTGCCGGATACCGGGGTCTCGCTCCTGGAGATCGTCCTTCTGGGGAGGTCCCAAGCCCCAACCAGCAAGCTTCTCGCAGGGAGCGTGATGAGAAGAATAAGGAAGTCTTCGACTGGGTTTGGTCGGCTGGCAATCCAAACGACCTCTCTGGTGGCTCGGATGGCTCTTCTAACATAGTTGTTGGCGGACAAGGCTCGGACGACGACAACATACCGACTGGGGAAATTCCTCTGGGGAACACGACTGAGAATAAACACCTCCCTGGTCAGGCGTATCTTAATGTGGACGCTCCTGGAGGACCGCTCACGCAAGCTGATTTCGATATAATGCGACAACTTCCAACTTGGGGTGATGCGCCGGCCATTCATGCCATCCAATCAGGTAGTTCTCGATACCAGCCGGCGACATCACAAGCTGCCATCGAGAAGTTCAACCGCCAATGCCAAGACAATGAATCCATTGTTTCAAGAGCAGCTACTTGGGGCACTCGACGGAGGAGCTTGCCTAGTATTGTGGACATGGAAGGAATTGTCAGTGGAAATTTCTTGAAAAAGCTGTCCATCAGCGGACATACTCGTCGGCCGAGCTTTATTAAAAGGTTTCCTAGTCTCGTACGGAAGCCTAGCGCCAGCCAAATCTTGAAGCGCAAGAATAGCAATGCTAGCGATGTGTCGCCAGAGGAGTCTGAAGATAATGAGCGTCGCCGGGAGTCTAAGGATACCTTGGCACCACCGTCGCGCACGTCTAGCTGGGGAATTAGTGGGATCAGTGGAATTAGCAAGAAGCCCACGCCTAGCCTGAACACAGCTTTAGTTGGAATGGCCACTGGCGCTGCTTCCATAGGCACCACCCATGCCCGAAGTGGTTCGATTAGCGCAACCTCGATAACTTCTCCTAAAAGCCCGTTCGGATCCCTAGGACCTCCCGTAAAGAATGCTCTTACAAGAAGAAGGAGC
Organism: Annulohypoxylon truncatum; assembly: GCF_022578515.1. Classification (NCBI taxonomy): domain Eukaryota; kingdom Fungi; phylum Ascomycota; class Sordariomycetes; order Xylariales; family Hypoxylaceae; genus Annulohypoxylon; species Annulohypoxylon truncatum. The sequence goes on along the minus strand of NW_025953797.1, from coordinate 891,954 downwards.
AAGACGGAGCTTCCCAGGGGATCCAACCCAGAAAATATAATCGGAATGCTGAAGAAACAAGGTGGCCCACCCGTTGCTTCACTGGCAAGAACTAAGCCGGCAGTGGAACAAGACGAGGACGAGGACGAGGACGACGAGGGATTTGACGACGGCGATATCAAGACCGAACCTAATAGACTTCAAATCATCGAGCCGACTTTCGCGGGTTTCCGGAGTCATATCATGGGTTTGAATCCTCAGTTCCCACGCGAGAACAGCTGGTTGGCTGACCGTATTGCGCACCAAATGGTCATGCGCTACAAGCAGCTTCAAAGTGCTAAAGTCAGGCATTTGAACCAAGTTAAGCAACAAAAATGCCCTTGTGGTCCAAGGTGCCTTTCGCTTGGCGGATCAGCAGTGTCCTTAGAGGGCAGGGGAGGTGAGCGAGGTGTCGACCCTTTATCAGCTCGGCCGGATTCCTCGGATGGTGACACCAACCCACTCGAGGGCGGTATCAACTCGGAAAGTTTCCCTCTGGGTATTCCTATGCCTCCGATAATGTCTCTCCCAGCCGAATTCGAGTGTCAGCTGTGCTTTGCGAGCAAGAAATTCCAGAAGCCCTCTGACTGGACCAAGCATGTCCATGAGGACGTTCAGCCGTTCACGTGCACTTGGGAAAAGTGCCGTGATCCGAAGATGTTCAAACGGAAAGCTGATTGGGTCCGTCACGAAAACGAGGGCCATCGCCACCTTGAGTGGTGGCTGTGCGACGTAGATGACTGCCGGCACGTATGCTATAGACGCGACAACTTCCTGCAGCATCTGGTTCGCGAGCACAAGTACACTGAACCGAAGATCAAGACGAAAGCCGCCATCAAGAAGGCTGGCGGCGGTGATCGTACGTGGATGAAAGTAGAATCATGCCACGTAGAAACCCAAGTTAAGCCGTCCGAAGAGCCTTGCCGATTCTGTCGGAAGACTTTCCCTACCTGGAAGAAACTTACGGTCCACTTGGCAAAGCACATGGAGCACATCAGCCTCCCTGTTTTGGACGTAGTAAAAAGAAAAGAACTAGATGCGGACACGGTTATCAGCCCAATTCAAGACCCCCCACGCCCTAACTTCCCGGTGTCTTCAATCAAACAGGAACCTTCGACGTTTAGCCCGCAAAGCGCTAGTATGGCGTCGAATCCCATTTCGATGGACTACACCCCAAATAATCTCAATTACGGCATGCCAAATATGTCACTGCAAAATTCCTTCTACGGCCAGCACCAGATGGCTCAGCAATATGCTGATATGTCCCCTAACCCAGGGACTAACTTGATGACGCCAAATTATAACATCCCTCAGCCTCCACAACCACAATACCATCCGTTGCCGGTCACCACGGGCCCCTCTTATGGCTCTTCTGCAGATGCCTACACGAATATGCAGCCTCAGCCAGAAGGACTGGAACCATTCCCCCAGCTCGATCTGAACCCCCTAGGGATCCAGGAGCCTGGTGGATCTTTTGGCTACGATAACCTCGGGAATCCTGCCATGCAGCCCGTCGAGCAGTATGGCAATCATCCAGGTTCAGTCTCACCATACGGCCACTCACCTCACCAAGGTCATGGGGCCTTCTACAATCCATGAATGATATACCAACTATTTCTTTTTCATTGCGGTGCACGTTTGGAATTCTCCTTACAACAGATACCCCCGAGCTGGAGTTCGCCGGATGGCCTTGGTTGAGCAGGGTATACTTCTCTACGTTCCTGAAATCATTTACTTAGGACTTTTTATATGCAATCTAACGATATCCCATGGCGTTATTTGGGCGATATGTATATCATGTTTGGATTCACGTCCGGTCCCCACAAGACCGCTGAATCTCTCCAGCCGTTCTATGTCGTAGTGTATCTCTTATGTCGGGAGCGCACACGTAGCTGGACTGGGTTCTTTTCGTCTCTCTTTTTTTTTTTCTCTAGGGCAATGTTTGGTGGTAGAAAAGGGTTACGAATGACTTTTGGGTACGAAATGATGGGCGGGCGGATAACGAATTCTTTCCAAGAATAAATAACGGCAGCGGAATGCACACAATCCGATCTGATGAGAAGCGCTTTCTTTCTTTTCAAGTCGTCGGGACCGGAGGGCGGTTTGGTGTGCTTTTCTCTAGATCTCAATAGACTTCTCGCTTATATTTCATGAATATTGGATCTTATCTTGGCTTGTGACCTTGCGGACTCGGTTGAGGTTTAAATAAGTCTTCGAGTTCTTGCATTTACCCCGGTCCGGAGGCCTCCGGTGTTTATCTGGGACAGGCGGGTCTTAGGGATTTCCGGATTGTGTATGAGCCACCGCCGTGAACCTTCGACTTCCCAATCTACCTGGTGTACCAAGTTTTACTTGACATAACTGTGGAGTTACCTAGGCATCTCGGCGCATCGCATTCTCGAAAGCTATGATCCTCCCCGCGTGCGTAGTTTATACGTGACAGAAGTTGGAGCCCCTTAACGAGCAAGTTTCCCGAACTTCGCGGCGGAACGGGTCACAGTCATAAAGGAATCGCAGTATTACTATATGCCAGATCGTATTGCTTTCGATAGGTTGGCTCGCGTCACGCATAAGTTTGAATAAATTTAAGCTTAATCACGGCGGGTGATCAAACCGAATACTAGTAATACTAGCTTCATTTCGCACTCGGCGCCGAAAGCCGCTCGGTTTTCTAGGGGTCTTCATAAATCGTTCTATCTCCAGCCAATTTCTTATGTTGTACGGTATTTTAGTAACTTTTCTTAATCAGCGACCTCGGGATCGCGGCGTCGACCCGGATGACTGGTCAATTTCATTTGATTTACGCCCTAAGTACCTAATCCATCAAGCATCCATGTTTCAGATCGCGCCGCTCAGGTCATTCGCATCGTTTGCGCCCACAACTAAAGAATTGAAGATTGATTGAAATAACATACCAGATCGTTCTCGAAAGGGATGACGATGGACTTTTTGGTGCCTCATGATATGGTCGAATATGTATATTTATGCCATGTGGTCTATTTGAGCATAATGGCATTAAATTGTCTGATATCCGTGCAGGCTCGTATGGCTAGGGCCGGGATTAGTAGGTTCGTCATGTTAGATCGCTTGGGTCGATAGGTAATAAGATGAACGAGACCTAACATTAGAACCCTCGTTGCACGTGAATGTGCGCCTGGACATGTAGGTATCAATCGATCCCAGAATGCTCAGAGTCGAGGATCATGGAACGACACTAGGAATAGAACAAAAAGTACGATCGAAGATCACTCCTCGTGTACGTAGATAACCCCGACATTTATGTGACGTATACTATAATGGAAGCCAGGATTCGGGGGGCAGCTCGATGAGAATCTTTCCCCTTTTCTTGCGATCTTGAGTCCCTTCCAAGGCATCGTTCTGCTAACTCCTGTTTTGAATGTGGCTTGGAATTTAGAGGTCGGAAGTCGACCAGAGTTGACCTGGCAGAACCCCTGACGGCGCCGCGGCGGACAGGGCGGATACCCCTACCAGGAGAGCCTCTAACGCGCGATTCTTAAGATCGGTTAACAATTTTTGGCCAATCATCGGCTTCCCTCCCCTTTCTATCCCATTTCCGACCAACCAGATTCCGGACTTTAATCTCAATCTAGACTTGCTTTGTTCTTGGTCGATTAATGAGGGCCCCTCTGATAATTATGCTTGCGTACTACCGTATCGGACTATATTCCTTAGCTCTATTAACACAGCACACCAGGTGCTTTTTTCATATGCACAATACAATCCCATGATAGGTGACCCCGACCGCTTCTACCGCCGCGTCCTTCGACTGAGGTGGTGGTCGTTTGAGACAGTGTGAATCGTTTTCCTATCTGCTATTAGCTAATTCTCACCGTGTTTCGAAAATTCCAAGATGGCCGCCCTTACGCTGCCGAGAGAGGCCATACTAAGCCATGGAGGTTGCCGGATTGTCCAATGATCTGCGAAGGGGGTCGGTTTCATGTGGGTTAGCTTAGCCCCCCCAGTCGCACTTCTCGGTGCGGCCCCACGACGATGGCGCCGACAGGGGTAATGAGACTGGGGTACTGGACTGCGAATGTTCACTTGGTAAGGGACGTGCCAGCCAGTCAACGTCGGCCTATTCCATTCGAGGAGATAGATCTCTTGTCAGGGGCCTGGACGACCTGGACGATGCACATCTTTTGATCTTGGCTTCCTCGCCAACCATCTTGCTCTGACCTTCACTCTTTTTCCTTTGGCGCCTTTCCCTACTTCTGCTTTAAGTCGTATTTTGGTGATCTTCTCGCACACTCGTTTGCTGCTCTCAGTAAGAATCGTTTCACATATGCGCCGACGTCGACCCTTTCTCGCACACCATCGTCAACCTTTTCGTCATCGTTGACAACCGTTTCCAAGCTTCTATTTTACCATAACAAGGAGAGATCTCGGGGTGTTACCAATTCTTTCATCCCCTTTCGCGGAGGGCAACTTGTTGCCATTTTCCATTCTTTCCACAGGTTGATCCTTGGCCATTTTTTGGTTTCCACGGCTTTTCTTTAGGCCAACCAACACTCTCTTTACTCTCTCATGCTCTTTGTCTTATACGATATCTACCTACCTACTTTTAGGTTTCGAGACGATTCATCCATTCGGGAAATCATCAACCAACCTATAACCGGACGAACAAATTCTTCGAACAGCAACAATTCACAATCGATATAGATTTTTAATAGCCTTGGTTGAACGGATTGCCAACGGCGTGATATACCAGGCAGCATCTAGCGATTGATTTTCAAACACAACTTAGGGGCACAGATAAACAGGGGATATAAACAGATAGATATAACGAACAAACCCACTTCACAGTGGGTTTTCACGATTTCCTTGACTCGTTCTACGACACAAAGTTCGATCAATATGGCGAAATCGAATTCGAGGTGGAATATCCGGCGGGCGGCGATACTGGCAACGGCGTTGGCCAGCGGAGTCTTGGGCGATGATGTATTGGTAACGAGCGGATTCACTAACTGCGAGGATGGCAGCACTATTGAGGTCCAGAAGGCGGATATATCTTACAACAATGCCGACAAGACCGTGGTTTTCGATGTGGCGGGTACGAGCAACAAGCAACAGAATGTAACAGCTACGCTCTCCGTGACAGCGTACGGTCAAGATGTCTACACGAGTAGCTTCAACCCATGTGAGGAGGGGACATACGTCCAGCAATTATGTCCTGGTACGTTAACTTGCGCCCCAAGCCACTTTTTTATCAGGTTTCGGTTGCTAACAAGAGAATAGTTCCGGCAGGGTCATTCGGGGCCAAGGGGTCTCAGGCGATACCTTCGCAGTATGCTAACTCCATTCCTGCCATTGCTTTCCAGATACCCGACATATCGGCACAAGCAACTCTACAGCTTAAGTCTCTGGACGACGGTCAAGACATAGGTTGTATTCAGTCACAAGTCACGAACGGAAAGACCGCCACCGTAGCCGCGGTCTCGTATGTCGCTGCCGGTGTAGCGGGAGCAGCCTTATTGGTCGGTAGCGCTGGAGCAATCGGTGCAGCTTTCTCGGGTAGCGGTGCGGCCGGTGGTGCAGCCGGCGCGAGTCCTAGTCCAAGTTTTGGGGAGATCTTCGGCGTGTTTCAGGGGTTCGCGATGAACGGCATGATGTCCGCCCAGCTACCTCAGGTCTACCGGAGTTTCACGGCCAACTTTGGCTTCTCGACAGGCCTCATCCCGTGGGAACAGATGCAGGTTTCTATCGACAATTTTCGACAGATGACAGGTGGAAACCTGACCAACGATGGCGTCGATTTCCTTAAGAAAGCTACTTTGGTATATCCCGATGGGTCGTCTGCCAGCTCAAATTCCTCTTCGATTGTCGGACGTGCCCTCGCGAACGCTTACCTTGCCGCTCGTGACATTGAGACGTCGGTCAACGGAACTGGTGACGGAAACTCAACATCGAGTCCCGAAGCAACGATTCGTTCGGTTGTTAGTGGTATTCAGGCTTACGCCGAGCGATTGTCCGTTCCGCAGGCAAACACCTTCATGACCGTTCTTCTCATTGTTGCCATCGTAATCGGTGTCATTGTTGTTGGTATCTTGTTGGTGAAGGTTATTCTTGAGACCTGGGCTCTGTTCGGTAACTTCCCCGAGTCTTTGACTGGGTTCCGCAAGCATTATTGGGGCTCGATCGCCCGCGCGATTACATCCCTTATTCTGCTTCTTTACAGCATTTGGGTCTTATACTGTGTGTTCCAATTCACGCACGGAGACTCGTGGGCCGCTCAAGCACTAGCTGCTGTTACTCTTGCGATCTTCACTGGCATTTTAATCTTCTTTTCCTGGAAGATCTGGAGCATGGCTCGTAAGCTTAAGAATGTCGAAGGAGATGCCTCGGCTCTATATGAAGACAAGAAGATCTGGGTAAAGTATTCGCTCTTCTATGAATCCTACAAGAAGGATTATTGGTGGGTCTTCGTACCGGTCATCGTCTACATGTTCGCCAAGGGTTGTGTCCTTGCGGCTACCAATGGCCATGGTATGTCACAGGCAATTGCCCTTTTAATCGTCGAAGGGTTGATGTTGGGCGTTTTAGCCTGGAGCAGGCCATTCGAGCGGAAGTCAGGAAATGTTGTGAACATCGCCATCCAGGTTGTACGCGTTCTCTCTGTAGTATGTATCCTCATCTTTGTTGAGGAATTCGGCATTGCCGAGACTACGCAGACCGTTGCCGGTGTCGTCTTGATCGCTATACAGTCAGCGCTCGCTGGAATTCTCGCTATCCTGATCGCGTATAACGCAATCATAGCTTGCTTCAAGCAGAACCCCCACCGCAAGCGTAGAAAGGAGATGGGTAAGTTGCTCGCCCCAAGTCTTCCACAGTATATGCCTCCCGGAACAGCATTCTAACAGACACCACAGAAAAGTTACAGCGTGATATGGACACGTTGACACCTCTGGATGCGCGAAACTCGCTACTCCTAGAGCGTGCCAAGACCGGCGACACGAAGATCACCATCGCTTACGGCAATGCCCCTTCGGATTATAAACTACCCGCCAAAGCTCGCGATTCCTCTGAACAGTACATTAGTCTTTCTGTCGAGCCGACCGATGCTTACTCGCCGCTAAATGCTCCATACAGCAGACCACTGACGCCTGGCACACCGGTGGGGGCAATGAATGCTAGCCGCGAGAACCTTGTTCATGGCGCTGCTCCTGTCGGGCAACAACCTACGATTCCCAATGTAGGAGGCGGATACTCGACCTATAACTCAGCGCAACAGAACGGATATGCTGGATATCGTCAACCCGGGTACTAAATAAAGGGGTAGCCACGAAGAATGAAGACGAAGGCTCTGGTGTGGGGAGGGAGGCGAGACACAGATTTAGTGTGATCGAAACGGCAAAGGAGGGGGGGCTCTCACTGGTTTTCTATACCTGTAATGTGGCCACGAAATGCTGTTTAAACACGAACCTATACCCATCTGTTCTAAGCTCATCGGAGACGGGGGGCTTCAGGCCAGGGGGTACGGGACTTACATAGACATCGATACATACATATCTTCCTTTAATCATGTAGACGGCCGTGCCCAAATTCTCTACCTAGTATATAGCTAAAACCGTACCGAATTGTAGTGATCACGGCCGTTATTCTCATTTCTCTTCTGAAGTTTCCGAACATGATGCTGTGGAACAGTGATATTGTGTCGGGTTTCAATTTATATGTGACACTTCATAAATATCTGGAAAATACGTGAGATAGGGCATTGATAGAAGATGTCTATGTGAGTCAGGGATCGGATATTTGTTTTCCTGTGAGCGTTGTGTAGAACATAAATCATGACTTCAAAGTTTCTCAACCTTGAATCGAAGTACGTACATCGTAGTTTGAGCTTACATAAGTAGGTAGGTAGTGTAAGCATATCACGTAAACTACTCGAAAGTTGCATATGTGCATATATCGCAATTCTTAGGTATTTGATTACCTAATGGATCTGGCACTAATGGAGCTTTGACCATTTGGCTTAGAGTGGCAGCAACGACGCGTGAGACCAGCTGCCTTGAGCTTCAATTACCTTGTGCACCAGACGTCGTTTTAGCTCTTTACAACATCCATCCACTCGTAACGTCGCCCACATCAGCTCGACCTTTTCTAATTATTTACCATTTCAGATCCGAGGGCTGATAGACTTCTTTTCTAAACCAATTTCCACACCCCAATTCTTACCATGGATACTCTCGTAGCCAGGTACAGCCGCCCGGCTGCATCCCACCATGAGACGTTCGCCGACGACCAACAAGAAGACCTTCAGAACGATATGTCGCCCGCCCTCTCCCTCAAGTTCGCCATGCCTCCCGTAGCCCAAGTAAGTTATACTGCTGCCCCACTTCTACCTCTACCTCTACCTCTGTCTCTCTTTCAACGATAGTTTCATATCAAGCAAATCCGCATACGGAACAGAGCACACAGGGCTAACCGACAAAAAAACAGCCCTCGGCCTGGCTCCGCGCAGCGACCGACGACCACTCGAACCCGGACTGCCCGATCAAGATCGCGCACGGCACGACGACGCTCGCCTTCCGGTTCCAGGGCGGCATCATCGTGGCGACGGACTCGCGCGCCACGGCCGGGAACTGGATCGCCTCGCAGACGGTCAAGAAGGTGATCGAGATCAACAGCTGCCTGCTGGGCACCATGGCCGGCGGCGCCGCCGACTGCCAGTACTGGCTCGCCTGGCTGGGCATGCAGTGCCGGCTCCACGAGCTGCGCCACAAGCGCCGCATCAGCGTCGCCGCCGCCTCCAAGATCCTCGCCAACCTCGTCTACCAGTACAAGGGCATGGGCCTGTCCATGGGCACCATGTGCGCCGGCGTCACCAAGGAGGAGGGCCCCGCCCTCTACTACATCGACTCCGACGGCACGCGGTTGGCCGGCAACCTGTTCTGTGTCGGCTCGGGTCAGACGTTCGCGTACGGTGTGCTCGACGCCGAGTACCGTTACGACCTAGGCGAGGAGGAAGCCTTGGAGTTGGGCCGCCGAAGTATCCTAGCCGCCACGCACCGAGATGCGTACTCCGGAGGTTACATCAACCTGTACCACGTCAAGGAAGAGGGTTGGGTGAAACACGGATTCAGCGACACGAACCCGATATTCTGGAAGACGAAGCTGGAGAAGGGCGAGTTCACAAACGTCACGAGTTCATTGGACTAAGGCAATGGGTCAAAGAAGCAAATGGTAAAGCATATGCTTCGCATCGGATACTCCTGGTGGGGCATCAGTCACGTAACGGGGCCGGGGAGAATGCAAAGCAGAGTTTGATAGACGGTAGCTATCTAGACGAATTCCCACGGTCCTTGAGAATCCGCCGTGTAAATGTACAACATCCAACTATGGCATCATTTTTTTATTTTCCACCACCGAATTCCCAATGCTTTCCCCGTAATGAAGTAACGCCGATGTATGCCATGCCATGCTGCCAATGCAATGTAATCATACATCTATAGTCGTAGCACTCTACTTATCTGCCGATATTTAAGCAAGTGGCCTCAGAGAGCATCATGCCGTTTTACCGTCCACGTTCTTCCAGCCACCTACTCCAAGAATGCCACCGTCAACATTCGGATCCAGGGGCCACTTCTTGATAGGGGTTACATCCAGCTCGGTCCGCCAGCCAGCCTCATACATCTCCATGCCCGTCCACGCGATCATCGCCGCATTATCCGTGCACAGCGACAACGGCGGACTCACAATGCCGATGTGGCCATAACCGCGCACATCCAGCATCGCGCGCAAGATATGCATCAGGTACCGGTTACTAGCGACGCCGCCGGCCACGACCAGGGTCCGGACGCCGGCCAGCGACCTATCGCCGGCCCGGCCCTCGCTCGCGTCGAGCGCGAACAGGACGCGGGTGGCGAGGTGCTCGAAGGTCAGGCGCATGGTCTCGCGGGCGAGGACGCGGCGCTGCGCGAGGTCCATGTCCGGGCGCTCGTCCAGGATCTTCAGCACGTGCCCGTTCATGCCGCCGAACTCGTACTGCATGTCCCGCGACAGGGCCAGCGGCGGCCGCAGGAACCAGCCGCGCCCCGAGTCGAAGTTCTGGATCTCGTCGACGCGCTTCGCCGGCGGCGTGTAGCCGTAGTCGATGGTGTCCGCGGTGTCGGCGTATGCGTCTTGGGGAGAGGAGGGGGAGGAGGGGGAGGGAAAGGCGAAGCGCTCGAGCAGCGCGCCGTATACGATGGTCTCGCCGCCGCCGGCGATCGCGGAGGCCGGTAGGATCGCGCGCGCGCACTTGTCTATCATGTCGCCGACGGCGATGCTCTTAGCCTGCGCGAGGATGGCGTGGTCGTTGAGGGATCGCGATAGCACGAGCAGCGAGTGCCCACCCGAGACCAGGAGAGATAGGAAGGGGAAAGCCGGGGTGGGTTCGAAGCTTTTTTCCTTTTCCTCTTGCGTCCGCTCCTGCTTCCCGGCCTCGAGGGCACTGACGAGCCGCGGCGTCAGCGCGTGCGCTTGCATGTGGTTTACGCCGAGGAGCGGTATATCCCATGCGACGGCGAGCCCCTTGGCCATGTTCAGGCCCGTGGCCAGACTCGACAGCATGCCCGGCCCGCGCGTCACCGCCACGAAGTCCGGTTTTCTGCGCGCCTGTCCGTCGACCCAGAGCACATTCTCCTCCCCGCCTATGTTTCTGTCCCGATTACCATCTCTCAAATCCGCATCTTGCTTTCCCAACGCGTTGGGGAGCGCGCGCATAGCTTCCCGCACCAGGCCGGCTATGTGCTCCGTATGCGATGCAACGGCAACTAAAGGGTGCACGCCTTGGAACGAGCGGTTTGCGGACGTGGTTTTATCGTTGAAGAGTAAATGCGCCGCGCCTTTCGGGCCTGCGTCCTTCTCCAGGACTGCGACGCACGTGTCATCGCATGACGTCTCGATGGCGAGGGTGAGGAGGCGGCGACGCCTCGTCGGTTGGGACGAGAATTGGTGGCATCGCGGGGAATGTGAGATTGGAAGGAAAAGGCGGGGTTGCGATCGCAGGATTCGGGCTCGCACACATAAGTTATGATGTGCCCGCGATAGAGAGCACGACCATGTCGGCAGCCAACACGTCGCACTCATGGAGCTTGGTGAGAAATTGAAGATTAGAATTAACTTAATCAATCATGATTCTATAAGCCGTGGAAGAGCGTAAATTTTGTTAACTCGATATCTACCTAAACGGTTTTATTATCTTATCGTAGCCATATAACACTTTCCGACATTCCAGACCCCTTTAGTATTTCTAATATTTTCAACTTTTTCATACCTACCCTTAGTCAGAAGACTGGAATGGACCACTAATTAATAAGATCAGGCCCAAGATACCAACTATGGCACAGATATATCGCCTTATGTTGACAAATCCAAGTATTGTTGCAACCACAAAGATCAAGGTGTCGAGTATGCAGCTCTCTATGATGTACTATGTCAGGCTGATTGAAGCCTCGGCAGCCTCATGCACCTGCCATTCTGTCATGAGACGGTAATCTAAGTCAGCCTGCATACTAGAGGGCTACACTGCAGCTTCACACCGCCACAGCGCCGAAGACCCGTTTCCTCAGCTCATTTGTCGTACGTATCAAAGCCACTCGGTGGATGTGGTGTTCGAGGCAATGTGAATTGGTGGCTATGTAACGTCGAAGTCACATACGTATTCCTACCTTACTCCTACTATCCAACTTGACCTATTCTATATCAATAATATCGACTTGTCTTAGTTCCTACCTATTCGTAAATACATGCCGAGGTTTAAGGGGCTCTTGACAAGATATGGACGAGAACGCTGAGGGTATCTACGCAAGGCCTCCAACCTCGCGAATCAAGCGGTCTTGGGAGAGCATAAACCACCGGAGTGATAGCTCATCAGCGGCATTCGTCGACTCTGTGAAGAAAGCCCGTATCTCTGAATCGGTAAACTTCCAGCATTTAGATGTACCTAAGGTTGCCAGCTTCAAAGAGCCTGTTGTTTTACCCCCAATTCACACCCTAGGATTTGAATATGCACCATCCATCAAACCGATCGCACCTAGCCCCCCAGTCATCCGAGGGAGCTATCTCTCATCGCCCCTAGCTAATGTCGGATATTCAGGCTATTATCCTCCTAATACCCTATATCAAGAACAAGCTCTGATAAATCGGGACCTGTGGGCGCAGACACACGAACCTAGGCAACAGTGGGCACTACAAAATAAAGAACGGCAGTCCTTCAACTCCACGAACAACATTTACGCCGATTGGCCAGTTCCAAACTTATCATCATTCCAAGAGCCCACAAGGTATGAGGAACAGACACGTTGGGTAGCTTCGGGGTGTGCACAGCGAGGACATTGTATGGCTCTAAATGATATCACAAGTTCAGTTGCAGAAAATAACGATATCGACATGAATAATATAACTGAGGACAACAGCTGTATTAATGATCCGTGGGATGGAAGGAATGCACAACCTGAGAATGACATTTATGGTCTTGTATCATCTTCGAAATCGCCTTCTATATTCCAGGATATGGACGACGATAACCCAGTCGCAAGCGGTAAAATTTCCAAAGAGACTTCATATGACTCCTGTTTTGGCATGGTAAGAATCACCTCGTCCTTTAAGTAATGAAAACAGACCATCCATTAACGTGAACTGGATAGATTATCCTGGAAGATTTCAACGCCCATGTAGGCCTTTTTAACGGGAAGGCTACTAGAGAAGTTTCTCTCGAAGTAAGTGGGGGTATGGTAATCATTCATGAGGCGAAATCAAACGAGTACGGGGGCCTTCTCAATCGCAACGCGTCTCGTATCGTTTCCGACTTAGTTAGGAATTACGACGTCGAACTCTCAGCATCCATGAAGAGCCCGACTGAGATCGAAGTCTTAATATACGGCAGATTCGAACAAAGAGAAGCTATTGGGGACATGTTGCTTGAGCGGGATTGTTTCCTCCAGCAGCCGGAATCGTATGATGTCTCACGGCCGTACGATAATCCTCAGTGTCTCTCTAACCTAGATGGACAAGAATCATTCTGGGAGAATAACGAATCATCCCCATCTCAGAGCGCGGTATTACATGAGAAAGAGAAGAGTAGGGTTGTCGAGCTTTTAGACTCTGCGACTGGTCCCATAAGCTTTAGAAGAGTCCCTATTTCCGATATTCTTATCTCAAAATTGAAAGAGTAGGTATCTAGATCTGCCCCAAACGCTAGTAAGTGCTAAGAAGTAGCCAGGCATCAAATCAAAGCGCTCTCCATGATGACAGAGAAAGAATCAGGAAATATTTGCGAAGCGGAATTCCCTTCTGTGTGGTCTAAGAGTTCCAACACAAAGTTCTCAAACAATAGGTGAGGGACTATAAAGGAATTATTGAAAATTCGCTAAGAATATAGATTCTACAATCATGTCACCCAGAGCTATACCTCACGGACACCGAGTGTATGTCTCGGCGGTCTTCTTGCAGATGTAAGGCCATCTTCGACTTCTTCACAGAGCTGAGCTAATCGAGATATTAAGGAAATGGGTCTTGGGAAAACCTTAACGACATTAGCACTTATTGCGACATCCTTGAATGATGACAATTCGACCTTGATAGTGTGTCCTATGACGAGTGAGTGTTGGATATTGTCTTCCACTCTGGTTCTGATATTGATACCCTGCGATAGCTATCACCTGTTGGCGAGACCAGATTGAAAGGTGTGTTAATTATATCAACGTACTTGATCATTTATGCCTAACACAGTCAAAGACATTTTAGGAAAGGATCTCTTACTTACAAGATTTACCATGGATCAACAAGGGGCTATGATGTCGCTACTCTAAAGAGGGTCAATATAGTTCTGACAACATACGAGACCCTAAGGGCTACGTTGCCGGTGGAAGATGGTGGAAGACGAAGATCAAAACACTGTAGGAAGCTTGGTCTCCTGCACAGCATCAACTGGTATCGAATTGTCCTAGACGAAGGTGAGTGACAATTGTTCCTTCAGACTCCTGTTAATTAATAGGAGCACTAGCTCATATCGTGAGAAATCGTGCTACGAAGACGTTTCAAGCTGTGAACACGCTCAAAGCTAGGCATCGCTGGTGTTTAACCGGTACGCCGATCCAGAACCGCTTGGAAGACCTAGGAGCTCTTGTTGAATTTCTAAAAGTCGATCCGTTTGATGACCCTAGCACCTTCAAGAACACCTTTCTAACCCCAATCAGTCAAGGGGAACAGTCTGGATGGGAACGACTTAGGTTGTTGGTTAGGTCCATTGCCTTACGTAGAACCAAAAAGGCTCTTGACTCTGACCTCAACCTCCCCCTTCGATACGAAATTGACCATATGGTTGATCTGGATGACAATGAGAAAGCTCTTTATGATCTAGTCAAAAGGAATTTCGCCATGGCTACCGACTCAGGAGGCCCAACCATGAAAACATTCCAACTTATTCTTCGACTTCGACAGGTTTGCAACCACGGAAGCGACTTGCTTCCCCATAGTCTACGGTCTTGGCTTCATGAGGCTTCTGCATTCGATGCTGCCTTTCCTCCACTTCAGAGATGCGAACAATGCGACACGACCATCGATGAGGAAGGTGAATTATCATCTTGCCTACTTTCGTGCTTCCACCAGGTTTGTCGTACCTGTCTTGCGATTGATGATTCCCTCGTCAACAGCACTAGTCCCATTTGCCCCTTATGCGACGGCGACCCATTCGGAGAAGGCAAGAAAGCAAACGTTGCGTGGAGGACGACACCCGAGTTTGAATCAAACAGTTATCGCCCTTCATCGAAAGTTAAAGCTTTACTCCAGAATCTGCAAAACGATCGCCAAGCTGCAGTCGCATCTATCCAGCCATCAGCGAAAAGGTACGTCGCATTCAAATGATACTCTTATTTACTTCATGTTGACCAGTCGTAGTGTAATATTTTCGACGTGGACCAGCATGTTAGATCTCATTGGCAAAGCATTATCTGCGAATGCTTTTAAGTACCAAAGGCTCGACGGAAGCATGAATCTGAGACAGAGAGGTCACGCACTGGAGGACTTTCGCATGAATCCGAACTGCACAATATTGCTTGCGTCTCTCGGAAGCGCTGCAGTTGGGTAAGCTATAAGAGACTGAATCAAGATTATGTCGGAACCTACCGCTAAATTAGCCACAGACTTGACCTCACTATGGCCACCCGTGTTCACTTAATGGAGCCAGGAGTATGTAAAGTTGGCATTTCTTCTTGCTCCCTCCTATGTCTCCTTCCCTTGGAATGTTACTAACTCCCACCGTTGTAGTGGAATCCTTTGCTTGAGCAACAAGCCATAGACCGCATCCATCGTTTAGGACAAGATAGGGAGGTTATCGCTACGCGTTATATTGTGTCGGGCTCGGATTCAATTGAACAGGTCAGTTCACAGTAGATAGGAAGTGACACCACTAATACCAATCACAGTATATTCGGCGACGACAAGAGCATAAGATGAATGTTATTGCATCGTCCCTCGAAGAATCTAAGACTCACCATGACAAGGCTGAGAATATTTTAAGAGTTAGTTCCAATGGATTCTATATTTTACAGGCAACATTAACCAAATGTAGGACATAAGAAGCATAATATGCACCGATGGACCGGCACTTAAGGGGGATTCATGATACCAAACAGAGAGGTGAACCTACAGATACGGCGAAAACAGAGAATATCCCATAGCCACACCTTCGGTTTGTTAAGATTCAGGTGGCTGGAAGCTTACGCCCTTTATCTCAGGGGTATATATGTACTATCTACAGACCTCTACCAACTCCTAGTAAATTAGGTAACCTTCTCATAAAACAAGTATGATACCTACTCATAACCTACGTCTATCTCAATACAATTAAAATAGACACTGCTTCCCTTGTAACCAATTTGCCTAGAATGCCGATACATCCCTCTTGGTACGTCTTGAAATAATAGCAACGTCCTCACCCGCCCTAATCCTACGGACCATCTCTTCCCACGTCAACCCAAAATATCCCGCAATTTTCTTCGCCTTTGCTGAATTCTTTTGAACCCCACATTGAGGGTGTTCTGGATCTGCGCCATGCTGTAAGAGCATCTTCGCTAATTGAGCTCCGTACTGATTTCCCGCTTTCACAGCCGAATATAATGCGGTGCGATCACCTGATATGCCATTAGGATTACCTCCATTTTCTAAACAGATCATGGCGCCAAGAAAGCAGCGCGATTGCGTAGCAGCACCAATGCCTTTCTCGTATGCTTCGGGCCAGATGATATATTGCTTGATTCCTTCGAAACGTTTCCTTGCCTGGTCGAGTGTATCGTTTTGAATCGCTGCGCAGGCAAAAATCCATTCTGGCTGCTCGATTTCCTGGGGGAAGTCAATGTGGCATTCGTCGATTAGATAAGCCATCAAAGTCGGACTCCAGAGGCTTAACGCGCGTAAATAACCGGACATATTGAAGTGTTTCGATCTAGGGGCTGCAAAGCTTGATCCAGTCGTTAAATCGACCGGCACTGACATGTCTGCTCCGCGAGAAAGCAGAAATCCAATATTTGGTAGATTCTCGGTTTCAAGCGCAACTGCTAGCAGATAATCATATGATCGCCTACCTCCGCACTGACGATCCCAATCGAGTAAGTAGGAAAACAACCCTTCAGATGCTTTCCAGGCAGCTGTTGTTAGGATTTGCCCACGTTGGTACTCTTCAAATGCTATATGCTTAATTAGAAGTTCTCTGACGAGTTCTATATGGTTAAGTGCTATAGCATCCTTGACAATATTAAAGGAATCATCCAGTGGTCGAGCTGGCGATAAGCCAGAGCCTGTTATAGTCTTCTCCGGTGTCTGTGAAGGATGGGCTGCATGCGTGTGTCTTTGTAGCTCTATTGTATCGCAGAACCCTATGTCTGCGAACAAACAGTTGGTGGCGGAGCATTTGTGCGGCCGTTGATGTATCTTCAAATGCTGGTCTCTGGATTGTTTCGACCCAAATCCGCATCGGTATGCATAGCAGAAAGGTTGATCACAGCAGTACAGATTGGTTCCATATAGGCGCTTCAGATCATCGCAGCGACAGCCAGTTCTGTGATCTGACCTTTGACATATCATATCTTCCAAGACTTGTCGGACTTTGCGTCTAGCTGAGAGCGCCCTTAGCGGATCATTTGGGCAATTCATATTGTCTATGAGACGTTAACATTAGCAACATCAATACAGACAATGGGTTTCTGTACCATCTTGATTGGGCATCCCGAGTTGTGCCTTCGTTTGAAAGTACATGACAATGGATAAAAAGGCATGGACTTTAGGTTCATCCGCAAATTTCCTGAACATATGAACAACATGCTTTGGAACACACGAGATGTTCAAGGAGCCACTGGATCGAATCTCCCGCAATCGATTTAGAGCCATGACGAGGCGGGTGTCTAGAGCGCCACTCTGATTTCCTAAGGCCTTTAGATGTTCTAGAAACTCTATAGATGCATATTCGAACAGGACGTAGTCACCGTCCATGATTCTCTTCGGTATATCGGCCATAACATTCGATTGGAGGGAGAATAACGAATTCAGCGATGAGAATGATAGATATGTAGTGCATGTTAGAGTGGCATCTATATGCGCCTCATATAGGTTCAGAAAACTGTCGCTCTGCTCATGAAGAAGATACCTATATCAAGTTAACTCATCTCAAACTATCGATCTCTTGCTTAATGTCATCTTACTCTTTAGCAGAAAAATGAACGAACTGGACATTATCGTTATTGATCTCGATAATCGGACCGCACATCTTGCAAATATCACGGAACTGCTTACGTCCCTTTGCGAAATCCTGCTGTCCAGGCTCGATGGCTAGGATCTGAAGGAGCTCCTCTTCCCGCAGAGGCTTTTGAGCACATGCAACCCATTGCAATATCTTACGCACGATAACCTGGACAGTTCTTGAAGATTTAGTCTTAAGTCTGTCGAGGAGTCTTCCATACCTATGCGACCATTAGTAACCTTGCAATTGGTTCGGTCGAATAATGGACACTTACACCTCATCCAAACCATCTGGAAGATCTTTTATCTGTGCTTCAATGTCATGGGGGTTTCCCTGGTCTTTCACCATAAGCATCACCAACCTAGCGTATATGAACATGCCTAACAACTTCTGTTAGCGCTATTAGTCCCTTACCAAGGACGGCGGACTTGCCTGCTGCCCTTTCTGGGATATTGCTAATTCTGTCCTCAATTTTGAGACAAGTCTGGTCATCTACCCCATAACCTCTCATTTCGAGAAGTAAATTCTCACACTCAAGTTTAATAAATGATTCTATATCTTTGGAATTTTTATGATCAACACGGACCGGAACAGCTCTGTTTTTGAGTCGTAGTGCGATGCCACGCTCCTCTCTACTGCTGATGAGTAGTTTTGTCTCCGGACAACTCTCATTAATCTTTAAGACACTAGCAAGGAGGTGCCCCCAGGAGTATTCGTCCACTTCATCTAGGCCATCCAATATGATGAAGGTAGGCCCCAATCCTTCGAGGATTTTACGTAGCAAATCCATGACGAAGTCTGGATCACTTTTGAGTTTCCTATAGTTCGATTGAGAGGCCTCGTGGAGGAGTGGTCGTAGGGATGGGTCGTTTTCGAGGAGCTGAAATAGGAATGAATGAAGGACCTTGATGGTATCACTAGCTACTTGGTTATTATGAGATAAGAACGCAAACACTGCTCGCTGCCCGGAGATTTGCATTGTTCTTATGAGATTTCCTACGATGAAGGTTTTCCCTATTCAACCGACTTATTAGAACATCAACGCCTACATATACCGGGTGCAACTCACCAGAGCCAGGAATCCCGTAAAGCCACATGATTCGGGCGGTTCTGTATACGGGATCACGCCATCTCATGAAATCTGGCTCATCTTTCAACCATTCTCCTGACGTGACAGAGCTCCGGCGTAAAATACTAGATAGTTCCGTATCGTGGTCATGGGGGTTGAATTCATTTCGGATAATGCTGAAATTCTGGTTATCACGGAAAGTTTGTGCCTGATCATACTCCTCGAGGGCACGTTTTCGAGCTTGATGAGCTAGTAGGATATCTTGAAGTGTTACATTCGTCGTCATGATGGCCTTATGGTGATCCATGTTCTCTTGAATCTTCGTGATGCTTGAGCGGATGTTGGGCCAAAGGGACTCAATAATGATGTTTCGCCCTACAAGACGGCATGAGAAAGTTGTAAACCTAAAAGTAGGATGCAGCATGATATACTTGGGTTGGTGAGGAAGTTCAACAGAATGGCATAGAAGTCTAAGATATCGGCGAAAAATAGACATAGTGCTCGGCGAATTTCATGATTGGATTGAAATAACTGCGTATAGACTTTGAAGCTAGGAAGGGTCATTCCAACGTCTGCGATGACTTTGACAACCCTCTCAAAGGCCAAGATGACTGAGCTGGACGCCTGGTTGAATGAAATTAGATATCATCCTCATCATCTATTCAAAAGAAGGACTTTTCTCACGTGGAGGATGAATTTGAGGGGACCCTGTATTACAGAAAACCCATCATTAGCCAGTCAACTTATGGATAGAAGCATAGCTAGTTACATAGGGACAATAAATACCTACCCAGATAAGACTCATAATCTCTGGCTTCGCCTGAACGAATTGCTCGATAATGGCAGAGTACTCTTTGAGTCCATTGATGAGTGGTTGAACTCTCCTCAGTCCGCGGAGCGTCTTCGTTTTTGCTTGCTGTCTTTCAATCTTCTTCGCTTCCTCGAAGACATCATCTATAGAAGTGAGCTTCGAAAAATCACACAAGGCTGGATTCTTCAGGCTTCTCTTGAAGTCTTCCTTCGCAGATGTGAAGGCGTCATCCAGCCATGACTGAGGAACCGTAGCCATTGTGGTGCACCTGATCGCAAGTCGCAACCCAAAGGTCTGTCGAGGATCTTCTGTTAGTACCTAGACAGATGCCAATCCCAATAATAAGTAGATCGAAGAATAAAGATACATAGGTAAGGTGTATGGTAGTTAATCTAAAGAGTGAATCTGCCTTCTTACGTGGCAGAGGCGGTGCTCGGGCAGAAAGGCAGTTTATGTAAGTAGGTGTCTACCTGCGTAGAAGCAGGCTGTGCTTACCATATGCTGTGTCGCCTGAAGATATGCAAAGAGACTGTTCGAGGGGTTGTCTTAGCATAACAAGACCCCTGATGATATTCATTTCAGCGAGAATATCGACCAGTTCCCTGCCCCTAAGAATGCCTAGCCATCCTCCATGACATTGCCGACAGCCACTTCTCTGTAGAGACCTAGGTACCTACCTAGGTACTCAGGGTAAGTATCTTTCTAATAACACCCAACCACAAAAATCAATAATCAACAATTCAGATGCAGGACCAAGCCGATGATATGTAGCAGACCATTAAAGTGCCCAGATTAAGTACCTACCTAGGTATGTATGTATCTACAGTACCATCCCCTTCCCCTAATTTCCCACCCCATCCCTCCTTCTTCTTCACCTCAATCTCCCCTCACAAAACCCAAAGCCCCAACGACCCCACCAACCCCGCCACCAAAGCCGTCACAACCACAACCACCACACCACCAGCCCCCTCGCGCGCCGCAGCAGCGCCGCTAACTGCAACCACAGGCACCGAGCCATTCGACGCAGCGGAAGTAGCAATCGCGCCCGCCGCGCCAGCCGTAGGGCTCGCGACGCCGGACGCCAGCGACGCCAGCGACCCCGTCGTCTCCTGCACGCCGGGGAGCTGCTGCAGGGTGCCCGAGGTTTCCGCGGGAAGGGCCTGGACGGCCGTAGTAGAGGCCGCGCTAACATCAGAAACAGAGTCGGAACCGGAGCCCGCGTTCGTGTTGGCGTTACTAGAGCTGCCGGAAGCCGCGCTAGGCAGCGGCTGCAGCGCCCCGGCCCCGGCCCCGGACTCCGACTCGCTGCCCGCGGTGGGAAGCGCCTGCAACGACACCGACGCCGTGGCTTCGCCGGGTAGCGCCTGCAGAGCGCCCGTAGCTTCCGCGTTTCCGGCGCCGGGGAGCGCCTGCAAGGAACCGGATGCCTCGGCGGTGGGCAGCGCAGCGAGACCGGCTGATTCGGACCCAACAGCAGCACCAGCAGCAGCCGCGCCCGTGGCTTCAGCGCCGGCGGCTCCGGTCGCAAGACTGTTGTTAGAGAAACCCGCCAGACTCGGAGTGGCCACGGCGCCCGGGGTAAGGGCCTCGAGCGCCGCGGCCGACGAAGCGTTTGCCGCGGCCGCTGCGGTGGCGATGGTCTGGAAGCCCTGGATCGAAGCCGCACTGCTGCTAGTAGTGGCGGCCACGGCTACGTTGCTCGCGTTGGCCAGCACGCCGATGTTAGCCGCCGCGGAGGAAGCGACGGCGTTCGTTGCGGCGGGCGGGATCTGCTGGAAGCTCTGGATGCTTGCGGCGGCGGATGAGGCAACGGCGATGGCCTGGAATATGTCAGTGTTGGTTGCTAAATACTAAATCGCGAGATAGGGGTAGAGTGGACGAGAACTCACTTTCGACGTCTGGGCTACGGCGGCGGCGGTTGTTCCAGCTGCCATAGCGGCACTGGAGCTGCTTTGAGCTCCTAAAGACTTCAGCGCCGCGCTGGTTGTGCTGGCGGCGTTCACTGCGGCAGCTGAGGTGCTGGATTCATCCGGGAGCGCGACCAGCTGGCCGGCGGTCACTTGTGCGCCGGGAAGCGGTACAAGTCCGCCAGCCGCAGCGCCAGCAGATCCAGCTCCGGACTCAGCTTGTGATTGCGCCTGGTTTTGCGCCTTGGCGTTGGCACCTTTAGATCCACCAGCGTTCCCGCTATCCTCCGCATTTCCGGCGTTGGCAGAGTTGCCGACGTTTGGCAATTGCTGGAGTTGACCCTTAGCAGAAGAGTCAGCCGCGCTCGAGTTATTATTGAGGTTGTTATTAGCATTATTGTTGTTGAGAGCGCGCACATCTTGACCTTGACCTCGCTGGGGCAAAGCGTAGGCTCCGTTTAGGGCCGAGCTGAATACAACGGCCAGAGCCGCAACCAGATGAGACTGCTTCATCTTCCCAACCTCTGCCTATTGCCACTTAATTATCGTAGTTTCTCGTCGTAGCGTTGAGCCGCAGAAGCGAAGGCCCGACCTGGGACCGGTAGGTATTTATAAAGAATATTAGTTGAATAAGATTATAAAGAACGTAAAGACTGCTCAACAGTGTGTGCTGACCAGCAGACTAACGAAGGAATGGCTGCAGAATGGAAGAAAGGAAGAAGAGAGCAGACGCAACGAGAAAGGAAAGGAACTGCGAATGGAGTGCAGATAGAACGAGATCTTGAGAAAAATGTGGGAAGGCCCGGGGAAAAGGCGGGCACGATTTTCTCTCTGGGATCAGGCTATATGTACATAATGTCATGATCCATCACGCGGTTCTCCGTGATCTTCGAATAGGTGTCTGAGCTCAAGGCATCATCATGGCTTGACATCTCTTGGCCTCCGCCCTGTGAAGGCAAGTCACGGTGTTGGACATGCCTGACCCGGGGTATGAGTGTCGAAATAATGCCGATAGGCCTACTTTAAAGATAACACACCCTACCCATGTCCCAGGGGGATATTCAGATGAAGCTTAAGTAAAGTTTGATACCAGAAACATGGGACGGAAAGCTGTCAAGTCTTAGGTAGCATCATAGCATGCAGGTAAAGGCAGAGAAGGTCGAGACGAATCGAACTAGTGCCATCTGCCCCATCCGCGGTGAACTGGCTAAGTCGGTACGACATTGCCGCAAAGCATGAAGAAGGCATTGGAGAAACACGAAAAGAGCCAATTGAAAAGCCCTACAGTGAACGAAGATTTGACGATGTGATACCAGGAAACGCGGCTCAAAAAGAGCCGTGCCCACGACATGGGGTTGCCTCCTAGCGATGACAAGAGCCCGGAACTGAGGAGCATCCGTCTTGCCTTTCCCCAAAGCGGCCCTTGGACTAATGCCGGCATTCGCTAACCCGTCCCTACTGCTAAGCTTCTTTTATCGATTTGGGGTAAAACTACGTCGAAAATGGTCTAGAAGGCTCTCTGTCGAGGTCTTGGCTCTGAGACCTTGAGACGAAACCCTGCCAGTTCTGAAACCTGCCACAAAACAAAGCCTAAAATCAACTTCACGTAACATGCGTACAGCATCAAAATTTCTTGGCACTGACGACCCTATCTAAGCATGACTTATATGAAAGCAATCACGTCTTCAAAATATAGATGGTTGTGTGGTCACTGTTTCTTCGATCTTGAATCCCTTTACTGACTAGTGGTTTTTGTAAGCTAACTCTAGTCGAACTGCGTAAAAGAAAATAACCTACAAATGCAGCCTATGGGACGAGCTATGAGCGTCATCATAATATCTCATCTACACAGGTCACCTCCCATTATTGAAAGTCGGCCTATCAATAGCTAGTAATTTCTCTCGTAGACTCCTAACGCCATTCAAATAGACTCTTAACCAGGGTTTCTCCTTGAAATCAAAGCCGGTGACCCGTAGCCGTTATTACCAGTATCTCAACATCTTAACACCTACTTGGACGTGTCTCGGATGCCGCGTCGCCCTAACGATCAACATTTGAAATTACGAATTGTACAAATAGCCATGATCCTTCTCGTCGAGAATGACGCTATTAATTAAGGTCGTGACGCATACGTATTACATGTTGCCTTCAGCCGGTGTGCCTCCTTGTTGGCTATCGACGCCATGAAAAGCATCACCAAAGGCCGAGTCTTCCATATCTAGATCCAAGCCCTCTCCGAGATCTCCCGGAGTTCCGCTGAACCCAGCTAGAGCATCTCCAGCTGTATTCAGATCATCGAGTGAGCTGAAATCGTTCTGATCACCGTCAAATCCCGCCGAAGGAGTACCTGTCGCTGAGCCTTGCTTGCTCAAAGGGCCTGTTACCTTCAGCAGATTGTTGGCGGATGCCGGGTTTGCGGGGCCGTCCGGAGTAGCACCACCTTTAGGAACGACTACCCAGTCTCCACTTCCAGTACCTTGGTCAGGAGCAGTACCGGAGAGCGGCTCAGTGTTGCCCGTACCATCCATCTTCACATCGCCCGTCTCGTCTTTTTGTGCCGGTTGTCGTGGTGACGGGACATTCAGATTGGCAGGTGTGGCAACGCCGGAATGGACCGCAGAAGCTTGAGCTTGGGGTGTCGGGAAGTTATTTACCGGCGTAGAAGTAGACGAAGCTCCTGTTCCGGTATGGATCTGGTCTAGAAGACCAGCTGCGGTTCCACCCATGTCAATATCGGAATCACCGATCATAAAGCCACTGTGTTGAGATCCTGCTTGTGACGGCTGACGGGACATAACACTACTTCCGTTGGTGCCGGGATTCTGAGGAGCAAGTCCAGGTGCTGCGGCCGGTTGAGGTGCCGGTTCTGGGGCAGGTTCTTGATAACCCCCGTCTTGTATTCGTCGTAGATCGTAGATAACCTCCGCTCGACGACCGAGGTGTGCTTCGACCTGGGATACTATCTCCTCGACTCTCTTGCTGTGCTTCGAAGACCAGCGGTTGGCGCTATCATCGCCCTCCTCGGCATCTCTCTCAAGTTGCAGTGAATTAGAACCGGGATCGCCTAAGGCTAGTCGCAGCTCCCGTTCAGCGGTAGTGAGGATAGAGTTACGCTCGAATTTGGCCACCTTCTTAGCGTGCACCGACTTGAGCGTCTCGATGGCTGTTCGAGTAGATTCGATTCGGTCAGCAACTCGCTTGCGAAACTCGGCAGCCTGCTCGGGAGCTAGCTGAGTTATGGCTGGTTTCGAAATTTTTTCGGTCGTATGAAGATCATGAGCCTCGAAAATCCCATCGGTTAGACCCGAAAGCTCGCCTTTGAGACCTAGACCAAGATCTGAAAACCCAATTTGGCCCATTCTGTAGGGAGAGGACAATATCTCCTCCATCCATTCGTGGTTCTGGCGGTAGCGAGCTAGACTAACCTCTCGGGGAGTCAGATGATCGAACATGTCGCCACGAGATGTGTCCTCCTCGTCATCGTACGAATTGTCCGGGGGAATAGCGGCCATGGCGGGAGGCACCTGACCCTGCGCAGCTTGGGCAGTACGAGCGCGCTTCGATGGTGGCGCGCCGGCCGCAGGGGGGTGAGGGGGGTATGCCATACCCGGCGGGACTCCACGAGGACCGGCAAACATTGGCTGTCTCGAAGGCTCTCTGGGCCAGGCGATTTGGGGCCAATTAATTCGATCACCGAGAATAAACTCTTTACGTTGAATCTGTCCGCAGCGCTGGAGATAAGCGCGGGTTTCTAGCATAGCATGCGTCCGAGAGTCCCGCGGAATCAAATGAGAGGGGATGCGTTCGTTGTTCTCAACGGGACCGTAGTGAACTATCCACAGACTAGGATCAACGGTAGAGGCATTCGGAGTGTGGACGGTGGGAGGAATGAGGCGGAAACGACGTCTTGAATGCGTTGCGAAGTGCTCGTTGTAGGCATATCCAGCTTTGTGGTAATAAACCTCGAGGATCTACAGATGTGAGCTGTAAGTCCATATATAGTAATTTCGAGAGTTAGAAAGATGAGAGGGAAAAAAAAGAAACATACCACACCATTTCCCACTTCCTGTTGCATGTACTGTTCCTGTGGGGGCCAAATATATCCATCGCTGGCAAAGTTGACGCCCATTTGCTGCGACGGCTGCCACGTCAAGAAGATGTTGCCATTCTCGGGACGATCGAGGTAGGTCCAAAAAAAGGGCGCGGTATCGCGTGCGATCTTTGGAGCTTGCATCAACCAGTTCGTAACTTCATTGGGCTCAACTCGGGCCTTGAGAGTGTAGCGATAGGTCGAAATCAAATGCACATGGGGAAGCTAAGAAGATATCTATTAGCAGGTCATCACAGTGATGGGCGATGCGCAGTGCTAGGTAAGAAATACTAGGTCTCTGTGGACCCCGTAGCTGGGGTCGCCCATTGAGGACATCGTGTCTCAAAAGAAAACAAAATTGTTTGTCGCACTCGATTGATCTATATCGTGGAATTCGAATATACTTCTAGGAAGTCCTTGGATTGACTTTTCGCGTTGTGATAGGAACAATGCGCAAGGATAATTGCGATTAACAAGGCTGCGCGAAAGTTTCGGTTTGATGGTCGCGAAGAACGATGCGCGACGGAATAGCGAGCTTGGAGAATAGTACGTTAAGTTGCGGCTTGACTGTGGATCCGGATTACATAAGATAATTGTGGCTAGAAAGCTTGAGCCAATCATAAACCACGGTCCCCTGGAATTTAGTAGATGACCACTGTACGAAGTAACAATATTCTCCGATATCCAGGCTGATGCATCCAATACCTTCGTTTAGAAAATCGCGTACACCTATTCCTTATAGTTTTCAAGATGTTCCCGAATCATAAAAAGCTACTAATCAAGCACATGATCGCATGCCTTGATCGAACAAACCATAGGCATGCAAGACATGCGGCGACACGGTGAATAATTCCCCAGTAGTTGGAACTTGAGAGTAAAGTATCAATCGTCTCATGCTTCCTTCTAACAAGTCCATTCACATAGGCTTCTGTCATTATTTTGCAAGTTTATATTTTTTTCTTCTAAACCTTGTGGCTATTTCATGTCATAGCATGCTAGATTCCTTTTCCCTCTATTGAGAATGGGACCAACCCTCATACTGATCTTACCAACTTACCAATGGTAAACAAACCAGTTCATATTCCTGACATGAAATTCTTCGTTTATGCCTGGTAGGTGGAAGCAGAGACGTTTCCTCCCCGACCAGTCCAGTTGACGTGGTGGTACTTGCCCTCTGGGTACTTCTCGTTGGCGAACTCGGGCTTAATTAGGAAAGTGTGGGCACCAAAGTAGTCGCGCTGGGCCTGGAGCAGGTTGGCAGGTAGATCCTGAGTGCGGTATCCATCAAACCACGACAGAGCTGTAGAGAATGCGGGTGTCGGAATGCCGAGGACAGCAGCCTTGGCAACAACGTCTCTCCAGCCGGGTTGCGCCTTGTGGATGGCCTTGTTGAAGAAGTCATCGAACAACAAGTTCTCGAGGTCAGGGTTGTTTCGGTAAGCCGCAGTAATGTCCTTTAGGAAGACAGAGCGGATGATACAGCCACCTCTCCACATCAAGGCAATCGACGGCTTGTTGAGCTTCCACTTAAACTCTTTCGCAGCCTATTCTCATCTTGTCAGAAAGTTTATTTGAGGGTAGGAAGAAAGTCCACAAACCTCCTGCATCAGCATGAAACCCTGGGCATATGAAATAATCTTAGAGGCGTACAGAGCTTGCTCGAGGTCATCAAGGAATTGCTCCTTGCTGCCCTCGAAGCTACTCGTACGTCCAACATACTCGAGCTTCTTAGAGGCCTTAACTCGCTCGGCTTTGATGGAAGACAAGCAACGAGCCAATACAGCCTCGGCAATTAGGGTAACGGGCATTCCAAGGTCCAAGGCATTGATGGCAGTCCACTTGCCGGTACCCTTCTGACCAGCCTGGTCCAGGATCTTCTCGACCAGTGGCGTCCCGTCGTCATCGTTGAAGTACATGATATCACGGGTGATCTCGATCAAGAATGAGTCCAAAACACCCTTATTCCACTTTGTGAAGACGTCTCCGATCTCCTTGTTGGACAAGCCAAGACCGCGCTTCATGATATCGTAGGCCTAGTGGAATATAATTAGCTAATCTGTATCACAGGCGACGTTGGGGTTTACGAAAACGGAAAAGGGGGGTCCAACCTCGCAGATGAGTTGCATGTCACCATATTCGATACCGTTGTGCACCATCTTGACGTAGTGGCCAGCACCCTCGTCACCGACCCACTCGCAGCAAGGTTCGTTGTCGCTCTTAGCGGAAATGCTCTGGAAAATGTCCTTGACGTAAGGCCATGCCTCCTCGTTACCACCAGGCATCAAAGAAGGTCCGTATCGAGCACCCTCCTCACCACCGGAAACACCGGAGCCGACAAATCGGATACCCTTACCCGACAGGTACTTGGTTCGTCGGTTCGAGTCCGGGAAGTGAGAGTTGCCACCATCAATAATGATGTCTCCCTTTTCTAGGAGAGGTAATAGAGTCTCGATCCAGTCGTCGACGGCCTTGCCAGCTTGTACCAGCAGCATGACACGGCGGGGCTTCTTTAGCTTCGAGATGAACTCCTCGTTGGAGTGAGCACCAACAACAGACTTGCCCTTGGCCTCGTTTGCTAAGAACACGTCAACCTTGGAGACGGTTCGGTTGTAAGCGCAGATGGTGAATCCGTGGTCGGCCATGTTCAGAATCAAGTTCTGGCCCCTATGGATTTACTGATGAATATTACAAAGCATGGTAAAGGAGTTAGGAGTTAAGGTAGAACGTACATGACGGCCAAGCCAATGAGGCCCAAATCAGCGCTTTCGGATTCGTTAGCATGACTTCAACAGAAAGCTTTTATAACGACGTCGTAGGGAAATATATTATATGAATTGGTATGGTATGGTGTGGTATGGAATGAAGCTCGCCTTGGGCCTCCTAGGTTACTAGTTATGTTGGCGAGTCGAGCCCTACAGGGCCCGGGGAATCATCTCAGTTACAAAGGTCGCAAAGGCATACGACGGTGGGGTGATGATAATTGTTGATGGCGGGGTAATCATCATAGCCCAATTGACAGAGAGGGATATTTCAACTTACACGGCACCAGACATGATTGCGATAATGTTGGTAGCTCAATCGGATAGAGGAAGACGTAACTTTCGACGATGGAGTAGAAAAGAAGGGAGCGCAGGTGTAGGACTACTTTTCTATGATGGGAGTTGTGAAGAAGAAAAAAGTGGATGGGATGAAGGATGGAGGGGTAAAGTTTATGGTCGTCTAGGGGAAAAAAGGGCGTAGGAAGGAGGGGAATTTGTTACTGAAATATACTTCCCCTCCACTCTCCCAGCAACCTTACCTACACCTTTCTGACCAACCAAACTTAAGCTACCGGGTTTCCCAGGCTAGTTGAATATGACGGGAAAGCTCCTGCATCCCCATCAATCAAAGAACGGCCGGGAGGCACGGGCTTACTCAGGGCGCCTCCTTCAATGTATGCGATGTAATATGCGTTATCCATTACCAGATTCATAGATCAATTACCCGATTTGTCTCGATTCTAGTATATATTCTCTGACAGCCGAAGCATTTTACACCCATTCAACTCATGCATTGCACCTAGCTATTAGAGCATTATGAATACCCGCCTACGTTTTGGAACAGATTCGCTACTAAAATCATGTCATTTTGTTCTCTATGCCGGGGCCACGCCTCATTTCGGTCCTGGTTGATTCAGATTTCCCCGTGTCGCCTCAATGGCGTTTCGTAGGAATCCACCGGGGACGTTATGTTTGGAACACCCCGGGTCCACTGAATTGAAGCGAATTGGAGCGAATTACCTACCTGAGTACCTCACCCGGACCTAAGTATATAGTAATATACCTACTTGTTCAGCCGTATCATTTATCAGCCTGATTTCTCCGGGTTCAACAAGGTTGATGGGTTTGCTCTCACGTATTACTGGACGATAGTCCCGATCTCAGCAAGTTAGGAGACATTACCTAGGTAGTTAGTTATTCACGCTACTAGCAAAATGTTACCTACCTAGGTAGACGTATGTATGCTTACCAGAACGCTTAGCAATTAGGAAGCATCTAGACAAGATAACCCGTTGACAACCTAGGTATATGAGACATTGGCACCGTCGGAAAACGGAGGCACCGGAAAGCGATAGCATCCTAGTTACTTACATCAAGGGGCTGCCCTTCATGGTTACTGTAGGAACTCGACAAGCAACGCGTGGCTCAGCCTGGTAGAGCTATCGTATACCCAGGTACCTAGGTATGTATGTATGTATGTATGTATGTAGGTATCTTCTACATTTGGTGGATCTATTCCGGAAGAGCGAAGACATCGTGAAGGATCTTACTCAAAACCCGCCACAAGCGTCCAGAGGGGCTCCGTGAGCGGCGCAAAAACCGACCGAGCGTGGCTGCTGTGGAACAAGAAGAACTTCTCACGGACGCAGATCCCACTCACCTATGCGAGGCTGTAACAAAATCTCTCATGGCGCGAACCGGGCAATAAATGAACAGCCTAGAAACCAATCGTGGGGGGTTTTGTCGGCCCTTTACGCGGATTTGCGGGCCTCGAAACTAGTACGTCTAGCGGCCTTATTTTGCTTATGCGAGTGGGTTCAACTGGGTTGAGATCTTGGCACTCAACCGAAAGACGGAAGATAAAGTGAGAGAGCATGCCTTTGTCGTGAGTTATATCATAGACAATAGCATTCATGTTTGAATAGCCATTGTTGAATATAGACTAGTAGGTAATGATAGTTGTGTTGGTAGTTGTGATGTCTAAAAGTTCATACGTATGAATATGGGTAGTCGATTAAGCCTTTGTGGTCGTGGTCCATCTTGAATCACTGCAGTCACAGAAACTTCGTGAACCCCCAGACCCCCACCTAAAGTCCGAAGTGATGTTCAGACCTTGTTACCAGCCACAACTCATGACCCCACTAAGCCACGCCCGTCATGCGCCACAAGCGGTATGTAGGAAACCTTAATCAATTTGGCTATCAAAAATCTTGAGAACGTCAAATCTCGATACCAACCGTTCATCAACCACCAGCCGCACGCTCATTGAAAATCACTACGTCGTCCACCACCCGACTAAGTGACCGCACATAAAATACCTCTCTACAATACGCACATAATCTCAAAGACCATATCCTCATCTAAAAAGTAGAGAGACCTGGGGAACAAGGGGAACAGAGACGAGCAAAGTCTCATAGGTACGTGTTGAACCCGAAATACACACCACCACCACCTCTCGTCGGGCGCACAGCAAAATTCATCATGTCCTATCCGCCTCCTCCAGGCCCGAACTCATCGCTCCCACCTCGTCCTCCGCCGTCGCGCGTATCCGGCTTCAAGCCCGCCTTCTCGCCCGCCCCTCCCCCAACCCACACCCCGAGCCCCGGCGCCGTAACAGGCGCTCCCTACGCGCCTCCCGCGTACTCCGGCGCGCCCGTCTCCCACCACTCTCACCACCACCACCCCCCTCACCACCAATATGGCGGCACCTCGTCGTACCAGCAACCGTACGCGCGGCCCCCCTCCATGAGCTCCGGCGGCGGGTACCAGCCCCCGCAACCGGTCGCCGCAAACCCGTACCAGCCGTACCCCGGGCAGCAGCCTCAGCCCGGGGGCGGAGGCTACCCATCGCAGCAGACGCCTAGCTACTACGGCGCGCAGCCGCAAGCCGCCGCCCCCGCCCCCTCGACCGCGTCCTACGCCGCGCCGCCGCAGATCCGCAACCCGTTCCCGGCGCCCGCCCAGGCGCGCGCCAACGACGACTACGACCCGGACATGGCGGCGCAGATCGCGCAGTGGCAGAGCGCGTACGTGAAGGATCCCGCCAAGGAGGGCCCTGGCGCGCCGGGGGCGGCCGGGGCGGCGGGGACGGGACCCGCATCTGGCGGTCGGGCAGGTGCCTACGCGAACGGCGCTACGACGACGACGACTTACAGCGCGGAGTCGAGCGCCGCGGCTGCCGCAGCGGCAGCGGTAGGAGCTAACGCGGCGGCGAACCCCGAGAAGAAGAAGACGGTGGTGCGGGTAGGCGGCGGGCAGAAGTGGACGGATGACACGCTCCTCGAGTGGGACCCGTCGCACCTGCGTCTCTTCGTCGGCAACCTGGCGGGCGAGACGACGGACGAGTCCCTCTACAAGGCCTTCTCGCAGTGGAAGTCGCTGCAGAAGGCGCGCGTGATCCGGGACAAGGTGACGGCCAAGTCGAAGGGGTACGGGTTCGTGTCCTTCAGCGACCCGGACGAGTTCTTCTCCGCCGCCAAGGAGATGAACGGCAAGTACATCCAGTCGCACCCCGTCGTCGTGCGCAAGAGCACCACCGAGATCAAGCCCACGACGCAGAAGGACGGCAACCGCTGGAACAAGAACGGCAAGAACAAGAATTGGAAGAACAAGAACCGCGGCGGAGGAGGAGGAGGAAGCGGTAACGGATCTGGCGCCGGGGGCAAGCGCGAGGGAAGCTTCGAGCCGCACCTCGGCCCCGCGGCTGCCGGCGTGCATAAGCCGGGCCAGAAGACCAAGGGCGGGCTTAAGCTTTTGGGTTAATCGTGAGTGGCATAAAAGTATAGCTTGGTTACGAGACGAGACTATCCGCATAGCCCTCGTGTTATTGGGATTGGGATTGGGTTGCTTTGCTGTAATTCACCGATGTTAGGCGTTGAGGAAACCCAGATTATCAATGAAAAGCCTCGGTTTAGACGCCGGGGAACATGATCCATAATTGAAATCCCTTGAGAACGCAACTTTGATGTGCTCTATTTTAGGTGAAGATACGATGTCGTATTCCTTCCGTCCCTGTGACTGTTATACAATTTTGATTCCACGACCGACTAGCTACCAGCAGTCGTCTGCGTATACATACAAACTGTCTACCTTGCTGTTTTCCTATCCATAGTCCTTAAGACATTCAACAGTAGACCTGACTAGCTTTTATGCTCGAGTACTTAGATGTGTCAATCTTCTATATTTGCATTCGGGGTATCTTGTTTCCTTATGTGATCCTTTCGTCCCTACTTAGCTAGGTCATCGTTGCCTTAGACCTGCTTCGTTTCCTTCTCACCGTCCCCTGTTCTCTCACCTCAAGCTCTAGATGCGGTGCATCTGTTTTCCTCACACATCCACCAACTGCCTAGTAGCTTCCTCATCTGGCGGATAGATACTTAGGTCATGCATGGGCCCTGTCCTCTTAAACCGAGATCCTTTTCGTGTACCCCCTAATGCAGCCTTGACGTCCTACGTGAGTGATTCATCCGCCCCTTTTGTTTTTTTAATATTCACAGCCTTGCCACGCGGACACCGTTTCCAAGTATGCTTTATTCCATGCAGATGTACAAGTTTGCGCCTTATATTCCCCGCACCTCTATTTTGAACAATCTTTTACAAACAAAACAAAATCAGTTATGGTCAATCCTCCCTCGAGCGCTCCGTCCGGTGGGGTTCGGTAGAGCTTGAAGGTCTGGAGTTTGGTATGGAATCCCCGTCGGCGGCAAGCAGGTTATCTTCTATACCGCTCACGTCTTCGTGGGCTAGAAGTCCGGTTTCTTCCTCATCAGAATCGCTTCCGCGCTCAACCTCACTAGAGGAACCTGACTGCGCTTGTTGGTAGCTCTTGCTATGCACGTCTAGCTGGGCATCGTTGCGCATCTTGGACAGTTTGATCCAGTTGTAGGCACCGATAGCAGCAATCGTCACAACCAAGCCCGAGATGTTGATGGGTGTGAGCTTATCGTCGAAGACCAGCGCTGCGGCCGAAATGGTGACGACCTCTTTAAAGATACCAGCAATGGAAAGGGTGACAACGCTGCTTCGCTGCAGCAGAGCGAACTCGCTAGCCGTCATTAAGAAGGCGATGGTACCTGGGAAAAGGAGAATCAGGGGGGTCCTAAGAGCGCCCCACTCGTTACTCAAAGCCTTCAATCCCTCGATCAATTCGAAGAACCCCTCCACCGGTACCGCGATGACTATCAGAGTAAGGAACATGACAGGCGCAAGGAAGAAAATGCTAGAGAACGGATTCGAAGTGGCCGGGTTTCGAAGCAACAATATTTGCGTAAGACCCCAACGAAAGCCGGAGAAAAAGGCGGCGGATATGACGAGGATAAAACCTCCCAGCTCGAATTCGACCTCACCAGCTACCATCATCACCACACCACCAGTCATAGTCGCGATGATAGCTACCAGTTTCCACGTAGGAGTTTCGAGGCGGAAAACGAAGGCGAAGAGCAGCACGAAGGCCAAGGAAGAGGATTTGCACATGGCTACAATTGTGTTAGTTTGTATCTCATCATATACCGCGCGCGTCATCACATACTATAGAAAGTAAGGGTGATGAACTTCAGGGAAGTGTTTCCCAGTCCGATGTCTAACCCCGTGGCTGCACCACACGGCCCAATCCTCGTTAAATAAAACATCTTGGTCATAATTGGACGTTCAGGCTCAGCCTCGTGTCTCGACCGACCCAAGTCGGAGCTATACTGCGCGTGGAAGGGTCGTAAGGAAGGTATGAAGAATAATACTAGACTAGAAAGGGAAAATTGTACGAGCATGTGCGTCGCGGTCGTGAATAAGGGAAATGCAAAGTTGAGTTGGCCCGAATCGAACATCCATTTGTTGTACTAGGTAGGGAATCGTCGTTAGTATTCGAGGCTTCATCTCGTCGCATGATGTACTGGAAAGGCGGCAATTGACTTACTAAAGAGATTGACAACGAGAACAAATACCAGAGACCTATGAGGATCGCATTGACGACCAATTTCCTGAACACATTCTGGTCCGCCTCTTTCCGTTCCTCATCCGTGATCCTGTCCCTTGCGATCCTCTGGTCTAGTCTGGTATTTCGTCGTCGCTTGGCCTGCTTCCTCCGCTTATCCTTCTTCGTCAAGCCCGTCTCCTCGTCGTCATGTAGATCCTCTTCCGACATGCTGTCCTCGTCCTTGCCTTCCGATCTAGACACATCCCGGCTGCGATTTTCTTCGGAAATATTCACCTCCAAGTCACCAGGGCTCTTAATGCTGGTAGCACGTGGTCGCGAAGTTCGTGAATTGGATGGTTGACCGGGGCTCGGATTCGCTGTAAGCGTGCTCCGACGGCGACGATGGCCGGTGGGAGCAGCTATAGAATCCATCTCGATGTCGTCGGGATGGCGACCGGCGGCGTGGGCGGAGGAAGGGTTGGCACCATC
Organism: Annulohypoxylon truncatum; assembly: GCF_022578515.1. Taxonomy (NCBI): domain Eukaryota; kingdom Fungi; phylum Ascomycota; class Sordariomycetes; order Xylariales; family Hypoxylaceae; genus Annulohypoxylon; species Annulohypoxylon truncatum. Next base: position 857,169 of record NW_025953797.1, on the reverse strand, counting down.
TGACGACCAGTCTACCTTGAAGCTGGTGGTGGCAGAGGATGCTGAGGAAGGATTGGAGAAATCAATGTTGGTGGGATTGGGAGCCAGTACACTATTAACAGACAATGTCGTTGGCTGAGGCGGTGAAGAAAGAGTGGGCAAGCGTCGTTGAGATGGATGATAGTTGGACAAAGGAGAAGGCATATTTTTCCTTCGAGTGGTAATAAGAAGTTAGTGTACGGTTAGGAGGGCGTGAAGTAATACATGCAAATGGACCACAGAAAGCCGGCAGGCATCATGCCGTCCGAATGACCCCCTAATGTCCCTAATGTCCCTAATGTCCCCTAAATGGATCCCCCCTAGTGCCCCCAGTCCAAAGTCTCCAAAGTCTCCAGAGTCTCGATAGCCAGCTCGTTAACTCTACCTAGTGTCGATCAAGCCTGGGTACATAAAACCTGCCTTGGCGATGAAAACAATGGAAAGGTGACCGGTTGACGTGTGCAGCGGTTTGAGGGAGTCATGGATCCCTTAGGAATTACTCGCGATTAAACTTGTATCCGCGTTGTTTTATGCACGAACAGCCTCAGATGTGTAATTGTGGGTACCGTTTTATGTACGCTATCACGTACACCGTAGTTGTATGACATTTAACTGTACATATACTGTCTAATTCGATTTCCTACATGTTCCCCTTGGATATGAACATAAGGAGGCTTTACATCTTAGAGAATATATGTATCTACATACAAGACAGCTACATAATAAGATGTTAGTCTTTCAGAGCCTCGAATAAACGATCATGTTTACAGATAAATCAACCCCGTTTTGCGACAAATGCAATGCCGTTCTATTCGATGACTCCATAAGAGGAGGCTCGATAGCCCAAAGGGATAATGGCGAAGAATACCTTAGAATAGGCGATAAAGACGAATCCGAGAGCTTTGATATCGGTTTCCAATTCAAAGATTCGTATCCTGGTCTCCCTTCATTATCAAAGTCTGCGAAAGCTGGATGCAAGTTCTGCAGCTTCCTCAAAGAAACGGTTGTAAACCTCGACCAAAATTCTAATTTATTCGAGCCCAGGCTTGATGTAACCGAGATTGAAGATGTAACTGAGATTCAAATAAACATGGAGTATGCGTGGCAGAGAAATGTGTACAAGACGGCAAATGGACTTCATGCACTAGAAATCAACATATACGGGAATGATAGTGAAGGTACGTGGACAATTAGTTCTTCAGTCGGCCTCGGAATAAGACAAGTCTAACAAACGACAGGCCAGGAGCGTACAGGAGCCACTGTGACATGCTCTGTCGAATCAGCTCCAGGTGAGTGTATGCATAAGTTGTAGAATAGTGGTAGTCAAATTCTCACCATATCTCAACAGGCCCATGTGCTAGTTGGCTTCGTCTGAATATCAACAGACCTGGCTGCGTATTGAGACCAGATACTATCTCCTGGATTCAAAATAATCTAGACTCGACGGCTGAGGACTTTTCAAGAACACACCCTGATAAAGAATTCGTACCAACTCGTTTGGTACGTGTTGATTGTCAACCTCCTCGGTTGATAGAAACGCGTCATAGTCTCAGCCAAGGAGACAAAGGATCATTTCGGTATGCAGCTATCAGCTACTGCTGGGGGTCACCGGAGCAGGCCAGGTCGCAGTTGAAGACAGAGAGATCATCATTATCGTCAAGACTCTCATCCATAGAGGAGCACGAGATGACCCAAGTGCTGAAGGATGCAGTCACAACATGCCGTGCTCTTGCCATATCGTACCTGTGGATAGATACACTATGCATTATCCAAGATAATTCACAGGACTGGGACCGAGAGTCGGCGTCATTGAGCCAAATATACGGCAATGCTTACTTAACTATATGCGCATTATCGTCGGATTCTTGCAACGGAAGTTTTCTTAACCGGGAGCCAGCACAAATCGAAATACCTTTTACATCGAAAGTGAGACCTGATATCCGCGGATCATACAACTTAAGGGTTGATCCCTTTCTGCGCTACTATGAAATGCCAGGCGAGGATGTCGGGAGAAGCACATGGGAAAGCCGTGCCTGGACTTTCCAGGAGAAGGCTGCGTCGGTACGGATGCTAGCGTTTAACAAGTCGGATATTCACTTCATCTCCCCGTGGAGAAAACAGACACAATACGAAGGAGATATGGAGTTTTACGACCGCAGCTATTTTCAAATAGCCCAGCTAGGATGTTACAAGGACGATACTGATCAAGTTATAGATTTATGGTACAATAAAGTGCTCCCCGGATATTCTAAGAGGCTGCTGACGCATAAGAAAGACCGTCTCCCAGCTCTTTCCGGAATCGCACAGCACTTCAGTAGATTGTTAGACGACGAGTATCTCGCTGGTCTCTGGAAGCGCGATTTATATCGGGGCCTATCTTGGAACTGCTCGTACGACAATCCTCAACCGTGGGACGATTTAATAGGCCGACTTGGAAGTCCCTCCGAATACGTAGCCCCTTCATGGAGCTGGGCTACCTATACTGGTCTCACGGATTTCAGTTTTGGCACATCGCATGGTAGCATCTACATGTCGGAGGCTGCTAAAAAACGGGAAAATCTTCGGAGTGAATGTCGTGTTTTGAAAGTAAACGTCACTCCGAATGGCGTCGACCCGTTTGGTCAGATCAAAGCAGCGTCATTGCAGATTACAGCCAAGATCTGCTCTTTGCCAGCCGATATATACCCTTCCGAGAGAAAACTGACAGAAGCTACTGTCGGCAACTGCTTGGACCCTTTTGCGTATTGCTGTCTCGATTGGAGACCAAACATCCTAAGGGAGCCTCGGAGAGAAGTAATGATGTTATTGCTTGGGACTGTTGCAGTATTAATCCATAAAGTTAAGTCCTACGGTATATGGGCTTTTGGTCTACTCATCAATCCCGTCCCCGAAAAAGATAAATACCATCGGGTTGGGATCTTCTGCTCGGCACCGCGCCAGAGATGGAGTACTCGTTTATTCAACGATTGCCCGGAGAGGACTGTCGTTCTCATCTAAATTTATCGCATATATCGATATTTTCGATATACCAACCATGTGAATCGTCTTAAAGAATATTTCTAACGGTATTCTTTTAAACGGACATCTCCAAGATCTACAGATTCCCCCTTGTTTTAAGTTATAACCAAGTGGAGATCTAGAAAGTTGCTTGGGCCTCCGACGTTTCTCACCGTTGAAACTCTACGGCTTGTGACTTTTCGATTTGGAGAAAGGCAAAGCTTTTGTGTGGGGCGCCGAGCAAATCCGGGGTTATCCAGACTTCCCATTCGCCTAAACATTCCAAATCTTGATCTTGTTCACAAATATCTAGACTACACATCCTCTAAAAAAAGCCGTCTCTAATTTCAAATTGTGACTTGCATAACTTGACGTAATTTCAAAATCCCCCAATATTTCCTATTCTAGACTCAGGATTTATCAACAACACGTCGTCTAATTAGATACGAAAACTCGTATAGTGTGGGCACCATCTAATTGTGAGTGAGATGAGGTGGGCTTAGCTCATAATCTCACCGGAGCTGAGCATCTGCTGACAAAGTCACGGTCCGCTCGATAGCCTACACAGTACTCAAATATCACGAATCAGACAGAATGTTTCGTCACTGACCGCAATATGGGCTGTTTCTGAAGCTAATAACACGCACATATAAAACCAGCGGGGTAAACTGAACAACGATAACAGTTACATTATCCTTCACGCACCTTGCGCGAGCCTGTAAGTCTACGTCTAGTTTATATTCAAGAGAAACATAGGAAAAACCTATCAAGTAACCCTACACGAAGTCATAGCATCCTAAGACAGTATTTGCATCTCCTCTTTCCTGTCAGGGGCAAACTCGTCCTTGTATCGATCCCATAGCTTCTCCAGCTCGGTCACATACAAATCATGTAGTCGGTTGATCTCTTCCTGATCCACCGAGTTCGATTGCGTGACCTTGATCGGGGCTCCAACCACGATATTCAACGGACGGCGGTAAGGCATGAGGCCTACGTCGTAGTTGAAGATCCCTCGTCCATGTAAGAAAGGAAGGGTGAACTTCCACACCTTCAGAACAAACATCTGGACCTTGTGTACCATCGGGTGCTCCTTAGGATGCAGCTGGTCGTAGAGGTTGTTTTCGCCAAATGCTAGCACAGGTACTAGGTCAGCGCCTGTTCTGACCGCAATCTTGACAAATCCCTTGCGCTCCTTCAGAATTAATCGTAGCTGCCCCGGTTGCGCTTCAAGGGATTCCCGAGCACCTCCGATAACAATAGTCACGCCACGACCCATACCCTCCCCGTTCGGTCCACCTTTACTCAGGATGTTGACGATAGACTCTTTCGAGACCGACCGCATACCAGCGGCAAGGATGTATTCACGGTATAGCGGAATACGGAAGTTCGAGTCCAGGGTCAGTAGACTGTTTGTGATGCCAGGAAATTTCTCTGAAAACCCTAGAGCGTCAGTAGCAAAAGCTGCCCAGGCGCCGTGGGAAATGATGCCATGAGGGTGATAACCAAATATATACTTTCGAGTAGGCGGTAGATCGTGGGTCTTGTAAAGCTTAGCTGGGAAGTAGCCCGCGAAGAGATGCCATATGTAACTTTTGCGGAACCACTCAGATCGGTATTTGAGCTTTCCATCTGTAGCAGCTTTTGAGCTTAGGCAGTGTAACAGGTATATAAGTAATAGCGGCCAGACAAAGGGGTTAGCAGACAGAGCGAAAAAGATGGAAACAGTCAGAGCTATACACATGCAGTGCATAAGCACCACGAGCGTCTGCAGCCTGCGTTTTAGAGGCACATTCCACGGGGCCCATCGGATCCCACCATTTGCGCTTGGCTTAGGAGGTAGGTGAATTTCGTCCAGCGTCATATCATCTAACTCAGGATATGAATCGTCGTCATCTTGAGTATGGAGACCACGCCTAGGAGGTGAGTCCCCTGTTTCCTCGACCTCACCATTTAGATCGGATTTAAGAGCGGAGGCATAGCTTGCCACATTCGTCTCGTCAACATCCGCTGTACTTTCTAAGCCAACAATTGTGGTAGCATCACTACCTTCCATGGAGATGGTACTCCTCTCGTGATCTGGAAAGTCATGAGTTCCCTTCATAGGAATGTCGCCATTTTGAAGTTCCCCCTTCAAGTTAGATGATGCATCTGCGACTCCATTCTCCTGGACATTTTCCATCTTGGAAGCGTCTTTTACCCCAGAGTCTTTGCGCTTAAAGACTTGGTACGATGGGCAGCGCTTAGAAACTAATATCCTAGGAATGTGGGATGAGATATTCGGACTGGGTCCCGAAACTCTTGCCGCACTTATTGAATCCTTGAGTGACGAACTTTGGTTGTCTACGGATGGCGAGTGGGGGGAATAGTCACTGGTTGTACGTGGAATCCGGGCTTGACTCGCTGCGGTTCTAGTCGTACGGGGTGGAGTGTAAGGATTAGACAGATCGCTGCTATCTTGGCTCGCCTAGAGGGAAAGGGAGTTTCAGTCAACGTCTTCGTCTTCTTGTGATGAGTGGTATTTGTAAAAATGCGCAAGACATACTATGCTTGACGAAGCAGAGACCTCCCGCTTACGTCCTCTAGGAATTATGGATTTAGTATCGCGCGTCGGGGTTTTCGAGGGGCTATGCTTTCGGGAGCCTAGGTTAGAGTCAGAATCGGCCATTTGTACTTGATCCCACGGATCTTGATGACATCTTCGTCCTAGACGTGGTAACTTGGAGTCGTGAGAGTTGTGAGAGCTATTGGGAGGCTCCTGGCGCGGACGCTGGCGCTGAGGGCTTTTACTCTTGCCATCCGCCATAATTGATAAAACCTAGGGATCAAGTGCTATTCACGTCGTCGAAAAGAATGGAGATAGGACATACCTTAGAAAAAAGGAGAGAAAGGCAAGAAGTGTAAGACGTACTAAGTATGTAGGTATCGTCTATCGTCCGTTTTGGGGATTAAACTTTGAACGTTGTCTGAGAATGCCGGTACTGGCTCTATATAAAGTTTCCCCTAGGAGGCCCGTTTCGTTGGCTAAAAGATTTAGGTCTGCGCCGCGTTGCGATGGCTCGAAGACTATTATGAACAAACTCGGAAATCTCGCAGCCTCGGTAACCTCGGTATGCGATCTGCGATCCGCGATTTGCGACAGACGACGACAAGAAAAACCGGGCCGAGCTAGAATTCAATGACCTGCATCGCAATTGGAAATGTGCCAGAAAGAGAGAGATTTTAGATCTCTTCAAAAATGGCAAGGCTCGGGTCCGAAAATAAAGAAAGATGTCAGCCAACAGTTACACAATATCGCCAGGAAAATCCATCTTACAAACATTCCCAGTTAAGAAGGTTGTAAAATTGTAAGGAGAGAGCTGGCTGTTTGTAGCTGTAGGTAATTTCTAGTTACAGTGGGGCTTACAGCTCATTGTTAAGGCAAGGGCATAAGTGATGAATGACGTATGAGACAGCACCCACGCTGGCACATGCAATTCATTGGCTCAGCTGCACAGTTATATTATCTATCGTTATAACATCACCATATGTAATTACGGAAGTCATGAATAAATCATAGCTTTCTCTCAGCCAAAACGACACCCCTTTCCAGTATTCAAGTTCTTGGGATTTTTCATATCATTAGCATTCTTAAAGTAGGTAAGGGCCATAAACTGCAATAATGCAATAGTTTATCAGGCTATTAAGATGATTTATACTTCCTACCCAAGTCGTCAACTTATCTATATCACCTTCTAAATCTAGGTGGTTGATGTCAAGTCTAATCTCTATTGATATCTATGAATAGTATAATATATTATATACTCACTAACCTAGTTTTCCAAGATGAGTCCAAGACTACTGCTTCAATTGCAGTCTTGCGTTCCAGCCCACCACACATCTGATGAGATCCCAATCACCATCTAGACCAACCCAATCTGTAACTACTATACCAGTACTCCCATCCCCTACCTTTAGACCTGCTGGTCCCTTACCATCTTCACCGTGTCGTAAGCAGAGATACTCGATAATGGCCGGATTCGCCTTGGCCGCGATCTTCTCCGGCCAGCAGTTGGCGTTGAAGAAATTGCTAGCACTCAAGAAATTCACGAAGAACGGCGGCGATGCCACACCTTCTTTATAACCTTCGACGCCAGGAATGGGACACGCAGGTTCAGCCGCCCGTTCAAGGTGACCGCGGGCCAGATCAAGCTTCTTTTGGATGTTATGGCTCTGGTCAATGTCGTAAAAGTCTTGTACACGGCCAAGCCCGCTTCCAATTAGTCCATCCTCACAATTGTCCGGCCAGACGCTGGCGTCAAGTCCCCATCCTCGACCGCCCCATTCACCATCTAGGCTCGGGTCGTTTTCGTGTCGGCGAAGAAGCACAATTTTCCCTCGCACCTCACCAATTTTAGGAATCCGTGGCTCGGTATACCACCGTCTTCCGTCCTCGTAGTAACGCGCCTTCAAGATCTTAGATAACTGCTGATCAGTGCCCCTGCCGGTACCCTCGCGCTTCACACTCATGATAAGTGTTTCAGATGGATTAGCCTCCAAGAATGAGTAAATAACTTCAAGCATGTCTTTGAAGTACTTAGTCCCCGTGAGTGATATTGGAAACGCGCTATGTACGAGCGCGAGCTCTGAGGATTCGGAACCCACGTTTACGCGGATGTCGAAGAACCGCACGCCATTATCCAATTGCTCACGCACGTTGACTGCTTGGCAGCGTACCGAAGGTAGCGCGACATGACAAGTCGGGCTATTGTGCGTGCCTGGGATGGATAATGCCGAGAGAGGATACTCGTCGTGCAACTCATGCATCCAACTTGAGAGATTAGTTGAACTAAAGACCGCTAAACAACTACCAGCCTGGACGTAGATAGTCGTGTACTCGTTAGGAGCATCGTTCAACTTCGTCATGACAGTACTGCGCTGCGAAGCACTCGGCACATCTACCTGGTACCGGTGTCCATCTGACTCGAAGGTCAAGCGGATGACCTCCCGGCCGGGGTCAGCCGTGCGAATGTCCGTTGTGCGGGTCTCGAAGGGCCCGATGGGGAAAGAAACATCACGACGGTCTCGAGCATCGCCCTGGATGCGGACGTTGGGTGAAAGAGACGTCGAGTTGAAAATGCCAGTGATCCTACCAAGAGGAGTCGAGCGGCCGGACACAGACTGTCCTTCGAACCGCTCCACGAGCTTGAGCTCTAGCGGAGTGGCTGTGAGGTTACGGATTGTGAGGTCCGCCATTGGCAAGGATTTTAGGTTAGGAAACTCCGGTGAAGTAGTAGTAGTAAAAGGAATGTCATCTAAGCGGATTTACATAACGTAGAGCCATGGCTAGGTCTAAGCGCCAGTCCAGGAGCATTGTCTTAGGCGGAGGTAAAGGGACACGGCGATTGGATAAGATGCTGTGGGGAGCTTCATCGAAATGCAGCTGGAGTTTATTACTTTTTCCTGGTAAAAGCAGCGCCACTGCCAACAAATCTAAGTAGGAATTGGAAGCCCTTTTCATTCTCTTTGGAATTATCTAGGTACGTGTTACAAAGCTAATAATTAATCTGTAACGTGAACGAAACGCTTTTCAATAATTCATGAATATTTACATAAAATGTAGAATTCATGTAAGGTTGGAGTCACAGCTTATCGATATTGATGTATCGAGATTTTCGTTGTAGGCGGAATGGTTAGTGCAAAATCGTTTAAAGCAATACCTATCAGAACCAAGACTCTTTCATCATCTACATTTTATCAACCACTGTCGCGCGAATTCCTCAAATTTTGGGGGTTGGAAGCCATGCTTCCCCGTCTAGTAGCGCGTCTTCCTCTAGCTAGACACTATGGGTTATGTATGAGAAAATTTAGTAGTGAGGCTACCACTACTCAGAAAATCAGTCTCATATTGTCGACAAAAACCCCTAAAGTAGGTCTATTTCATATCAGATTTCCATAGTAGCTAATGTCCATCTAGCAAGTGGTTATAGAGGCATTACACAAGCATTTTGATCGTTTGCCTAGGAAATCTATCAACACTCTGGATGGTGGAGCAGCCATTTTTGCTTCCCCTAGTTTCGCAACCTGGTTAAGAGATGATAGTTTCATAGAAGGCTTACTTGGAACTCTCTTCGACCTAGGTAACCATGAAAACTCCAAATGCGAAAGCCTTGACGCTTTGTGTGCGGTGACAGATGGGCTCACACCGAAAACACTATTCAGCGAGCCCCAAACGGGCTTTTCCATATTATATGGTCCAACGAAGAATCTCCTTCCTGGCTTATGGGATCTTGATAGTTATCAATCAGTCAGCGATCAGGATATAGAATCTTCGGTGTCATTCTTATCGAGCCCTCTACCCAAAGATACACGGCCCCTTGAGATTACATTGCCTTTAGCAAATACAGTTTTTCATACTGGAAGCCGCACTACTTTGTTCGCAAGCCATTGGCAACGCGATCGTCTTGGGAATTTGGCTCATTCCCAGACGTCCACGAAGCTGACGCAGCGGATATGTCCTGACATCAATTTAGCTGACCACACACGCCCGCTTCTTCCTTTCCTGCCGTTAATACCCCCTCGGAGAATTGTTGCTGGCTTAGGTAATATCGTTCGCCAGGTCGAAGTCGATGGTTCTCCAACCCCTGCCTCAAAAGAGCTAGAAAGCCTCGTTCCAAGAATTTTTGATATTAGATCCAAACGGGATGTATCATATTCACCCGGCCCTATCGGGGTATGGTGTTGGATTTTACCTCCTCATGTCGTGGAAAAGTACAACCTTCTTAACCTAAAAGTCTTCGAAGCCGAATCACCCCAATCGGAAGCAGAATTAACCCTTCAGAGCATGAATATGTTCTCTGAGTTGATCTCTTCCGGTTGTCGATTACATAAAATACGTATGTAATTAACAGTATAGTGTGTCAACTCAAGCTAACGGGGATTTAGTCAGCGGAGGAGGCGGCTGGGGCCTCAAGCAAGGACTTCTTTCCCTTGATCCTGAGACACAGTTTTCTCTGCCGAATCAAGACGATCAACATGACATCGAGATGTTCATCAGAGCTTTCAAAGACATTGGTAATCCTAATCCATCTGAGGGCCTTGTAACTCCAGGTTCATATATCATGTTCTGTATCGAACCGCACTTAACAGAGAAAGAAATAGGGGCAAGCCGGCAGATGGCCCCAATGACAGCCCTAGGTGTTGCTCCGAGCGGTGATCAAGAACCTGATTCTGCAAGCCAATCAAATGATATCGAGATAATCGACAACCATTTCGGTGTGGTATCAAAAGCTGGTTTATTCTTGAAAGCTACGACGTTGTCTCATATGGACAATAGCAGTGCAAGCAAATCAGCTGAACAACCCCAGGTATTCACAACGAAGATTGACTCGCCACGAGCTTCATTTTTACTTTATGGACCTCAAATATAAGTAAATTTCGAAAGGCGACTCATAAAGTACTTATTATAGTACTCTTGACGTCCTACGAAATCCCTCCATGGGTTTGTACGTAGCAAACAATATACGTACTACAGCATACAGTGAATTTAATAGTTTGCAAATACTGTGCAACCATGCAGCTGTCCAGCCGCCAGCGAAGGGTCCACGCTAACTCCACGCTAGCCATTAAAATAGCGTCAAAGCTCTGCGATACAATGGCTACGTACCTCTGTACCCCGTTACACGTACAACTAAAGACCCTCTGAACAAAGCCGCGTCTTTGTAGCTGACATTTACCAAACATCCATTTTACAACAACGCTCGAAAATGGATCGTAGTCTTGATGAGATCGTCGCTGAGTCTCAGGTATGTAATTGAACCATAATTCGACCAAATTGATGATTTGTGGTCGCTTTGTTGCCATTCCTGCTAACTGAATCTTCAGCATAAGAAGCGAGGCTCTAGACCTCGTCGAGGCGGAGGAGGAGGCGGCGGTGGTGGTGGTGGTAGTGGTGGACGACCTCGTGAGCGTGACACTTTTCCTCGCGACGGTGTAAGAAAGGTAATTGGCTCATTATGCACATACTATCGGCTTTCAGTAACTAATCGTCTGCCATTGCAGGTGCATATTTCCTTTCCCTCTTCGACTACGCACTCCCTTTCCTCGAGCGACCGGCTAAGTTATCGACTTGCGCTCGATGCCTCGGACTTCGATCGGTGATGGTATATTCGTGAAGTGACAACGGCTAACTAGCAATCTCGTTCTGCGAGACAGTCAACCCGAGATGATTCGAGAAACATGGATTCGTGAGTAGAACCGCTTCGTATTCCACGCATCATCTTTGTAAACTGACCAGAGCCTAGTGAATGGGTTCACGACAAATTCGACGAGCCTGGCTGTAAGTCGATCGATCAATGTTGCCAAAAATCCGGTCGCATTGACTAATAGAACATCAGCTCGTAGCCGTCAGCGAAACCCACGACGTCGACCTTCTCCAGAACGATTTCAGTTCGTATAACCTTATGATACTTAACCCCAAGAGGCGACCATCTAACCGGATAATAGAGAGACTCGTGGAGTTAAGGTCAAGGTAGACAACTTGCACTATGAGCTTACGGAGGACGACCTCGACGTAAGAATGAGCACATCTTCCCACCGCTCGATCTATATTAATTAGGTTTTAGGGCTTGTTCAACAAGATAGGTCCTGTTGTGAAGCTGGAGTTGCTGTACGACCGTGCTGGACGCTCAGAAGGCACAGCCTTCGTTACCTACGAGACCCGTGAAGATGCGATGGAGGCAATCAAGCAGTACGATGGCGCCAATGCCAAAGGTAAGGATAGACCACGATGATTACACGTCAGAGACTAACATACTCCCTATAGGTCAGCCAATCCGTCTATCGACCGTGTCCTCGGCTCCTCGCCGCAACCCATTCGACACCGCATACATGCCAGGTCGTCCGTTAGCCGAGCGCATAACTCGCCCTCGTTCTCTGTCGCCTCGACGCAACTCGGAGAGGGACAGAGGTGTTGACCGCTACGTGCCTGGCCGTGTCAGTCGGTCGCGCAGCCCTCTGCCTCGTCGACGTGCTGGCGGAAGACGACCCGGAGCTCGACGTGAAGGAGGCACGAGCACACCCAACGGCCGAGAGCGAACTGGCCGGGACGGACGTCCCAAGAAGACGCAGGAGGAGCTCGATGCCGAGATGGCGGACTACTTCAACCCCAGTGGAAGCAATGACGCACCCCCGGCGGCACAGACAAGCGGTGATGCTCCGGTCGGCGATGTGGATATGATCGAGTAAATCGGACCGGTGGATGGTTATTTATTACATGGTAAACACATGATTGCTTGTACGGAGTATTAAGATGGGTCAACAAGAGTGCTTTAAGTCCGATTTTCATATATTTGGTCTCATGCTAGGCAAATAAAATCTTCCTGGCTCTCTATCTGCTGTTCGACTAGCCCCTGAGTGCAGCTGCAGTCTCATGAGCAGATCACGATCGTAGTTAACTTCGACTCCTTGTATCTGATCTTTCTAATCCACCTTTGCTATTTTGAAGCGGTATCATATTAGGAGCTATGCCATCGTAGTTCTAGATCTAGATCTATAATAGACATGCTGATGCCTCAATCTACCTTTAAACCGCCTTTAACGGAGTCTACCCCCTCTCCCATCATCTAATCGTTCTTCTTCCTCTTCGTCTGCAACCCCTCCGCCATAGCAAGCGCCACATCCTCCACCGTCGTGCCGCGCTTCCTCTTCCCGATCTTCTCCTCACCCAGCACCGTGTCGTCCGCCACGGTCCTGTACACCTTCGCGGCGCCGATAAACGAGTCCGGGTCGAAGCCGCCCTCCTCCGACAGCGTGCGCGCGATCTCCTCCATCTCGCCGACCCAGCGGTACGCCTTGGGCGCCATGCCCACGACCCCCCGTTCGGCCGTCGCCAGGTGCGTCGGCAGCACGGCCGCCAGCTCCGACTTTAGCGTCGGCAGGACGCCCAGCCGGTGCGCCGTCGTGAAGGCCTGGATGGCGAGCGACGTGAAGCCCTTGCTGAAGCTCGCGAAGCACATCTTCAGCCCGCTGGCGGCGCCGACGTCGGTGGATATGTGCTTCATGTTCAGCGTGGCCGAGAGCTTAGGCCCGTACCCCGGGATCTCGGCGATGGGGTTGGGCCCCGAGGTGGGGATGCTGGGCAGGTACCATTCCGGGGAGGCGCTGCTGCCGCCGGGTTTGGGATGGGGAGGCCCGCCGAGGATGGACCCGTCGACGAAGCGCACGGTGAACCCGAGCTGCGCGTTGTTGCTGAAGAGCGCGGCGATGCGCTTCACGCTCGACGGCGCGACGGCGTTCAGGTCCGCGAAGTAGAGCGGGGAAGAGGGGTCGCGGCGCAGGGGCCCCGTGAGGGCGTCGACGATGCGCTGCGCGGTTGCGACGGCGTCGCGGGGCGGCACGACGGAGAGGATGACGGGGCAGGATTGCGTTAGGGCCTCGTCCGAGTCGAGGAGTTCGACCTGCGCGGCCTTGGCGCGCTCGAGGGTGTCGTTGCTGTGGGTGGTTTAAGCATGGGATCGGCTTAAGGATACGGTGTTGAGGAGTAATAGTATAGATGCAAAAATCGACGAGAAAGCCCGAGAGTAAATTTTACAAACTCGGGACCGGCGATGCTGATTAATTGACTGACCTTCGACCTTTGATGTTCGTCGCAACGGAGAATCCGTTGGCGATCAGCAGCTTGGCAATCCCGACTCCCATATCCCCGATGGAGATTATGCCGATTTTCGCTAACGGAGATGCCATTGTCGGTTCTCACTCAACTACCCAGGCAATACCTTGTTGTAAGACTATCTTCACGTTGCCTGTGCTAGGTGTCACAAATCCCTTCGATTAAGACTGCTATGATCATTCGTCACATACGCAAGAAACAAGGTATCTCAATACTTCGCGGTGCCATGGTGAGCTTCGTGCATGGGTACATGTCGGTGGCTTGGAGCATTGATGTCCCGCGGGCCAATAGGCTCTTAGCGATTGAGATTCCTCTATACTAGCAAGAAATCGCGTGAGAGGGTTGCAGTTGGACTTAAACTGTCCGATATACGGAAGAGCTGAACAGTGAGCATTTTCTATAACATGAAGTTGTTCGGAATAGAGTTATGAGCTGAGAAGTTGATGATAGCAAGAATTCATACCTAGAAACTCTAAGCTTATAGTCGTCGATTCTTGCTATCATCATGTCGCACTTTACCTTTGTATTCTAGTTCTAAGATCATATCGTCGATTACCTAGGTACATATACCTATTTCAAGTAAAAATTGAATATAAATGTAGTGTACTAATCAAGTATATGTACACGTTTGATGAGGTTGATAATTGCTCGCATTTGATAAGTTGGCAAGAGGCACATGTCAAATGTACTATGCAGATGTACCAGTTGGAAGCTGCGAATGCGACCGGGGTACACTAGTGTATTCAATGTATTCACTTAAATGCAGGTGCTTGCAGTTCAGAACTTAAAAAAAAACAATTATTCTTCGACCCAATCGTAATCATTCCCATCTTCGGCCACATCGCTAATACGGAAACCCCTTCGGCTACCCGTCGGGGGGCGGGGCTAGGGGACAGGCTAGCCACATGGTAATTAGGATTGCATCTTTGAATCTATCCGAATCAAGCATGGACTTCGTCCTTGAATCTTGCCGTGTCCGCGTTACACACCACCATTCGCCGTGCCACGATGGAAAACTCTCCGCACGGAAGTCATTGATGTTCTGAAGATCCAAAGAACAAGAACTCGCTCGCTCTCCTAGCCTGATGGAGTATTCAAATCATGATCATCACTAGGCACCGCAAGTGCCGTTCAGCCTCTTATCATCCGAACCTGTTGCAAGAAGCTTGGAAATCTATCCGGCTGTGCGTCTGCGGGGATTGTAACAGTTCGCCCAACGTGTGGGTGAGCAACTTTTACTATGCAGATTCTGTGTGCGTCTATAAGCGAGAACGAGGTGCCTAGTGTATTGGTATATTGAAACCAGCCACTAATGATCCCTATGAAGCTAAAGGGGCAGACGAGTGAGAGCTTGATATTCCCATGACGCGTCTCTTTTATCACTTGCGAGCCGACAATCATCTGACATCCCATTGCCTTCATTTGTCTATTTCTTCGAAGTTGACGTTGGTAATCCCTGCAAGTTTCACCCGCGCTCATATGTATCAGGGACCAATCTGTGGGCCGGCCAGTGTCGGATTCGCTTCATCCCGTTTCCATTAACCAGATCTATGTACCTACTCTTACAGTAATCAACTCACAATACTAGGTGGTATATATAAGGCGGCTACGCTAGCTTTCAATCGCCCCGGCGGCTTTTAATGCATTCCATAGTCCCACTCGGCCCAAGAAGTCCGACTAAATCGGCTTTTTCCATAAACACCGGTTTCCTATTGACGAAACACCTCAAACTACTTAGCTGGGATTAACCTGCTATTTAATTGGCTAGGCATTCTGTAACAGCTACTAAACTTGTCATGCCGACATCCTATTAACTGGGAAGCATTCGCCTTTTCTAATCAATGACTTCTAGATTTAAGTAAACGCCTAATTCTCAAGACATACGTCGATCGTTGCTAGGAATTTTATCAACTCTAACTACTACTGCTCTGGTCGCCGTTCGGACCTGTTGAGATCGGCTTCTCAACGTATGACCTTTCGGCTAGCCCCTGTTCCGTCCGTCTAATAAGACACATCGCCTGGGATCAAATTCGCCTTAATGCGGCCGTAGCCTTTATCTGGCTCAGGATCACTCTCAGGAACCAAAATCGGCAACTGTATTATTTCAACTATACACCATATCCACGATGCTGTCTACTTGGCGGAACTTCTCCGTTATATCTCTCCTTTCCTCATATCTCCTCGTCTCTCTCCAGCCAGGATGGACCAAATCACAGCTTTTTGGCACATTTGTTGCCATCTGGTTTCTCCAAGCATTCGTCTACTACGCTATTTGGAGGGCGATCTTATATCCTAAATTATTCTCTCCTCTGCGTGGTCTTCCTCACCCTAAGAATGGGTCTTTCTTCATGGGACAATTCAAAGATATACGCTCTAAACCAACTGGTATTCCTATGAGGGAATGGTATGTATATACACCGCTGACCATATACGTTGGTGTCTTGCTAATGGAATATGAAAAGGGTTTCCACTATACCAAACAATGGTATAATTCGATATCTGGGTCCGTTCAACCAAGAGCGTCTACTTATAAGTGGTTCTAAGGCACTTGCTGAGGTCCTAGTTACTCGAAATTATGAGTTTCAGAAGCCAACCACTATTCGCTTCGGCCTTAGTCGTCTCCTGGGTGTTGGTATACTTCTTGCCGAAGGCGAAGAACACAAGTTCCAACGTAAGAACCTCTTGCCCGCATTTGCATTCCGACATGTCAAGGAACTTTACTCGACCTTTTGGTTGAAGGGTCGTGAAGTTGTACAAGTTATGACGAAAAGTATCATCGCCGATGCGCAAAGTGAGGCGTCTATCCAAGACCCTGAGAAAGCAAAGAAGACATCAATAATAGAGGTCGGTGAATGGGCGTCCCGGGTGACGCTAGATATTATCGGTCTCGCTGGATTTGGTCAAGACTTCGGGTCTATTCAGGATCCAAAGGCCGAGCTTAGTGAAACGTATCGAAGTGTATTCAAACCATCAAGACAGGCCCAGAGGCTGGCTTTCCTAAGTCTGATCTTTCCCAATTGGTTGCTTGCTCGACTTCCTATCAAGCGCAACAATGACATCAACGCAGCAGCAGAAACCATCCGAAATGTATGCCGAAGACTAATCCAAGAAAAGAAGGAGAAATTGGCACGCAAGGAGCTGAAGGATCGCGATATTCTCTCTGTCGCTTTAGAATCTGGCGGTTTCTCGGACGAGAATCTCGTTGATCAGCTCATGACTTTCCTAGCAGCCGGTCATGAGACGACGGCTACTGCGATGACATGGGGTATTTACATGCTCTGCAGATATCCTGAGATACAGAAACGACTCCGTGATGAGATTCGAGCAAACCTACCCCCTATCGACTCAGACAAGGGGGTTAATAGTCAAGACATCGATCACCTGCCTTACCTGAACGCTGTCGCAAGCGAGGTCCTACGATATTACGCCCCGGTCCCACTCACACTCCGCGAGGCTGCTGTTGATACTACGATACAAGGACAAAAAGTGCCCAAGGGGACGGCGATCATGTTGTCGCCATGGGCAACCAACTTCGACAAGACTATGTGGGGTCCCGACGCACACGAGTTCAACCCAGACCGATGGATGCCTAAGGGTCCTGACGACAAGAAAGCCGCTAGTGGAGGTGCGTCGAGCAATTATGCATTCTTGACGTTCCTTCACGGGCCAAGGAGCTGTATCGGGCTGGCCTTCGCCAGAGCCGAGTTCGCTTGCTTGCTAGCGACATGGGTTGGTCGATTCGAGTTTGCTCTGGCAAATGAAGAGTATAGGGACGAGAAAAACATAATGATTAAAGGAGGCATCACTGCTAGACCGGAACACGGCATGCATGTCTACGCTACGGTCTTGGACGGGTGGTGATTTGTGTGACGTGTCTGATGGATTATTGGATACAGAACTAACTTGTATATTGGTGGTTAGGTTATATTTAATGATCTAGGATATTGTTAATACCCCTTAGTCTTACTTAGGTAGTTATAGGTACCGTGTATAGATCCCAATGGTAGATATCCCAGTGTTCCAAGTCGAGATTGAATCTAGGAAAGGAGCAGTAAACAGATATATCCCCATAGTGATTCTTGCAATTTTGGTACCTAAGGGGGGCGAAAGGTATGCTACGTAACCTATTACTACACATATCTAACTGATCTATTGTACCTTGATAAGGATGTACGACGTCCTCCCATTTTTGTCTACGCCACCTTTACAAGCCCCTAACGCCAACCTTCAAGAACCACGGGTCCTCGTCAATGCGCTTCCTCAGCTCCCCGGTCTTCAACTCATCCACGTCCCAGCTCGCCCACACGAAGCGGCCGTGAAGGAACCTAGCTTCGGGGGTGGCGGCCCAGACGGCGAAGTCGCCCGGGAGATCGGCTGTATTCCCACGGAACAGGGTTAGCTAAACGGTTCTAGACTAGCCGAGGCAGGAGAAGATATGTTGGTTAGGGAGGTTAGGGGGTTGGGGGGCAGGGTGAGGGGAAGCGGAGGCGACGACGTACGTTCATCCCACGGCAGGCTTTCATCGACGTATCCCGCGTCCTGGGCGCCAGGGGTGAAGATGGCGCCCGGGTGGTAGTTGACGATCTGCATCTGCTCGGGCGGCACGTCCGCCGCGACCGCCTGCAGGGCCGCGGCGCCCGCGCTCTTGGTCACGCTGTAGGTCCGCGCCGGGTTGATCTCCCAATTGTGGATCGCCATCGTTGATACGTGGACGAGGTACTGCGAGTCAAGGTACATTAGTATGGACTTGCCATCTACGCACGCATGCTTTTCGAATCATCTTTTACATCCTTCTTTGTATTAAGAGTCATTACCGAGACCCAATACTGAAATACCTAGGTGGTATAAATAGGGGTAGTAGGCATGGCTCACCTTCGTCTCATCCACTCCCTTCCCCAACTGTCTATAAAACCGCCCGGCAAAATCCAGCTGCGCGCGCACGTTAACATCGTAATACGTCGCCCAGAGCTCCGCGCCCATATCCAGCAGCGGCTTCACGGGGGGTATCGCCGCGGCGTTCAGCACCAGCACGTCGACGACTGTGCCCTCGCCGGCCAGCCTGGCCCACAGCGCCGCGGCGTCGACGGGGCTGCCCACGTCGCACTCCAGCCCTACGACGGCGGTAGGGCTGCCGTAACCGACGCCCGCTTCCCGCGTCTGCGTCGCGAAGGTCGAGTTCGAGAGCGCGGTGAGCGACGATACGGCTTTGGAGACGGGGCCGGGGCGCCGGCCTACGATGATCAGCTTGGCGGCCCGCGCTTGCACGAAGGCGCAAGCGATGGCGTAGCCGATGCCTGCGGAGCCGCCGGTGATGAGGACGGTCTTGCCGGCTTGGGACAGCTCGGGGCGGAGGGGGGAGATGGTTGGGTAGGTGGTGCGGTGGGAGGTTTTGGTTATGGTTTCGAAGGCTGTCATTTTGAGTTGTGGTTAAGGGGGTAGGGGTATTTTTGACTGGTTGATATTGGAGTTGTGGATAGAGGCTTCGAGTTAGAATATTCTTTGAATGCTATGGGATTCTGTTCTCCTGGTCTGGTAGATAGACCTAGGGGTCTATGGCTTATATATAGATTTTGATGTCCTACACAAGTCTGTCATTTTTACTGTCCCTAGCTTATTCAAGCCGAGAATGTAATATGATATCGTCATGCCCTTTCAGAATTAGTAGTGACTCAACATCGATTCCACCGGCGGATGTAGTATTTCCCAAGCCATGCTAGAAAATTGCATGCTTAGATAGTTGCAGAAAGGTGAACAACACCACAATTTCCCGCAGCTCTAATTGGTTCAGGGCCGTGATAACTTCCTCTTTTCCGATTATGGTGAGCGGCCATCTCCACATTTCTCCGTGCTGCAGTCTTACAAATGTGGTAGGCCCCCGGTAAGCTCACATATACCGCATTCATTTCTCACTCGTAGGGCTGTCTCGATCCTAACTTCTTTCAGCTCATTTCCGCAATCCGCGTAGAGAAGGCCAAGGTGTACGTCACGTCGAGCGAAGTAGCGCGCTGGACGCCCTATCACGAACCCGCGATCTGATCTAGCGGATCTCCCTTCCGGAGCACGCAGGAGCGCATAAGTTACAGCGTGGATACTTAATCTCACTCACCTAGACTTACCCGTCGAAGAATGGCTTCACTCTGGAGGAGAGCTTGCACCAGCTGCACCAAGGCCAAGAGACAATGTACCAAAGGTCTGCCCGTGTGCCGACGCTGTGCGGATAAACGCATCCCCTGCGTATACCCACCAGCGCGGCGAATCGTTCATGCGGAAACAGAGGCAGCGATGGCGTCAGCATCAGTTGCGGGCGCGTCTGCAGACGCGCCCCCTGTGAGTCAGAGATGCAGTAACGACGCGGTCTCAGGTGATCTAGGCTTCCCCCCGCTCTCGCTGACGCCAGCGGGAATAGTCGGGACTGCTATAGGATGCCAAGCAGCAGCAGCGCCAATGGCAGCAGAAGAAGCCCTTCAGCCACAGTGGCAGCCTGATGCTACGTCCTCAGAAGCCTGGTTCTTAACGCCGGAGTCGTGGTTCACGGATTTTACGCCTACGCCAAGCCAGCCGGCGGCCGTGATGGACGGCGTGATCCGACGCTTCGTCGAAAGCGTCCAGGACTGGCTGAGGCGCTGGGTGACGGAGGGCAGCAGCCCGCTGCACCACCGACATCTATATCGCGAGAAGATGCCACGGCACGTGCAGGACGCGTACACGGTCATCGCGATGTATCACACCCTACCTCCCAATAACGCTACTCACAGCAATCAAAATCAAAATCAAAACCAAAGTCAAAGAAACCCCAGCAGCAGCACCGACGCCAGAGCAACAGCGATCCGCATCCTCGACGACCGCGCGACGCAACTACTAGAAGACCAGGCGCTGGGCGCGTCGTCGCCGGGCAAGCGCCCGGACGTCTTCGACCACCTGGGCCGCGTGCAGGCGCTCCTCGCGTACCAGACGATCCGGCTGTTCGACGGCGACGTGCGCATGCGGGCGCAGGCCGAGGCGCTGATCCCGACGCTCGCGCTCTGGGCCCGGCAGCTGCTGGACTGCGCGCGCGAGACGCTGGACCGGCCGGGGCGCTTGCTCGCCGGGTTCGCTAGTAGTTTCGAGACCGATTCTATTAACGCTGATCCGGGTTTCGAGGGTGGTAGGGAAGAAAAAGGAGGAGGAAAAGGAAGGGGAGGGAGTCGATGTTCTGAGGAAACGCTGTGGAGGGCTTGGATCCTGGTGGAGAGCGTGAGGCGCTCGTGGTCTGTCGCGACTTATATCCAGGAGATCTATCTGTACCTGAAGCAGGGCTGGTCGGAGTGTCCCGGGCGCGTGACGATCACGATGCGAGGAGGCCTGTGGGACGCCGGGACGCCGTACGCGTGGTACCGCGCATGCAGGGAAAAGGACGCGCTGTTCTTGCCGACGACGCGCACGGAGAGTTTATTTCGTGAGAGGCGGCCCGAGGATATTGATGAGTTCAGCTTGCTCATTGTGGAGCTGGGCTTTGGGCAGGATAGGATAGAAAGGTGGATTGGGGAGAAGGGGAGGAGAGAAATGGGAAGGGCGTTGATGATGGACGGATGGGATGAGGAGATGGCGATGTGATGTCTTTGGAAACGAAGGAATGTACGGACAATGAGTAATGGGATCCTGTAGATGCTGGATTGTGGATGTAATTAAAAATGACTATCTAGTAAATACTCCAACTACGATGCAAAACAAACGACAAATCATCTTCCTCATGGCGATGCATCGAGGCATCGGTCACAACGAAAACGAGAGTTTTAGGACATCAAAAATTGCGCTCACTACGATCCACGAGGGATAATAGAAGAGGGTCGACTCCGCGCTGTGCAATGCAGGTCTCCCCCCTTGGCAGCCTTCATGCTTGAGCGAGGGCTGCCTGAACAAGGTAAGTATGAAGAAGAGAAGAGAAAAAAAATTCTAAAAGTTGAGAGGGAGCTCGGGTATTTATACCTTTCAGTCGGGGCGGTAGGGACCCGCAAATCAGCCAGGGTGGCAGAATTATGGACCCTAGCCAATCAACAATTCTCTTTGATTCTAGGTACGTACCCTTTGTCACATCAGGACCAGCGCTTTGTATGGTCTGTGCAACAAAGCAAAACCGATCTGAATCAATTGAAGGTTTAGAATCTGATATGCACCTATGCATCTATTGAGAAATGATCTGACCCGTTGCCGCCATTTAACGCGTAGACAGCTTTAACCGTGTTATCACAGGCTGTATTGTAGAAGATGAACATGATGATCTATTGGTCCTGGAAGAAGGGCATCGTGGGCTAGGTAATGGTAATGCCATACAATGTCAGATTACAAATATACCCAAGTCACTGAGCATCTCATTTAATTCTAATATATATGAGCCGTAGAAATCAAGATACTGATTTTACCATGTTATAATTGAAAAGTTGCTATTCTGGTGTACGGACGGTTCGACTGAACCAGAAATCATGTAACCAACCCTTTTTCATAGTCTCGTAGTTGAATCGCCCCTATCACCCAACTCAGGGGAGTAATAAGTGCTATAACTCATTGTCCTACTTCCATCAGAACGCCAAACCTGCTCTTTATTACTCCGAATATTCTCACAAACCATTAATATTGGCAGTTTGCGCGCAAGGTCAGGAACCATCCAGAAGAAACAAGTAGATTGATACCGGAGCGGACTGTATTGTCATGGCTTAAGACCATGGATCTGATCGATTGGATCGACTAGATTTACTCAACCTTCTTGCTGTGGCTCAAGATGAGGAACATCTCAGGTACAAGAACGGCCACCCAGACTAGACCGAGGGCTAAACCAGCGGCAAAGATCTTGACGTAGAGCTTGACAAGACGAACCCACGAGGCGCGAGAGAAAGATTGCCACGCATCCTTGACAGTGACAAAGCCCTTGCCACCGACGATGGCGGGCTCCACTCTACTAGCGAACGAACGGTCGAAGGGAACGACAGTGTCGTCCTCGTCGGGGAGGAGGGAGGCCTGAACACGGGTAAGGATAACCTGTGTGGGGATAACGAGGAAAACGTGCAAGACAAGCGAGACGAGAAGCACGATTACACCCTTCCAGATGTCGTTCTTGTCGGTCTCAGGGATAACGCCAGGTTGCTTCGGGTTGGGTAGGTTCATGGACATGGCGTACGCAAGCATCCTAGGGACAAACGAGGAAAGCTCGGCAGCGAAGAAGTACATGACCATAGGGAGGGCGGTAGCGTGGAATGCCTTCTTGAAGGGGGGAAGACGCTGCCAGAAAGTCTTGGAGCTCGGTGCCGAGATAACGATGTGAGTCCATGCCGTGTATAGCTGGACGAGAGCAATCGCAGAGACGGGGGCGGCGATGAGAGAGGGAATGAAAGTGCCAGCTAGAATGCCGTAGACGAACGCAGTAGCGACACTGAGGGAGAAGTAGCACGCGAGACCTCGGAACAGAGAGCGCCAGCCACTGATAGCAGTAAGGGCACGGTATGTAGATCGGAGAGAAGAGGTAACCAGACGAGCCTGGGAGTTAGCGGCCTCATCGGCAAGCGGGGCATTGTCTTCGGCGAAAGATTGGGCGTCATCGTTCAGGGACACGGGTTCGTAAGCCGGAGGAGACGGGTCCTCGACGATGGCAAGCGTGGGGAAGACATGATGGAGAGAGTAGTTGACCTAAAGAACCGCGTTAGTTGTTTTCCAGTACGCGCGTAGTTGGTTATCGTACCACCAAGACCAAAGGCAAAAAGATCAGGATATCCAAGAAGATGAGCCCCAATCCCCAGCCTGGCATCTCATAGTTCCCCATGGAGTCCTGACCCCGCTTATAAACCGCGTGGGCGATGTCGTGATACATTTTGGGTGGTTTATAGTATTCAATAAACAAGAGTTAGTGGTACACAAGGGAATGTGGGATAGGTAGATTAAAAGAGCAATTCAAAAGATGGGATAGTAATAACAATAGTTAGAAAATGTAATGAAGAGGGGGTGATGAAGATGTATGAAATGGGGGAACAAGAGCTGAAAAAACTCCCTTACAAATGACAAATGTCAGCGCAGGCGACTCAAAGGAACACTGAATCTCAAACAGGATGCGGCTAATACAGTGTGTAGCACTGTTAAAGCTTAAGCGATCGGACTAATAACTGTTAGGTTGATACTTTGCATGAACATTGCCTTATCACCAATTTTGGAAGTATTTTATAACCAGAACTCCGATAACTGTCATTTTCGGAGAGTCGGCAGCACAGTAAGTCTACTTACGTATTGTCGCATTCAATCTAGGCAACCGCCGCCCCCGATCGTAAGGTACCGACTGCACTGCCTCGCGTCTCAAAGTCCTAACCACTTACTGCACCTACCTAACCTGATGTTGGTAGCTGACCCCGTCGCTTCCGTTGCTATTGATTCGATACTATCCAGTTTTATCTGGTACACTGTTAGGTCTAGATTTTGCGAGAGCCAATAGTAATTCACTTATGATTTAGCGAGGTTCCTTAACAACAATCTTGGAACTATTACATCACATCCGCAGCCTTACAAAACCCAATCTGTTCAATTCACCAACGCCAACATCAACCAGATTAACTACATGTCTGCTCCATCTATCCCAAATCTCCTCTCGCTCCGAGGTTCGAGGGGAGGGGGTCTCAGGGGTCGCGGTCGCGGACGAGGAGGTCATCCACATTCTACGGCGATTAGCCATGATGCTACTATCCAGGGCACAGATACAGATGCCGCCGTATCGCGGATGAGCGCCGTTGAACTTGGCTACCTGCAAGACCCATTCGCGCAATATTTCGTCCAGAACACTTTCGGTGGCGCCGGCGCCGTCAGAAGGCTGCCCATTATAAACCGAGGTAAGGTTTCCGAGGGCCGTTTTGCCCTAGCGAGTGCTAAGGCTAGAGGTAGGGACTTATACCCGGACTACTGCGTTGGATAGACTAATATCCTCATTCTTGGCGGGCACTGCAACGCGAGAGCGGCAAATCATCTCACTCGGTGCTGGCACGGATACGAGATGCTTTAAATTGTTCTCTCAGCCTCACCAAGCTGGTCTTATCTACCATGAGATCGATTTCCCGGCAATTTCTACCAAGAAACTGAACCTCGTGAATGCCGTCCCTCAACTCAGATCCATCATTGCTAATCCGCAGGTCGAAGACAGCAGCTGGAAAAGCTCAAGTCTGCAGAATAACTGCCAATATTGGTGTCACGGGTTAGATTTGAGAGATCTACTCAAGGATGATGTGAAATCTCTTGATGGCCTCCGGACAGATGTTCCGACCATCCTAGTTTCGGAATGCTGCCTATGCTATCTAGAGACCTCAGAGGCTCAGGGGGTAATCAATTATTTCACTGAGAAGATACCAAACCTGGCCATTATCGTCTATGAGCCAATCCATCCTAATGATACTTTTGGTAGACAGATGGTGTCCAACTTAGCTGCGCGGCGGATTCGTATGCCGACGCTAGATGCTTATCCAGACTCTGCCAAACAGCAATCCCGACTGAAGGATGCAGGATTCGTTTCGGTGAAGAGCTCTACAATAGGGGATATATGGCGAAAATGGATCGCAGAAGAGGAGAGAGAAAGGGTGGATAGTTTGGAGGGGCTAGATGAAGTTGAGGAGTGGGATCTCCTGGCGGATCATTACATCGTGGCTCGAGGCTGGAGAGGGGATGGCTTTCAAGCGTGGGAAAATGAATTATGACGGAAATAGAGAATGAATCGATGAGCGTGAGGATACCTATTTCTCTATCCTCTCCATCGTTAAAACACATAGCAGCTAAAGAACAGAACATATTCAGTTCTATAGTCTCTTGATAGATATCAAAGGGATATTTGATGTATTCCCCACCTCACCTGTAATGTGCCACTTAATCAATAATAGATATCATGCAATTACCATTTGTATTAGCAACTTGAATAGTGAAATAAACCCAGGCCAAGAATTGTGAAAATATGAGAATCAGAATAAAATAATTCAAAAAGGTTGAAGTTCTTGTTGAATGCTTGTTATTTTCTTCTTTCACTGTTTAGAGTTGGTGGCTGGACTTTTGTAGTATGTATGTGCCACTAACTTATTAAGCCACTATTTTGTCCCGCCAATTATGCATATTGGAATTTCAACCTTCAATTGAATTCACAATCATTCATCTTTTTACTTTATTCTACCATCTCAACTTTCATAAGCTTCACTAATTGGTGTTTGGGTGATATCACGTATATCTATTTCCCTAAAATTAACAGTAACAATACATTCATCAATACAAAAATTCATTATTAATACGTTACTTATCATCGTCATCGTCAATCAAGATGGCGGACAACAACAAACAACACAAATACAGGCAGGAGATCCAGCAGATGATGTACGTCTCGGGCGAGACGGGCGAGCCATCTGTTGAAACGACCGCCATGATCGAGGAGATCGTGCGGCAGCAGGTGATCGAGATGCTGCGAAACTGCACGGAGCTCGCGGCGCGGCGCGGCTCGCGCTCGATCACGATCAACGACCTGATCTTCCAGATCCGCGACGACGCGCCCAAGGTGTCGCGGCTGCGGACGTTCCTGTCGTGGAAGGACGTGCGCAAGAGCGCCAAGGACTCGGACGAGAAGGGCGGGGACGCGGACCTGGGGGTCGCCGACGACCCGGCCGGCGGCGTGATGCCGGGCGGGCCGGCGGTCGAGGAGGCGGCGAAGAAGAACAAGAAGGCCAAGGTCAAGCTGCCGTGGGAGCCGTCGTCGTACTATAGCCAGGAGGTGCCCGAGCGCGACGACGAGGAGGACGAGGAGGAAGAGGAGATGAACTACATCACGCTGCAGCGGCTGCGCAAGGCGGACGAGCGCACGAAGGCGATGACGCGCGAGGAGTACGTGACGTGGTCCGAGTACCGGCAGGCGTCGTTCACGTACCGCAAGGGCAAGCGGTTCCGGGAGTGGGCCGGGTTCGGGATCGTGACGGACAGCAAGCCGTCAGACGACATCGTGGACATCCTGGGGTTCCTGACGTTCGAGATGGTGCAGACGCTGACGGAGGAGGCGCTCAAGATCAAGGAGCAGGAGGACTTGTGGAAGGAGCGCAGCGGCGGCGAGAACTCGTCCGGCAACAAGAAGCGGAAGCTGGCCCAGGGCCTGTTTGACCCGCCCAACGAGGGCAAGACGCCCGTCGAGTCGAGGCACATTCAGGAGGCCTTCCGCAGGCTGCAGGCCCGTCCGAAGAAGTCGAGGGCCATGCTCAACGGCACGAATTTGCAGCAGAGGACTAACCTGAAGCTGTTCTAGTAGGGTAGAGAGGTCGGAGAGGGTGGAGGAAGCGCGTGTTTTGGCTACGCCTATGATCTTGAAAACCCCTTTGGTTTCAAGAACGTTGGCTATTTTTATGACATAGCTGGATTACAGCGATTGCGAAAGACTGGAGATGAGAGGGAGTTTGGGACATACCCAGGAGTAGCGGTGTTTTAGGAGTCTTGTTGGGTTGGTTGAATTCTATCGTTTTACTTTTCTGAATTCACAACTGGAAGCGGCTTGGTGTTACGAGGAAATATCAAGTCACAATATAATCGCTACAGATAGATTACCTAGCCATTGGCAACTTCACGAGGATTATTCATTACACAATTTCTAAATGTGTCGCTGATAATAGCCAATATATTTGGCTACGTTCCTCTCCAGTTTTTGGTTAGGTACTCTATCTAAATTGTTTGACGTGTTCGAGAGATATTTAGATGGAGACTCGAGAATTAACGGGTTTAAATCGCATTTAACACTTCCAGCCAGTAGGTGGTGCCAATTCGTCCATGTGTGACGGGCTTTCGCCGTTGTCGGTGCGATTAACCCGGCCTCATGATCGTCGATACAGTGGGGAATTAGGGTCCGGTAGACTTCCGCTGCGGCATTTAGTCCCGTAACACAGCATCGTCCATCACCTTTTCAACTCTTTAACTTGCTTTTCTTAGAATTCAGCATACGTACTTCTCTTTAGATCTATGGGTATAAAGGATACAGAAACGATCACCAAACTAAGAAATAGACCATAGAATAGACCAGATCGCTCGCCTGCCTTTTCTATACTTCTACGTCATCATGGCACCTAACTCCCGTCTCATTCTGACCCGGCACGCCCAGGCCGAACACAATGTCGACCTGGACTACAGCAGTGAGTTGCACATCCGGAACGTACCTTAGGTATAGGTACATAGACAATATTGCAGGCGATGTAACTAACAGCCTGCATCAAGTACCTGACGCACCGCTCACCCCGCTTGGCAAGAAGCAAGCGGCGTCCCTAAGCCGGCTCATCCCTGACCTGCAGAAAGAGGCAGAGGTTATCGTGTCTTCACCACTACGACGCACCCTTCAGACAACATATCTGGGATATGCGCCGGCCATCGAGCGGCTCGGCGGACTGAAGAACGTCGTCGTGCTTCCTCAAGCCCAGGAATGCAATGACTTGCCGGTAATTAACACCGAAATTTCCTTTCCCTTGCCTTCTTTTTAGCCTGATCTTATAAACATACCTTCTTAATCAACCCGATTGAGGGTTCCTCTGCCTTGAATATGCTCAAAATATTATAAATATTTCCTTCTATTCTGAAGAAATCGCTGATTGTTGTTGAAGTGCGACACGGGCTCGTCGAAGGAGGTCCTAGAAAAGGACCCCGAGTTCGCAGTCTTCGATCTCGCGCCCCTGACCCCCGACTGGAACAGCAAAAAGGGGTTCTGGGCCCCGAGCGACGAGGCGCTAACGGAGAGGGCCCGATGGGTAAGGAAATTTTTGAGGGACAGGCCGGAGCAGAATATCGTGCTCGTTTCGCATGGTGATATTCTAAGGAGAATCACAGCAAGACCAGGTAGCGGCCCGAGTGAGTACCCTTGGAAGAACGCCGAGGTGAGAATCTTCGAGTTCGATCCTGAGTTCGTGGATTCGGAGGAGTGCTTCTTGTACCAGAGGGAGAACGTGGCGGCTGCGGGTGGGTATGGGCTGACAAGTACGGAGCTAGAGATTGAGCAGACCGAGGGGAGGTTGTAGAACTCTACAGATCAGGCTTTATGGAATTATGTGTATCCATG
The DNA here is from genome assembly GCF_022578515.1 of Annulohypoxylon truncatum. Classification (NCBI taxonomy): domain Eukaryota; kingdom Fungi; phylum Ascomycota; class Sordariomycetes; order Xylariales; family Hypoxylaceae; genus Annulohypoxylon; species Annulohypoxylon truncatum. The sequence goes on along the minus strand of NW_025953797.1, from coordinate 828,451 downwards.
GGTATTAGATAGGAATTTTGGCGGGTAGAACGCCTGCTTATAGATGTAGACAGGCTGGTAGTCGATGTTCGACCTTAGAGGGGAGAATTCGGAAATATCTACGTGTATTCCTATAAAGATAAGTACGTGAGATATACATGTATCACCTGAAAAAAATGAATCAAGTAGGAGATGGACTATCATGAAGGCATTTTCAAAAGCTTACCTACCTAGGTACGTGGTATCGTTTCATCTCAAACCATCTTCCAGTGAATCATGATACTCCTTCAATGACTGGAGGCAAACGACCTGACTTGGACGATACCTACCTTACTCACAGGTCATACTAGTAGTTGAAAACTCTTCGTAGAAATAATATATATCTCTACCTATCTTCGGAAAGCTTTCACCTTTTCTCATTTCGCCAACCCGGTCTACGACTGAACTCGGTACTTAAAAATAATGGACGGAATTTCACAGCCGATATCTTCACCATTCCGTGGTAGGATCAAAGTATATGATACACCCGACGGCAGCGACGTACGCTGGACCGAACCGCGGCGTGTCCACCTTCACAAGAGAACACCTTCAGGGGCTACACTATGCTGCGCTTCTGTCACCATAGGCGGCGTCGTAGAGGACCCGGACAATTGGCTGGTCTGGTTGACCTCGGACCAGCTTGTGCCGGAGTCCGAGAGCCAGCTCGAACAGCATTCAGACACAAGCGATGAGAGTTGCGTCTGCATCGGATACGTCAAACACACGAGCCGAAATCTTCACTACACCCTAATCGACATATTTGTCAACCTACGCGATACGGGCGTCCTCACAGCCGGGAAGGACTACATCTCAGGGAAACTCTCGTACAAAGCCACACTCCATCCCGTTATCGTCAAGGACCAGCACAGGAAGTCCGATCTGGTTGTCATGACTCGGAGTCGGCACCAGGACGTCATGACGGGTTGCATCACCTCTTTACCGACTAGAATCGCACGCCCGGCTTACATGGGCACCGGTGAGCTCATGGTCGCTCATTTCGATCCTTCTCAGGGCCGCGTGCCGTCGAGGATAGACGTAGGGACGTGGGTGTATGTGAGAAAGCCCAGTCACGATATCAGCCCCGAGACCAACGGAGTAAGGGGGATCGAGGAACTGGAAGACGGGATGAATTACGTCGGGGTCTTTGGGGGACACGGTGGCTATGATGGCCGCAAGAAAACTTTCATTCCGGTCGTTCTACTCGGGCACATCGTCGAGGTCGACGAGAGTGGGAGTAAGAACGCGAGTGTCAGGGTGACGATCCAGGGCTCGTACGAGGTCTTGACTGAGATATTCATCCGCCGCGGAAAGCTGGAATACCCTGAGGGCGACGGATGGGGGGCCGTGGATACTGACACGTCGCCGATTCCCACATAGAATGATACAGGAAGCAAGATTTCTTGTTGTCTACGATATCCCTTGACTTAGAGTTGTCGGTCACGATACTCCTCGTTCTTGGCAAAGACGGGGAAAGAAAACTGAGACGCATAGTAGTTAAGCGAGGTGGAAAATCTAAGTAGATAGGCTATGAATATACCCAATGAAAATATCGGTCTGCGATGCTCGATGCCAGTTGTTGATACTGCCCTCCTCGTCTAGGGGCTATTCTGGGGCATGCCTGACTTCGAGAACGACAACAACACTATATTGAGAACAATTAAGTCTTAGAAGCAATTTACTCCAACCTTGGGGCATAATTACGCAACTGTCTAAAAAGACTATCCTTTTAGATGTGGTTGATGAGTGGACGGATGATAGCAACATATGATGGCTAAGGGGGAGATATCTCAAACTCCGTCATGTTACTCAAGCACCCGCTGTCGATTCATACGCTTACGTATGACATCAGTTCATCCTCAAGCCTTTTGAAAAAAGTTCCTTTACTAATTACTCTAGATTAACTTGAGTTATCAACAGGAGGTTGTGTTACACGCAATTAAGTAGAGCAATAGGATCGTCTACCTAGCTTAGCACTTATGATGATCAACATCTCAGCCACTAGCATTCGTAACTAGAATATTCTTCCATCCGGGAATGCGCCTAGACATTCGTACACATCTAGAGATGCCGCACTCCGTACCGACTGAGAAGCCTCCGGCCTCTCTATCCATATTCGATAACATCTCCTTTGAGGGCATTCTCAGGGATAGAGAGGGAGCAAATATCGGTGAATACCTAGTTCTAAGTCTACCTAGTCAAAACAGGCGGCCAGACAGGATGTTGAGTTCTCGAAGCTAGGAATGCAATCTTTGAGCAGTACTAATGTCAGGGTCCAGGGCAAGTAGGCTATTGCCCTGCGCAAGCGCGGGAGCTAATGCAGTATTGCTGTCATGGAATAGCTACCGGGTTAAGCTTTTTGATTTATAGGCCTTGAAGGGGGAGAAAAGCGGTCAATTTGATACAGCTATAGGCTCACACGGACGAGCCAAGCCGCCTCCTATCCCCCGAGTATTACGGAGCCGTAGATGGATGAATACTTTGCGTCGGCAAAGGCGGAAGCGGATGCTTCTATGTTCTGGCCCTCTGTGATTGACAGAGGATCGGGACAGAGGGTTTATTGGAGAGGTGTGACATGTTCGTCATTATCAGAAGAGGTACGTAGGGTGCCGATCGATCTCGATATGCTCGAACCCCAAGGCTGGGTAAACGTGGAAGAGCTGAAAATGGTAAGGCCTCCGGGATGGCCATACACTAGTTTTCCACCACGGAAACTTCCATCTAAAGACCACTACCCTTTGCCTTGACAATATCACCTGTTTCACAGATTTGCCATTCGCCTATTAGACTACTACCAAGACACCTATGAGAATATTGCAAAAATAGCAACTTCTTCTAAGGTCACAATCAACTAACGGACTGACGTAATGCCCAGCTTTTCGGCTCTGTTATACTTATTTCGGAATCTCGAAAGCGAGTACGACCGCATAGTGGAGTTCAATGGAGAGTGGCGGCTTCTAGAGGGGCTGAGTTCGCTGTCACAGATGTTAGCATACTTAGTTTTTGAATATATTTTTATTCTCGTATTCATATATATTGATAAACTCATTATTACAACATTTGTCGACTTCATCTAGCTTGATAAGGATTTGTGAACGGTGATCTGTTGAGAGTTGTGGATCATTATCTTGGCTGTTTATAACAACGTAGACTAAATGCTACACTGCAACCTATGAGCGCTTGTCTACGCGTCTAGATGGGACGGTTTTTAGTTTGTCCCTGTACAAGGCCTGAGGGCCTCAAAGGTCCATCTTCGCTTTACGGAGCTAGCAGCAACCAACGGTGAAGATTAAACAATCAAACCCTTACCTAACAAGATGTCTTCGCGCCTCAACCTGGATGGCTTGGATATCCATTTGTTTACTTGGGACATGAAAACTGTTCCCGCTTACCCAATCGGAATATAAGGAATTCGTACTAAAATATACCGGCACTAGCGGTAGTGTGACAGCGACGACAGCTATAGCAATTTCCTGGGGTTCGGCTCTTGATAGGATGTAACGTTTCTGTACCGGCTTCGTCAACAACGCTATGTCTCGACTTTAGAGATGTAATTGTTGGGCATAATAGAAAGAACTAAAGAAAATACAGCCACTCACTAACTAGCATCTTGGTGAAAACTACCATGTCATGAGATTTCTAGGAGTACCGACCCCACTGAATACGAAATGAGGTTCATGCTGCTCTCACCGTCATCCGGCTCCGCAGATCCACGCCCCAAAGCCAGCTAGCTCTGCCAGCCCTGCCAGCTACCACCCCCACACTCCCGTCTGCAATGAGACTTCAAAGTGAACGTCGTAGGGTCCAAAGGCATATAAATATCCCATTGTCCTTCCTGTTCTGTCCTATCTTGTCTTCAGCCTCATCACGCAATCACAGCTTCATCTCAACTACACACTACTCAACTCACTCAAACAACTTCAAGTCTTTTACGACATCCCAAAAACCTTCAAATCCATCAAAATGCAGTTCTTCGCCGTCGCCGCTTTCGTCGCCGCTGCCTCTGCCAGCACCGTCTTCACGGTCTCCGACTTCTCTGCCGGATGCATCCCCCACAGCACCCAGTGCTCGTAAGCAATCCCCTGCTCATCGCATTGTTCGGACCATGAGCATAGCATACTAACAATCACGCCTATAGTTACAACTTCGGTGTCATCCAGGCTGGTAACGGCGAGACTACTCCCGTGGCCTGCTCTGCCATGGTCGCCGCCAACACCGACGGCTCTCTGCCCGAGGTCAAGGCCGGCACCTGCAAGGACTCTGCCCGCACCTTCACCGTCACCAAGGGCGCTGATGGCCTGACCCTCACCGTCACCCAGCCCATCACCCCCTCCAGCAACCAGTCTGGCTCTCACCTGCTCGCCAACAGCGACCTCAAGACCTCCAACGCCCCCAACGCCGAGGTCCAGAGCTACGCTGGCCCCACTGGCTTCGACCTCACCTCTTAAATCTTGGTACGACTCTGACGACCTTGACTTCGAATCTAATGTGGAGGGGCTTTTTGGTAAAGGGGTTTTTATGAATGGAATGAAAACATACTAGATCATCTATAGAGCACACGCCTTGCTGCGTCAAACAATCAACGGCATCTTGCATTCTTAAACAATTGTCTACCTTTCAGTGATTTGTATAAAACCTAGTAGATTGTCAATATTTCAGTTTCTTAACTTGTGAGTCCTAATTATCATGAAGACCATTCAAAAAGTAAGCGCATCTTCTGATATCAAAAGGGGGTTGGTGACTAACAAGTGGGTCCTCATGTCAGCCTCTCTAAATAGGTACCTGGGACGCGATGACGTCCAATAAGCTTAATTTTAAGTTCTGACTTGCGTATCTTCATTGGCACGTATATTCGCTCCATCTTCACTGTACTTTGGATCACATGTACGAGATGGCTAGAGACTGCACAAGTAATGATGGCGAATTTTCTAGATGCGATGATCGTATGTGCTAAATCATAATATTAGCATGGTGTTTATGCTACCACATCGACGACCACATACCCTACCAATGGAAAAGGGGTGGGTTACGTACTCATGGCCGAGCTACCTGAAAATTCAGCCACCTCATAACTCTCATAACTCTCATCGCGTTAACATGCTTCGTATGCCTCATATCTCATAACCCCCAACATAACAGTGACCTCACTCCTAAGCCTGCCACCTAGCCGTACAATGCGACCTACCTCCATCTCTAAAGAGCCCAAGTCGCAGCCGGCCGTATAAGCGGGCGCTTCCCCTTCGGATCATCCGTGTCCCGCCTCGCCCTAGCCGCCCTCCTTTCGCGTTGCCTGCCCTCCATCCGTTTCGTCATAACGCGTTGCAAACTCATCGGCAAATCGTCCACCGCCTCTTCGTTATTATCCGCGGCGCCATCGCCGCCCCATAACGCGGTCGACGTTCGCCTCAGCATATTCGCGTCGACTCCCATATTGACGGCCGGGCCCATAACAGTACCGTGAGATGGCATTTTCCCTAGGGTGAAACCGCGTCTCCTGCGCATGAAGCTGTTTCCAGATTTGCTCTTAGTCATCTGAACATTCTGTTGTTCTGCTTCCGCTTGCGCCGCGGCTGCCGCCGCATTGCGGTCCGACTCGCGCTCCCTGATCTTCCGCGCGTATTCGTGGAACTTGGGGCGCTCCAGCATTCCGCTGCGGAATGCGTTGACCCCGACCAGTAGCTTGGCGAGGTCTACGAGTTCTTCTAGATATTCAATGATTTCCACTAGGATGAGGTTAGCAGATCTTGGTTTTCTAGGTACCTAGGTACGGAAGAATTTAGTGTCGTTAAAGCTATGAATTCGTTCAAGGACCCCAGGCAGATGCTAATGTTTGGGGCAGAAACGTAGAGCGCAAAAAGTGAAGATGAAAATTGCTTACTCATGCCCGCAGAACTGGCATTCCAGGATAGGAAACTCTGTCGAGTCATCGACTTTAAAACATGTGGCTGAAGCGGAATAGAACCCCCTGTTGGTGTTGCAGGTGAATGAGTGCCGGTGTTATATGCCGATTTCACTATACCCCCAAGCAGAAGTTCACGGACTCGGCTAATATATCGTAGCTGTGCTACGCGGCAAGATGGCAGAAACTGAGGGAGAGGTAGTCGCGTTGTTAAGGCCTCGTTGACGGCAAAGAGGGTGAGCATCATACTAGCCGCGACGTTGCGACGATATGGTAAGACATCAGCATTTAACTCCTCGATCACGCTGCTTCCGTACGCTTTGCGGAGATGAAGCATGTTGTCCATACGATCAATGATTTGAAACAGGACGTATATCATCTCACCATAAATCAATGCTTGTCCCTTGAAACTGCCTTTCATTCTTGGTTCTGTTAGGCAAAATGGTAAGAACGTACGGGCTGCTGCAAGGGCCTGCTCAGCCTTTTCCATGGCGTCCTTGAAATTCTCACTTAATGCATGAGATTTAATGTCGACGTTCTGAGGCGAGTCGATGCCAACAGCGATCGAGCTCTCCATTTGCGAAATCTGTTGGATTGTCGAGGCTAGAGACTCGACAAGCCTATCTCGAGCTCGGACAGGGAAAAGAAACATCTCGACTAACAGTGCGATGGTCCCACCAACAAGGAAACATACCATTCGTTGGACAAAGATCTCCCATGGATGGTCCCCGGAAGGTTGAAGAATTGTTGCTGGTTGCATACCTATTAGAGATGTTGATTCGTCAAGACGCGAAATCAAGAATTTACTTACCAAGCCCGACTACGGACATACTGACTAGGGAGATAATGCCTGTTTTGACGAATGGTGTACCGAGATGGATATATGAAGAGGGTACGATACCGAATACAAGAACGACCACGGCGACAATACGGTTCCCTTGTCCTATTTCGTAAGCAAGGAAGCCAACAACGCAGCCAAATATGACCCCGATCACTCGAAGGAAGAACCCTTGGAAAGAAGTTCCTACCGAAACTTCGAAGACAAGGACTAGTTGAAGAGACGCCCACGACCCACGGATTGAATTGTACCAGGCTGTGCAAATGTTTAGCAACTGATCCACCACGTCTCTTCGGATATTATTGAATTACCATTAGTTGCCGGCACGAACGCAGGCCACGTTATAAGGTACGCTGCTGTACACATTTTGAGAGCATAGGCGAGATCATCGGAGTCGGCAAAGAACTCGACTATATCAGCAGCCAGGCCACGTAACCACATAATATTGCTAGCTTCAGACTTCTGGGGTCCTTTCCGCATCGGAATCCTACCCTTCTCGGGAACCGTGGGTTGCTTCGATATAACGTGACCAGCCTCTTCGTCTACGGAACGCCTTAAAAGCTGTTCTTCGCTAGCATCTGCGTCCTGCTCATTTCCGTTGAGGTCTTCTCTCAAGCCGTGACCCTTTCTTGCCTCCTTTCTTGCGTTCTCCGGAAGAGCGTTTACGTCGTGTTCTCCGCCACTTGTCAACCACTTTTTCCAGCCAATCCTTGGAAAATAAAACCGACGATGGTTGTTCCTCGATTGCCTCCGCTCAACAAGAGATCGTGAATGTCTCAGCATATCCATGGTTTGGCTGGCTGCTTGTCGAACGCTAATTAAGAATGAGGAGATAAGGTGCGTCTCCATCCGTGGCATAATGTCGCCACGTGATTCTCGACCATATTCTATACGGGCAGCATGCTCGAGAGCTGTAGCGGAATCTTGATCAAATTGCAACAATGCTTCTGCAAACATGTTCACTCGGAGATCAATCTCTTCTAAGGTGATACCCTTGGGAGTTGGAGCGCCCGACGGGAGACGGGGTACATCGTAGCAATATGCTAGAGCAGAGGTTATCACATAGACTGCTGCTTGTATCTGGTCTTGAAGGATCTTGGTCGGTCCGCGGATCTGGCAAAGAATATGCTCTAGGAGTTCAATGTCACCAGACTCGATTTCCCGAATTGGTTTGATGAGTTCGATGTTCTGCGCGTATTTGGACTTACGCCGTGACTTTTTGGTATCGCTTTCAGAACTACTGTCCGAGTCGCTGTCTGTCTCGGGTTCGGAGTCTTCGTCATTAGTAGTCTTCTCGTCCGGCTGTTCTGGTTCTTCTGGCTGATCCTCTCCGTATTTATGGCCTGCTAAAGCATATTTGCTTTCACAAGCATTGATAAGACAGATCGTAATTTGGACAAGGCGTGACATCAAAGTCATGCTAACTGGCTTCAATGATCGTGGAGGAAGGACCGCGAAGACTAATTCGAAGTTACTCTCCGCTTGAGCTTTCTTACAGCTACCAAGCTGGGCTCTCAACTTTGACTTTTTCTCAGTTAAGGCTACGAGTCTAGTTCGTAATGACATCGAAGCTGACTTTTCCTTTTCTGCGTCCGCTTCGTCTGGTTGGATAGAGTCAGACATAAACCAGTCTCCGGACTCTTGGAAACAGTTGATCGTCGCACACAACGTTTCTATCGTGGACTTTCCCAGAAAACCGCTTGAAAATTCGGGGAATATGGTGACGTTCACAAATACAATGACACCGACTGCCGTGAGGATAGGATACGCTATGTTCGTAATAATGGTAGATGATACTGAGACTGTCGTGCTCGTTAAGATAGTAATGTTGATGAGCAAGAAGAAAAATACAAACAAAAATAGCCTAGGCGCTGATGAACGTGTGATACCATGGAACAACAGGGCCAATGTGAAGAAAATCGCTCTGATGGCTAGAGACGCTTGGATGTTGGACTGGTGAACGAGGCTGGAAAGGTAAAGTCCCAAGATAGCCCAAGCGACCCCGAAGAAGGTCCCAAGGATAATGAGGATGAGGGATTCAGCCATCTGGCCGAACCGTTGTCCCGGATGTCCAAATACTGAGGCCATGGCCCCAAGATATGTTGACTTTCCATATACGGCGATAACCGCGGGAATGAGGCCGATTATCAGATTGATAGTGGTGCATACGGTATTTTTTATTACTCTCTTCCAGAGATTGTTCTTTTGGAGGTTGGATGTCACCGTAGCCAGCCATTGTTGAAATTGACGCTGAAGCCTTCGCTCCCAATGATGGGTTACTGCCATGGCTTCTTCGAGTGTAGTCCCAGCACAAAATCCAGCGGTAGTTGAAACTTGGATCTATTCATCGTGGTCGAAAGTCCACATAAATACCTAAAAGTAGGTTGGGTGGGACTTCTCCTCGTGACTTGAAAGTAGTACAGTTTCTTGACTGGGGAGATAGATAGGTGATAGCGTGGTTATAGTGAACAATCTCTTCATTAATGTGTCTATTTCTCCATCTCACAAGAAGTTGAGAAGTTGTCGTTTACAAAACTAAAAAGGCCACTGATTGACGCCCCATTCTTACCCCAACTACCCCATTTGTCTTGGTACTCCACGCGAATGATATCATCCATGGATCCCAAAACACGCCAAAAACGTCCGATCTTGGTTATTGGGCGCTCTGTGTTACCGTTGCACTAACAGGGGTAATTCACAGCTCTACCGAGATACAATGTACAGCTACCCAAATTTAAGCTTATTGGTAGCGTATCAAAGAGTATTAGGACTTTGTTAGGACTTTGATCATCGCGGGGTTTCTGCAAGGTTCTCAAAGACAATCTTAGGAGCTGCATGTGCTTCCTCGATAAGACATCTAGCGCCAACCTCTTAGCAACGATCAACCTACCTAGAACATACACCAAGTATGACCCAGTAATAGTACGTCAAGTACTATTATCATATCTGCGAAAGGGATCTCACGAGCCTTCGGGCTGTGCATCATCAACATGCCTCCATCAGTGACTGTGGTTGTAAGGATATTCCTCTTTTATTTAGCCCCGCGGCGGGGAATCTGTCCATCTACAGAGCTAGGCAACTAACTAATCGCTCGATCCTGTAGACGAAGCTGAAAGTACAGCTGAAGCTGTCTATCGCGCGGCTACGAATGGTACAACAACGTGACGAACAAATGGGCAAGACGGCGCGAAGATCAATGGCTCAATTGTTAGATGCTGGCAAAATCGATTCGGCACGGATAAGAGTCGAGAACATTATTCGATCGGACATTACCACAGAACTCCACGAGATCCTAGAACTATACTGCGAATTGCTTTTGGCACGTGCTGGGCTTCTAGAAGGTCATACCTGTGATCCTGGATTGGAGGAAGCGGCGAAGAGTATCATATACGCTGCTCCGAAGACAGAGATTAAGGAATTACAACAAGTGCGTGCTCTCCTTGCGGAGAAGTATGGCAAAGAATTCGTACTGTCTGCTATGGAGAACACGGATCAGAAAGTATCTGAAAAGGTCATAAAGAAGCTCAGTGTTACACCACCTCGAGAGGAACTTGTCCAGGGGTATCTAGAAGAGATCGCTAGGGCATACGGGGTCGATTGGCCAAAGCGACCTAAAGATTTAGGCGACCCCCCAGAGTATGTGGACAATGATGTGGGCAATGATGCGGATGATAGCCCAAGTGGTGACCAAGCGCAGAAGGGTCCCGAGTCACCCCTTCCTGCCGATAGTAAAGCCGCCCAAGAAAGAGAAGCCTTAAGTCGGGAGACACCTCCACGATCCTTAGGACAGAATTCTCCTTTACACATCAATTTGCCAAGTCCTACAACAGACAATCCTCGTCCAAAAGTCACTCTAAACTCAGTGGAACTAAAACCTAGTCAGAAAATGGTTGATGCTGGTATAGCAAAGAAGAGTGACGACAAGAATAGCGGAACAAGTGTCGACGAACTAGCAGCCCGTTTTGCTGCTTTGAAGCGGTAACCTGCTTGGCCTTACTGTGATGATTGGAAGATGGATATTATCTACGTATCAAAGTACTAGTATGGAACAGTACCGCTCTTTGTTTAGCTAGCGTGCTTATGAGTTTCAATATTATTTCAACACTTGTTAAGTCTACTACCAGACTCAAAATTCTACCTACTTACATATAACAATATCTCGTCAAGCCTCAGCACACCTACGGTGTCTCCTATGCATGTTCATACATCTACCCAAGTAATAATCAATTGCCTATCGTTCACAATGTATACCTGTTAAGGACCTCTAAATGGGTTGAACTATATTATACTTAGTTGATATTACATGAGCAAATCGTCATGCATACTGAGAGTATATACTTAACAATGGGAGTGTATTTGGAACCTTCTATACACATAAGCCTTTGGAATTGTCTTAGATGTATACTTCTTACATATAATGGGAAAAGGGGGTTGTGTCACCTGAGGCGTGGGTCTTGTTCAGCGGCAACTTCCCATTAAACGATGGACACCGTCGTACAAGAAATATAACCATCTCAATAGAAGGAAGGAAGGAACAAGCGCAGTTTAGATGCTCATAAGGTCTGGTGGTTTATTAAAGTTCGTTAAGTGATCCTTTCCTGCGAATTTTGCAATGTGATTTACCTAAATCGAAATCTTTACTTACTCCCAACCTTCTTCCTCCCAAATTTCTTACCCCCATCTCTCCACGTACCTGTTCCCTAACACACCTTCAATGTTCTCATACACCGAGCATGTTCCCTTTATGGGTGTTGTGTCTCTCATTCCCATCTTCCAATAAACCCTTCTACTCTGAATAATCAGAGGTGCACCAAATTTGAACTCACACCCGATCTGCAACTCAAGACTTGCAGCTCAGATGCGTTGGTAAACAAACAATCACAATAATCGACCGCCTCTCGTGTCGTCTCAAAGCGAGAATCTTCAGACTCTAGCCCTACAGTCTCCTACGCTCCCTTTTCTAAGACGCTTACACTACTCGATTCGAGTTCATTTGTCTCGTTGAGACTCCATGCATCACTTACACTCTAACGTTCACACATTCATATACTCTATTTTCCACTGCCAAGATGGATATTAGTCCAATCTTGGAGGCCTTGGGGGTGAATGGCCTAGCTGACATCACCCTGAAGGAGCTTCAGGTCAAGATCAACAACATTCAGCGTGGCATACTCATACTGCCTAGACAGCAAGTCCTCCAAGTTTTCATGGGATGGCTCCATGAACGTATCATAAGGGATATTCAGCAGAAGTCTTTGTTGTCTGAATTCATAGATCTTCTGCTGGTACCCGGGAAGTTACACCAAATGTCATTCATTGAAAGTGAGGTAGACGCGGCTTTCAAAGGATGGCAGGCCAAGGACGCTGCAGAGAACCCTGCAAACATACGCAGATACCAGATGGTCCACCTAGATTTTCTCGAATTATTTGAACAGGCTAAGCGTAATTCAAGTTCAGAACCCGACTGGTCTTTTGGGCCTTCAGGTTTTGACCGGGAACGAGATTCTTCAGCTAGCCCAGATGACCAAATCACTCGCCTTGTTGGCGGAGGAAAACGAAAATCTGGGTCTAACACAGTTCCGCTAGGAGATAGGAAGCGCTTCCGCAGCACCATCCCCCAGAAGACCACGAAGGCAGAAGAAGAGATAAAAGAAGAGAACGAGAAGGGGGGGTCCACCCCAGTAAAATTGGAGAATTGTCCCCAGAAGCTTCCTAGCCACACGAAGTCTTCTTTATTAGATTCCTCGCCGCCGCCATTGTATGTGTGCAATCGTTGCCACAAGCCAGGTAAGGAAACGACTCTGAGTAGGTATGAAAGAAAAAAAACAGTTGCACTAATCTATATTATAGGACACTGGATTCAACTTTGCCCTACCAATCTAGATCCAAAATGGGATCGACCACCGCCTTCAAACTACACGTGCGAGATCTGTCAGAAGAAGGGTCATCATTATGCAACCTTGTGCCCCCAGAACAAGAAAGGGCAATCCTTGACGAAACAGCGCCAGAATCAAGAAGATCGTCCTCGACGTCGGCTTAAAACACCCAAGCGAGAAGCTAAAACGCGTGGCCGAGATAATTACCGTCTCACTCCACCTTTTGGGCACCGCTCACGAAGCCCCAGAGATAACTACCCTCATCAGGCGTCTGACGTATATGGAAGTGATGATCACTTGCGATTTGGGGGAAGTGATCGTGATAGTAATGGAAGGTTCCGCGATCGTAGCTCCTCGCCTTACACAACCCGTCGACGGGTGGCTTTTGTAGAGAATTACGATCACGAACAAGGCTCGGGCAACCGCCGTCACGAACCCACTCAAACCTCATCCCCTGCGCTCCCTTACCGTGGATCTAAAGCGGCGCACCTACAACGAAACCCACGTGCATCTCTGGAGTTGGGCAAGACACAGAAAGGGGAAATAGGACGACTTTCGTACAATGACGTATTCGTGGGTCCTTCGCTATCGCCAAAGGAATACGCTTTCTCTCACAAACCGAAGCGTATCGACACACGCGAGAGTGAGAACGAAGTGATGACATATGGATCGATGGGCGCCGAGGACACCCCCGATGAGACAGAGAGAGCTAAGGCGGAAGCCGATAAGTTCCTCGAGGAACTAGACACTGACCCGCATGGCCAGAAATCGAGATCAGGGCTAGATATTATGTCCTTCTTGAAGAGCCACGACAATCCTATCATCCACAGAAAAGCGAGCCGAAAGACCGCTGTGGAGATGTTCGACGAGGTGTATAAACCCCAAACGGAACAGTAGCCCTGAGTTGCTTGGGAACATGGCCTCGATAAATGGGTTCTTTGTCCTTATTGTACATTCAAACTCATGATACTAAGAAGTGGTAACAGAACACCGGCCACAGGAGATACCGATATACTCACCTGGAAGCTTTGAACTTCGTGTTGGAATGGATCTGATACGAAGATTCAACTGGTATCCTTGCCTGCCTGATGGTTCGTCAGATACCAACGCAATCCCTTGAGTTTCTGTTCGTATTTTGCATTTGCGGGGGAGGCCGTAAAACGACTATGCTTTAAACCGTTTGCGAAGCAAAATTTACTGAACCCCCCCTCTCCACGAAGAGTTAGTAATGCTGCACATATGCACCCCTAAAGTCGGAGTTGATTGCTAACCGATAAATTCCCAGGATGCCATCCATACAGGACTCTCTTACATGTACCACAGCAACCTATGAGAATGCTCAAGTATCCACTAAGATGGAAGCTCATTCGAAGGATCCGTTTGAAGGGAGGGATTAGTTGGGTGCACTTTGCGCTTGTGTTACTACAGAGGTGGTTGACAATAGTACTGATCACATTCGAAGTCGTTCTGGCATCGGAACGAGTCGGATGAATGACCACCTCATTGCCCACATAGCTTTAGCTGGATAAGATTCATGGAAGTTGCAATAACAAATTCTTAGCAGCCGTCAAGACGTTCGTAGTCTCCTCCACGAGGATAGACATGGGACCTGTTCCAAGTTTAATAATAAGAGGTGTCAAGTTCCAACTGCCGTTGTATGATTGTGAGATTCAAACTGCCTTCCAATGCCAATCTTGCCGAGGGACGCCAGACGCCTCTACCTAGAAATATATATCTTCAAGCCCAAGCAAGTTTATGTACGCGGAATCGACCCCATTATCGACTGATTAATTATTGTTCATTGTATCCCCCCCACGTAGGTCATCGCCCACGAGCCCTTCACTCAAGCTTATCGAGATGTTCGAGACGGGTGAGGACGACCTGCTTGCTAGTCTCCTCAATCTCGCCGGCGAGGAAGACCTCGTCGAGGATGGCGTAGACCTTGTAGAAGTTGAAGACGAGGTCGAGCTCGCAGACGTTGCCGAAGAAGGCGTCGAGGACCTCGACGAAGAAGTGGATGGCCTCGAGGTAGGCGAGCTCGTTGTCGTTGGTGTCGACGCAGGCGCAGAAGAAGAGGCCGGCGTAGCGGCGGTAGACGATCTTGTAGTTGCGGAACTCGACGAAGTTGGACTGGTACTTCTGGTCGCGCGGCGCGACGAGCCGGTGCACCTCCCCCTTCAGCTTGATCTTCTCCTCGTCGCTGTACGGCACGTACCACTTCGCCAGGCGCGTCTTGCCTCTGGTTTTGGGGGGAATGGGTTAGTCTGGTGCTTGGGGTGAGTAGATGGAGGGTGTGGATGGGAACGTACTGTCGGTTTTGTATTAATATGAATGACAACATCTTGGACGCGGCAACGGTGGGTGTCGCGATTCGAGCCCGTCGGAAAGTATGAACATTGAATGTCGAATGAAGTTCCAGGGGCTCTTTTTGGTGGTGGGGCATATGAAATACAGTGCGAATGATGGGGTGTCGATTACTTATTTACACGATGTGGCTTGTCAGGTACGACCTCCGATATCCCGTCATTATTGGGAAGGAATCACTGCTTCGAACTCGCAATTAATAAGAAAGGGGTGTCTATATGAATACTGTTACACTTATTTCATCTATGTAATTATCTTAAGGACTGGATTCTACAAGTATGTAATCGTTATCTATGGAATTATAACTCCTATATATCAAACTTCTCCCCAACCAACTCCTCGCTCAACGTCCACAGCTTCTCCGCGAGCTCCGGATCCGTCGCCCACTCCTTGACCAACTTCGTATCGGTAGTCAACTCGCAATCTTGCAAGTACACGCCCTCCTGCTTCACGAGATCCGGATCTAGCGCCGCGCGCAGCGTAGTCGCGCACCCCTGCTGCAGCGTCAGCCACGGGCTCTGCCTCCTCGTCTCGGCGAGCGGCATCCCCATCACGCGCATCGAGACCTCGTCCATCATCGTCGCCAACTCCTCCGGCGCCAGCTTCATCACGTGGCTCTGCAGGTTCGTCTGCACGCTGCCCGGGTGCACAGCGTAGGCGCGCACGCCCCGCGCGCCGCGCAAGGCTAGCCGCCGGTTCAGCGCCACCGCATACAGGATCACGGCGCTCTTCGCCTGCCCGTACGCGTCGTACGGCGTGTACGAGCCCGGCTCTGCGAAATTCGGGTCAGAGAACCGCACCCCGGAGTACCGGTGCCCGGAGCTGGTCAGCAGGACGAGGCGCGCGCCGCCGGGCCCCGCGGCGGCCGCGGCGAGCACCTTCGGTAGGATCATGTTTGTTAGCAAGAAGTGGCCCAGGTGGCTGGCCGCCAGCTGCAGCTCGATGCCGTCGGGCGTCAGCTCGAACGGCGTGGCCATCACGGCCGCGTTGTTGATGACGACGTCGATTCTGGGGATCTCCGGGTCCGCGAGGATGGACTGCGCCGCTTTGCGCACGCTCGCGAGCGAGGTCAGGTCCGCTTCGATGAATTTGGTCGCGACGGAGGCGTTGACTACTTTGATGGCGTCGATCGTGGCTTGCGCTTTCTCCCGCGAGCGCCCGACGAGGATGAGCTGCGCGGGTGACTCTGCGGCGAGCGAGATCAGGGTCTCGGCTCCGATACCGCCCGGGCTGGGGCCGGTTAGGAGGACTAGGTAGATAAGTATTGGTAGTCTGGGGAGAATGTTAGGGGAAGTTGGGAGGTGGGCCTTACATGTCCTTCCTTTTACCTGGTCGGCAAACTTGTGCACGAGAGCGAGGCCCTCGGTTTCTCGGCTGTAGGTTGACATTGTTTCTGGCAAGTCTTGCTGTTTTGCCTTTATAAAGCTCGAGTAGACGAGATAGATCTACGTTAAACGGGTTTTTGCGTTTTGAATTGTTCTTCCTAAGGCTAATGTTTTTTTGTTCATCCTCGTCGTCGTCTTCGACCTTTTATATCTAAACGACATGTCAATCGAAAAGTCGCCGTCGTGCTGCTGACGCCCGCGATTTGTAGCGAGGAACCATCACCTGTGATGTTGTCAAAGCTTCTATGCATCTCTCGGTTTTAGCTGTATAACGCCGGGCATCGTTAGCCTCTTCAATAAATAGCTACCGGAGACCTGAGTTATTAGGTACCTGCTCCGTTAACTCCAAAATCCGAGGATGATTGCTGAAGATTGTTTACTAAAGAGTTATTAACAACATGATTGGTTAGACCAGCTGTGGAACGAGGAAATATGAGCAGTTCTTGATTTCGTATCATATCGTTGTGGTATAGGCTCTTGTCTCGATGAGATTTATTTCTGACAGTTTAAAGAATCTCGTTGTTTTTATTATATCATTCATCCCAACCACGATTAAAAAACAGCCAAACCAGGGGGATGAAGTCGATTCGAACCTTTATCAAAGGAAAACTAATTATTTAATATTCATTAGTGGAATTATAAAAGCAGTTGCTGATTTGTATGCATGATGACCCAGTCAGCCAGTCCGGATCTTCTAAGACAATATACAAGTCTGAAATTAACAGTAGCTGTAATATGAGTTTTAATTAATAATTAATGGCACCACCATGTTATTGTTGAATGAGAGAGTGGCTTTTTGTTGTTCTTAAACATATCTACTCGCTTACGTAGAACTCATGGAAGGTAGAATAAGTAACTACTGCATGTTTAAGTGATGCTATCGGTTGATCAGAGCCAAGCTTTTGTGGGTTCTAGACTCAGCCCAGTCAAAGGGATAACCTTGAAACAGATGCAAAGAGACTAAAGCCACACCTAGGTAGCACCAGCACCTAAGTATTCCGTGGCGCAGTTAGGCACTTTTAGACTCAATCCAAAACTCCGATTGGTGATAATAAATTCACTAATTTGATCTCTACGCTCCTTAACACACATCAACATATCAACATACAGTGTCGGCTTCATCTAAGTCTATAGTACGGCTCATCAATACTGCCTTCACGCCCATGATTACGAGTCTTACCTGGGCTATGTGCTGAGCCGTCTGAAACGTATTGCTTCTTGACGAAGGTCGTCAATTTCGCGATATCACCAGCCTAGCCTCATCTGATATAATTTACGATCAGTCGTACGCCATCTTATGAGCTTCTAAAGAATAGACGACTTCATAATGAACTACCCTAACCGAATTTGAAACTATGAAATGGTTTCTGCGGACTACCATTGAAAATTATCTTTCTCCCTTCCTTTCCATTTTTTCGATCTCTATTCCCTTCCATCACATTTTGTTACATTAGGGATTCTTCAACTGTTTTTCTTTTTTCCTAACTACTTAGTTCCTTTTAACACTTGAGACAATAAGTAGATCTTCACTCACTATGGATCGTCCTAAAGATTCTTCTAAGGACGTTGTTGTCTTCCGCTGCATACGCAGTGATGGGATGCAGTATGATGAGGCACGCTTCCCGGCTGATCACAAGCCCGCTGATGAAGCAACTGTGAGGAGTTACTGTGACCGGCTTGGAGCCATGATCGCCGAGCAAGTCTATCCTGGTTCAAGTATGTCAGAATATTCATCATGTAAATTCAACATGCTAACTCCTAATAGTTCAATCCTTTACCTTAGAAGCGTTGCCGCCGTTCTACCAACTCCGAGTCAAGACTCGTACTGACAGTAAGTAAATCCAAAATTGTCCATGACTTCACTAACATACTTCACCAAAGGCAAGACTCGCAATGACACGTTTCTGTATGGGTATCCGGAGCATGAGGATGAGAAGGAAAAGAAGAAGACTAAGAAGCAAGCTGCTTTGAAATGTTTCCGAACTCCATCCGACTTCTTTGACCATCTTCTATGGTTAATCACTGATGCAACAAATGACGGCAAGAATTGTTGTTGCAGGTTTTGTAAGCCATCCAGCGTATCCAAGGAAGAGGCACAGGAGGCTACACCTTCAAGTTTAAGCCAACCTAAGTCCGTCCCCGTCCCAGCCCATTTGACGAGCAAGTCACGAAGTGCCTCACCCGCATCTACTACTAGTACGAGAGCCTCAACCAAGAAAACTAGTGCTGCCACGTCAACGGCCAAAGCTATTACAGGCCCTTCGGCACCCCAAATACAACCGTCAGCGCAGCCAGTGGCAAAACCTGCCATACAGCCTGTAGCACAATCCATGCCACATCTCGCGACACAACTCTCAGCACAACTGCAAGTTTCAGCGCAGCCCACAACGCAGCCCACGATGCAGCCCACGATGCAGGTTCAGGCTCAGACTCAGTCGGATGAATCTGTCTTGTTTAGGGAAGGTGAAGTAATTTGGTACAGAAAGCAGGGACCAACCTTTCGCCTTGGTATTATTCTCCAAAACACCCCTGGAGATTCTACCAACACATCTATGAGCAGAATCAAGCCGCTAGCTCACTTCCAGACGGACCTCGAAGTTGTCGAACGTTCCGATGCTGATATGCGTCCGTTCCTTACTTATAGTGTCCCTAAGGTTCAGGAAATGCTTCAAGAATTTGCCATTCGGCCTATGGAAGAGGTCCCGTGGCTAGTGATAGAATCTGAACTGCTATGCGATGAGAATCAGAAAGCAGAGTTGTTAATCCTCGAGGCTTCGAAGATAGCCGCTAGTCACGTCGATCATTCGTATTCCTTGTTCAACCTTTTTCAGAACTACAACTTACCCAACAGGCTAAGTTTTGGGGGCGTATTCTTCGGCTGTGAGAAGATCGGCGTGTTTGAGGCAGTCCGAGTCAGCGTTGAGCAAGATGAGCACCCGCAGTGGGACAACATGGATATCACCTTCGTTATGGTGCTGAAGAGCATATTGCTCGAAAGATCCGAGCAGGATGAACGACTTCTCTTCGAAGGCGATATCTGGGTCCTGCAAGACAGCAAAGAAGCGGAGCAGACACTCAACCAAGGACAAATCCCTCCGGCCATGCGTCGTGAGAAAGAATTTCGAGACGGGGTGATGAAGAAATACGGTATTCACTATGACTGGGTTCTATTGCGCGGTAACGTCACGAAGACAGAGAAGTTCATCAAAGGTAGATTTTACGAATCCGACAAGCTCGGCCCGATGCTCTACCAAGGACAGTGGGGCGATTACCTGCGAGACGGATATATCCCGTCGATTCAGAAGTCCCTCAACCGGCGCCTCGACTCATGGGGTCCTACAATTGGCAGAGTTCAGACCCGTCGAGATGCTGTCGCCGGTGCCATCCCGCCTGGGACTCTCTTATCTCTTGGACCTCGGGTCGTGGAACAGCCTCGAGCAATTTAGCATAGTCCCTGGCTGCATTTTAGGCGAATTGGAAATGGGGATTATTATAAGCACTTGCAGTTCTTGTGGTTGAAACTACGGATTCTTGGTGGGCGGTTCAGTCTACCTTTTTTTGCTTGACATTAAGTTTGGTCATCTTCGATGGAGGAAGCAAAACTTTCTGACGGTAGTCTAACCGTCTTCTCCCCATCAACACCTGGTTCGCGGAATCGACTCAACGCCCCTTCGCCATCCGATTGATTAGCCGTGTATTGGGAGTTGGCTTAGGGCCATTCTTACACTCCTCCCCTTGACCTTTACCCCTTGCATTTTGCGCCTTAGGACATTAATTGATGGATTCCCCTTTTACATAATCGTGCTTGTACTCTGATGCGTGTTGTGAATAGTCTTGCTCTAGATACCAAGACTTGATCGGCGCTTCCACACGTGCAACGCCTAGGATATCCTAGGTATTTAGAAAGATCGGTACGTAGTGTGCATTCCAGCATGCACGACCCCGTATTCGATGTGTACCTATCAAGCATGTCTCAAACGAGTTCGAGAGGGCTGGCACAGGAGGTTAGTATCTATTGTATCTTGGCAATTACCGTGCCTCTTTTATTGTGCCCGTGCTTCTTCATTTCAACCAGCATCTAGTACAATATTAGATAAGCTTGTGAAAATCACCGATACATATGCCCTGTCCGATACAGTGTGTATATTCCACGTGGAACTCACGTGGAACTTGCCCAGAATTGGCTTTCGATCCATGGCACCTTAAATGTGTATCGTATCGTATTTACATCGTATGGCTACGTACATCCTGGAGTATCCTCACGTGGTATAAGGTGACTCGCCGTCTTGGTTCCTAGATTGGGCGAACGAGGCGCTACCGCTGGTAGGGTTTTTAATAGTTAGGGATCGCAAGAAATTAAGCCTCGGGCACCGCCTCCTTTTAAAACCGGGTTCTGAGATGTTGACTGCCAGGGCCGAGTAGGGATAAGGAAACAAGGCATCTGTGCATATAATCCCGGGTGAAAAGATTGAAGTGTTCTTTGCTATCCCCTAACCGGTCCCCGCCTTACCTCATGTGTAAATATCACTTACGACGACGGGGTTCTTAAGCCGGAGGGCTGGACGTTCGGTCCGCTTTAGTGTACAGAATAATACTATGTAGACGGGTTAACGTGTATGGTTTCGCCGAGCATACTCGCACTATACTTCCCTCTTAATAAACGATACCGACCATCGGGAAATTTTAAATATTCCGCGGCGTCCGGGGAAGGTTCAGGTACGGGGATATTGGTACATTCCCAATTCTAGAAAACGACGCGGAATCATACCCGCTATCTATTATATGTACGGCGTATGTGCCCAAGTTTGCATTTTCAAAGAGGCTGGCGATGAATATAAGGCGTGAGATGACGTTTCAAGGAGATGGATGGTATTGTAGGACGGCATGCGGGACGGGAGTTTCCGCCGTCGCCGCGTTGTGACGATGCTAGTGATGAAAAGGCTGGAATGTGATCAACACAAGTCGATTTTGACGGGAATAGTGCATTTGCAGATCTCGGTAAGGCCCTTCCGGCATGATGATTTTATGTGGCGACGTCGGGAATGCGACTCGTACGAAATATATACAGACCGACATATCCAATTTCTCGTCGTCGCATCGCGTAGAGGCAGACAGCAGAGAGGCTGGCAAATATGTATATACGTATGTATGTAGGTAGGTAGTAGTTTTGATAATTGTTTTATTCTTGCATAAAGAAAACCGACTTATCGACCAATCAGAGTCGACGTGAATGATATCAAGGACCGCAACTCGCAGGACTCGGTTCTGACGGCAATTCATCGCGAGTTATGCTCGGTGGCTTACCTAATTTCCACTCAGGTGAGATAATAAGGGCTGACTAACCTGACAAATTCAATTTTCAAGAAGGGACGTGCGTCAAGGGACAAGTACATAAGTAGCCCGGTACCTTGTAGAGAGGAAAAGGAACCGCCAATCTCCCGAAACTAAAATTGAGCTAAGCCAGTTTGAGGTGCTCGGTACCACATTATTTCCATGGGAGGGTAGCACGGAAGAATCACCAGTTTAGGAACCCCGGGGTTTCCGCTAGGCGAAAAAGGGATAGCCTATCCAAGCTATCGGGTCTTGCTCGAAGGGAAGAAGGGACAGACGGATCCCTAGTCGGTCGGGTCCGGGGTTAGTTATGGCTGTTTCCTATGTACGAGGCACATGCACCACGCTCCTGCCGTCCTGTCATAATTGCTGTCATAATTGCTTGTCATAATTGATTTACTCGTTCAGGTAGGAACCAGAAGCTTGTCGCAGATCTGCGTTCGTCTCAGACCGGAAACCGCGTTTTTGGTTGTCGCCCGGTAGCCCGCGGAGAAGATTTCTTCAGTTGCCCCCTGCCTCTTTATCCACTTGGAAGTTCGTCTAATTTAGGGTTTACCAAAAACGGGGATTTCGCCCCCCCTAATCCCCTTGTCGGGACTTCTGTTCGGCTTAACCCTGTCGTCGATGTTCGAGTAGCGTCGTTACCGTTCAATGGCCGTTCCAATCTTTAGGCGGTAGCCAGGTTTTGCGCAGCAACAAGTCACAGCGCGTAACGCTCTATGGATTGAGCGCCTAAATCAAAATCAATTATGTAAGATCACGATCGAATGGCTTGATCTATTCGATCATGGACAACGCATACAGCGCATAGCAAATGCACGTGTTAAAACTCCGGTGGTCGTGTAAGTACCCTGAGTGGCCACTAAGGAAAAGCCACCCGCCCGACAAGCCGGTTCGCGGTAAGAGCGTTTTGCTTTTCTTTTAGTGGTTACAGCAGCTTAGCCCACAGAGGCGGGATGCTGCACCAATCCCGACAGCCTGGGAACTACTATAGCCAATCCACATCGTCCCCCGAAGCGCCGAGGCGTCTCTCGGCGATTGCACCGGTGTAATCGGGGGATGGGCGGTGTCTGCTTCGGAGGTTGTGATCCAGAGCCGAATCCTGACATGAATGTAGGTAGATAATTATAATAGGAGCGGAAGGAATCAAATAAACCGAGCTCTCTGCTGCGAGTGAAGAGCCGCAAACATCCATTGGACAGTTCCATCGCATCGACTACGACATGTCAAATCGTGGTTCCGACATACCGGTGTTTGATGTTGGTCTGACTGACCAAGGCGACCGTGCCATGGGGGAGACGTTATCTAAGGTAGTAAGCCCACCCTAGAATTGCGTCACAAGGCGAACCTGGGCCGCAACATCGACGAACACGTTGGTCGCTAGAATCGCCGCATACCCCTCTATGGGAAAGTTGCATAAGATTAGCATGAGATTGTCCCGCTACTTTGACATGCGAGTGACCACAGGAACATGCGGTGCGACCAACATAGTCAGAACTATTAGGGTAGGTGATGGAGGGTAAGGTTAACTATAGTTACGGGCTGTTAGATGCAAGGGAGAGACAAAAAGTGCCAGTTTAGGTTACTCAATGAACTGTGCCACCCGAAAATACCGGGTAACAGACACCGTTAGATGCTACCAGGGTGTCAAAATTTAGTAGTATTGTAGTAGGTATCAAGTAAATGTATATGAAGAGAACGACATTTTAACTATATGTTTAAACGTAATAAGCCTGGATTCAAAATTCCGAATGAGGCGACATTGACATGATAGGCTCCGTCTGGGCATGCCACCGCAATCCGCCAGTAAAAATATCCACTTGGGCAAACCGCCTCGCGCTTATTCTGACTCGCACAACAGCCAACGTAAATGATATTCTTGCCTCCCAAAAACGATCCCGTCTAGTCAATGTTTGCGAAGAAAGGAGAAGTAGCAATGATTTTTAAATGGCAATGCGTGCTGAAGGTGGTATAATGCGGCTCATATCGTAATTCGTTGCACATTAGACTCTCCTCCGAAAGTCTGATATATACACTTTGCTCGAATGCGACGGATTTTACTGAGATGATCGAAATTTGCTGAAAGATGGGCGATGCAAGACAATGCCAATTCTTGAATAATAGTCGGGCCTAGTTTGCGTTTTCGAGACGCTCTTCATCAAGATAGGGCGTGTTTAAAGTTGTTAGCTCTCGGCTGTTTTCAGAGCCTCCATACGGGCTCGTAGGGCTTCCATAATCTCGGGGTCCGGTTCGGGGTCGACCTTCTTCGGCTTAACTCGTGGGCAGTCCGGACACTTCTTGTGTGAACAATTTCGACATTCCGTTCCATCCTCCGTATTCGCCGGGAACTTCCTCCTACACTCGTGACAAGAATATACACCTTTGAATGTTTGACCAGGTGCATCATTAGGATATCCATACGGATATTTCTTCTTGCCGTCACTATGAAATGTCAGCATGTAACCTAGTTAAGCATATTCGTGAGTGAACTTACGGATCTCTCGGGCAGTCATCGCAACGTCTATGACCGCAATTGTCGCACACTCTAGCCTCTTTTGCATTGCCGGCAATCAAATTGTTACACATGTGGCAGTGTCTTCTGACGCGCATACGAGGTTTGCCCTTATAAACGAGATCCTGCGCAGCCTTCCTGGGGCGCTTCAAGACAATGTTCTCCGAGTAGTCGTAGCTTGGAATGATAGGACCCATCTGCTTGTTCCTCCGAATAAGAGCCTCTTTCTTTTCCCGGATGGCCTGCCTTTCCTCCTCAGTATGCTTAGGTGGGTTTCGAGTACACTTCTTGCAACGCCTATGGTGGCAACCGGGACACTCATTACCGGCGCCGAAGGCCGAATGACACCGATGGCACTCCCGATGAATTCGCATACGGACCGATTTCTCAACACGGAGCACATCTCCCTCACTCGAATGCCACTCGTCCGGCTTGATTTCTAGACCAAATCTGGAGCCAAGTTTCTGCACGCGCTCCTCGTGAACCTGGATACGAGGAATCCTAGTAGCATTCTCATACTCAAGTCTGGTTGGCGCAGTAGGAGCAGCGGGTTCACTCGAGGACTGTCAATATTGAATGGCTTATATATGGGGATTCAAATATTTACCTGGTGATGACGGCAGCAGCTGGCGCCGTCGGACCAACAGCGCCCTTCTTCGAGCGACCACCTCTTTTGAAGACGGTCTTCACTTGGTAAAAGACCTTACCAACACCCTTCCTTTTCTTGCCATCTTGCGGAACAGGCTCTGTCGGGAGAGCGGTCGCTGGTGAACTCATGATGCTTGAATTATCTTCTTCCTCTTTACCTCCACTTGCGTTGCTGAATAGGTCGCGATGGTGATGAATCAATGGCGTGGTAATGGCTTATTATAAGGTGGTTGGCGAATATGATAGGCGAAGCCTCAAATTACTGAGCCCTACCCGAGTTAAGCCACGCAACCATGTGCTTTACACCTGAGACAACAAAGGCAAGACGGGAGTCGAGGTGCCTGCCTCTTTCCTTTGCAAAGGGCAGTTGTTGACAGTAACGTTTAAAACCAGTAGCCTCCGAAGCGAAATGCGCGAGGACAACGACGCTGATGTTTTGAATGTCGATATAAATTCCTGGGTTACGACTCCAACATTAAGGCCATCAAAATTGACGGCCAGGTCGTCTTCCCTCCCGATTATTACTCTAAACAACAAGGAAATCTCAGTCCTTCGGTATACCGATGCGACGATGACGCTGAAGCAGCTAGAAGACCAAGGCAAAACATCAATTGATGTTTCTGCTGGTGGTTAGTATGGTCGACAATCTCGAGGGCGAGCTGGACGAGAAGTGTGAAAGAAGGGGGAGAAGAAACAAGAGTAAGAAGACGGAGAAAATGTGGGAATTTAGGATTAGTTAGGTAGTTCGATTGTTACGAGTAGCAGTTTGTCCCGGCACCAGGTCACCCCAGGTGAGGAAGTATTCTACTAGGTTAAAAGGTTTTAGTTCAACGTCAAATTGATAATAAATAAGGCAAGTAAGGTACCAGTTTCCAAGGTTCGCAGAGGTGTAGAGACGAAGAGATGGAAAGATGTGGGACGAGCCTGCCAGTACCTAGCACACCTCTGACCTAGCACCGCAGCAAGCCAACAGGAGATTGAGCCAACAGACTTTCTGCTCCGTACCGGTGGGTATCGCCATTATGCTTGGCAGTTTCCACCGACCCGAATGTACCAAGTGTACTTCGTAGCGTGGTAGTCTCGGTGGGGAGGCGCTGCTGGGGGTACCTACGCGGTATGTACATACCTGCTCCTCTTTCCCTCTTTCCCTCTTTCTGGGTTCCAACAGTCCAGGGCTCCTTCGTTCCCGCCGCCCAATTCGATGGATACATGCAACAGCGTACTATGGTACAGTTTTGCTACCTCGGCATACTGTATGCGGGCAAGGTACCTACAATACCAACGCCTCCCTTACGGTAAAGATATCCATGCACCTACCAAACAACTAGGCGGCTCGGCTACGAGAGAGACAGACCACTGGGCGAACACCTGTACAGCATGTACAGCGTGATCATGGGGCGGACGTCAATGAGAAAAATGGGGGCCTTTGCGATGCGCGGAGAAGGGGAAAAAGGGCTCTCTGGTTCTCTGGATGTCTGGATGTCTCGCTGTTGTTGCCCAACGACCTCTTATTCACTACCAGGCGTTTATGTCATCAATTAGGGCAATAATTAATTCATCTATGTATGTACGAGATCCATTCCCATCGATCCCATCCAAACGGAGGTATCATCATGTCGGCTGCTAACTACTAGCTTACGGTAGCCCGTCTATCTTGGTCTAGTGTCATATCGCAACCAAGGGTTTATTCGGTAGCGTCTCTCGGGTTGTTACTTCAACCCTGCTTCCAGCGGTGCGGCTTTGGGGTCTCCAGACCTCTCAGAGTCCCAGTCGCTAATGAGAATGGAACTTTTGCAATTTTAGGCCCCTGATGTGATAAAGCACACACATCCAGCATGTCGGTTCCATGCCCGGCTTCTAGCGAGCAGGTACAGTACAGTGGTCCGGTCCAGGAGCCAGCTGCCAGACGAGTTTTTTCTTCCTTCTTTCTTTACCCACCGTAAAAACGTGTTTGTTCTGCTGTTGCTGTTGCTGCTGTTACGCTAATATCTGCAAAGAATTTACTGGGAATCCAATCATCAATCGTAATCGTCCCAGTACCACGCGTCACCAACGGCGGCACGGGAATAGGAATCTTACATGTTGATGACGGCCTATTGGCGAGTCAGGTATTATCCTTTTCCAAGGTTTGTAAAGGAGGGGAGGAAAAGAGGGGGAAAAGAAGAAGAAGAGAGAGTTTAATACAACGTTCCTTTAAGTCATGTAGATTGTGTGGGTTGTCTATATCCTGTATGTCGGTATATCAATGTGAGTCTACATGTATGTAAGGTAAGGTACATACTCGTGATACTTCAACAATTAAGGTTGCACTCATATTCAACGTCGTGTCAGTGGGTTGAAGTGCACATGGTCTGTTGATGCAATTAAGGTAGCTTGGCGGTTTGGTCGAATTGACTTTCTCCCCGCAGTCACATCAGTCCGCAGTCCGCGGAAGAAGGTCATTGTCGATGTGTTTCGATAAACCACAACCTTGGAAGCACGGTTGTATGTGAGTAGGTACGATACTTCATGGTACTTGCATCCGGTAAACGGTGGACCTGGTTCCCGAGCGGCTGGACATTGGATATTATGTGATGTGCGTTCCCACTTGCCCGCTTGCTAACGGTGGATTATTCTTTCCATTGGGACATTCATGGATTGGGTTGGGAAAAAAGAGAAGGTGTGGATGTACATCGAACTACTACCTATGGTCCTATGCGTACTAATGTACCTAAATATGTGCGGATCCAACTAGACGGGACAGCCTTAGACCAGACGGAAGGTGCCAAACTCTCTTTGCTAGGCAATGTAGGCAACGACCCAGTCAACTTCAAATACTTTTCCCCACAATTCGTTCCCAGTATCGATTCTCCCGCCCGCAAACCCCATCTTTCCCATCGTCCCTCATGCCTCATAGCTCGTCCCTCACCCATCCAGCCCATCTCATTCATCATTAATTACCAAGTTCCGTCATTTGGGTATTGATCTCTGCATATCTTCTTCGATGGTGGTCCGCGACCAAACCCGACTTGGATATCTCTGCAGCAAATGTCATGCCCTCAGTTTGACATGTGGCCCTCTACAACGTGGTGTCTTCAAATTATCATTAGCTGCCTTTTATATACAATCGTACTTCAATATGCTGTTGGTGGAGATCTCGCGCGAGCATGGCTTGTCAACCGTTAGCAGCCAGCCTCCTTTAACGAACCTCTTTAACCCCTGGCCAACGCATTGCAATGCAATATTGCGCTACGAGTTTCTAAAAACCCGACTAAACGGGAATTAATATACCCAAGCTTTCTTTACGCTCTTCGCGTTCCCAATACTACGTTAAGGCAGTTGGGATAAAGTAGGTATCCAGCTTCAATAATTCGCATACCGTGCCGATATCTTAGCTATTCGGCAGAGAATATCTCGTCTCGTCCCGTCACCGAAACAATATACGGGGATGGATACGAGCTCCCCGCAAAGCTGCTTCATACGCAGCATTCCGAATCTTCAGCTGGTTCATCTTATTTAATCAGGTTGTTCCGACAGCCTGGGGTGGTGTGGACGAAGACGGGAAATCATATGTAGCGTTTAGCGATGACACGTCGCTTGACACAACGTGTTTTCCTAGCAGCTTCAACATGACGAATCAGCCGATACGCTGTGCGCTTAAGTCAAGATTTCCGAGAATGGCTAAACAATCTCAACCCCTTCTCATGCACCATTCTCGCCGACAGATATCCCCCTCTCCATCACCGCATTGGGTAGGCTACATACAACGGTAATAGGTCGACAATTTCTGCAGCGAATAGCCCCGCACATCTTACACCATGTAACCCTCCTCGCACTACGTTGACGCGACGTAGCTCGACGTAGCTAGCTGTCAAGAGACAAGAGGGTTCTACGGCTTTATCACGCTATGGAAGGTAGAGGGAGAAATCCTCTAAGCAATCCGTCGTCATATCCATACTCCGATGCCCGTGGAGGGTTGTTCGGTACTTGCTTCCTTCTTCCTTCGTCCGGATCGATCTGCGTTGGCGCCCTTGGATTCAGGCGGTCAACCGAAGCTTGGTAGGAAGGTTATCCAAGGTCAGCAAGACATCACGTTTCGAATGGAAAACCAAGGTACATATCAGTCGGCAAAGGTCGATTTGCGGTTTGCATAAATTATTACGTCCAAGACATATCATTACTCGTGGCAAAACCCTTCAAGTTCCAACAAATTGGATTCTCGGGCCGTTGGCATGGAACCACTTACGCTTGGGCGTATCCCAATGCACTGGAACGCACGATCCCGGCTGGTCGTGAAACCAATGTACAACCTTCTACATAGGTAGTACGTATGCGACCTAAGGCCTCAGGAATCAGCCACTATTATGTAGGCGCATTGTACGTATGTGTCATCAAGTATATTTCATCCTCATTATCTCGTCAGTCCCGGCTATTCGGTGCAGCAGCGCCGCAGGCTCGCATCCACCTTCTTCTTCCCGTCCGCCTTTCTTGCGAAGACCCAGCTGGCTGGTACGCTTATTCCCTTTTTCTCAGTGGTTGGTATTTCTTCACCGCTTCCATCCTTCGAGGAACCGGGCTAGCAGGTTAAGACATCATGTAATCAATTTTGCACGGACACACTTTAATATGAGAGCGCACAGTCCTTCCTCTACATTCCAATCGACGACTTACGAACGTTTGAGCAGCATACTACCACATTGCATCCCGATCAAGTCTGAAAGCTGCAGTACATGCACCGACACACTGTTTACTCTACAGTAATATCTATGCTTGATCTTATAGGTCAAGGCAATGACGTGCATATGGCCATGGTCAGATCGGAAGTATCCCGGGTCGACTGACCCAAGTTGCCAGGTTGCTCAACCGCCGTTACCTTCTAGACAGGAGTTGAGATACCCCCAAATCCGTTCCAAGCAACCCAAGGAACTTTTGGCTACGGCGAAATCGTACCATCGGAGTTCCTATGCGACGTCATATTCTTGTCCCGTAGTATTGAGCGATAATATGTCCACCCATTCCAACTTAGAGGTAACTACATACATGCCTAACTTCAACAAGATCGCCCTCTGCAAAAATCATCAGATCTGCAAGCCGGCTAATCATCCACAGGGTTTTCTTGGCTGGCACCCTTCCCGCATCCCGATGGACCCTACCTGTTGGCGTCGGGAAACTAATAAATTCCGGTAGCAGATTGATGAAAGCCTCTCCGGGTTGCTGCATGAAGCCATGAGCCAGCAGAGAGACATGATTCAAAAATCCGATATATCTACGTTACACGATAATATCATCCTGGAACGCCTCTTGTCCCCAAGCCACACCGAAATCGCGCAAAAGCACAAGGCGGTACTTAATATGTATGTGCTAGACGCGGCTTAGTTACGGGAACAAAATGCTAGGCGATGCATCTATTTGTCGAAAGACCACTTGCCGACGTTCTTCGAGTACCGTATGCATATTCTATTCTATTCTTGTCGTGCGATTTACGGAGTCTTCATGACAGCTGGTTTATTTCCTTCGCTATCTCCATATGCGTCCACTATAGTTCAATTTTGGTGGCATCCATCTCGTTGTTCCTCTATTCAGCCGAAGGGCAGACGCCATCCTAAAAAGACACATATCACGGTAAGGTTAATGCTATGATAGTGTAACAGGAATGATGATTTAACAAGTATACGACCAATCTACCTAGCTACTATACGATTAATATTGTAATGATGGTCTCTTAATATTTGTAGGTAACGAGTTTTTGAATCTTAGCCAACGTAATCATGGGTTTATCGCCTTGATGATAAAGAAATTTTTGAGTCAACCGAGAACTCTATATTCACACGGCTTATGCGTTTTCAGGTCTCCATCTCGGTGCAGCACGGCAGGCTTCGTGGATTTCTATCACAAGTTACCAGGAGCATAGGTACGCATGGAATGTCGCCAAGGTTTAACTTGTATCTTGCCAACAATTTCAAGCAGTACCTGCAGCTTCCTGCAAGCCTCATCCCAGAGTTATGGTCGGAAGCATTGGCACCTTACCCGGCGCCGGACCCAGCGGGTTCCTGACGCGAGAGAACGGGGCAATTGATTTCTTCCTCTTTTTCTCGGTGGAGAGTGTGGAGTGTTTACAGACGTTTACTATATGAACACTCAAGCTAGACCTCAGCGGACCGTCCTTCCAAAATTGAAGTGAAACCATAAATATTATAACACGCCGCACCCTGCATATCCAACGAGGCTCTCCTTGGTCAAAAGGGGTTATTCCGTAAGGATTCGCTCACCCCTGAGGGCTGAACATGTATAGACGCCTGGCCACCAACCTAACATCCGTCGGTCCGCGTGTCAAACTCGCACTCTCGGAATAACTTGACGCAAAATGTGGAACTTACGACAAATTAAGATGCTGCACGAGCGGGATTGATTCACTACCTATTTGTCTCTTCGTTTACTAAATTGCAGGCGTCTAAGGCGGCAGTTTAGACCATTCGCATCGTTTCATGTGGTATGAAGTTGAGTCAACAAGTGGATGATAGGTCGAGTAATCCTTCCTCTTGAGAGCGGAGTAGCGGCCGCTTGCTCGACCGCAATGTCTTCTCTTTGATTCCTACTCGGCAACATCGTGTTGATCGCCGGTGCATCTCGTATCTTCCAACGGGATCAACGCTAAAAGCTCAAGAACTGAATCTTTCTCTAAAGAAGAAAAGCATTTCTATCTCATTTTAGAACATAGGTTGGTGGGTTATCTGGTGTAAATTTACGTAAATTAGATCATGCCACCAAATTCCGGGGCCTGGTGGGTAGAGAATCCCAAATTGTTTGGACTTCCTTTCACGTTGATAGGGGATCACAGATCGGCCTCAGACCGGCGTCGGGAAACCCCACAGCGGGTAAGTCGACCTCGGTGAGTGACTAAGTGAGTAAGAAGCGGAGTGCCGATGCGGAGACAACACCACGCTATCGAACCATATCGTAACCACGACGGCTAGCGTATTGACGGGATGCGTCCTTCGCTTCCGTATTACGGGATGACTCCAAGCAGCTAGACGATAGTCCTACTCAGACGCTATTGCTATAATTGCCGCTTGGCGTTTAGATTTGATTGATCGTATTGCTAATAAACATATGGTTTTGTATCCGCAACTGTGGTTTGACTAAGGCCAATCCGTGGAGATATCGTCGCTAATATGCCAAACATCGTAGTCGTTGGGTAAGTCGGGACGGCTGTTCCCTTCCCGAGGAGCTCAAGCGCTAACGCCATCGCCAATAGTGCGGGAGTGTCAGGCCTGACATCGGCATTCTTGCTATCGAAGCAAAAGGACAATGTCATTACGGTCGTGGCAAAGCATATGCCAGGCGACTACGATATCGAGTACGCCTCGCCGTGGGCTGGCGCTAACGTCCTGCCTATGTCAACGGCGAAGAACAGCTCTCGGGAACGTCGTACATGGCCAGAAATAAAGAGGCTCGCTAAAGAGGTCCCCGAGGCCGGGATACACCTTCTAAGTAAGTAAACAAGCAAGCTAGGCGCAGTGAAGAATTCGGTAAAAATTAAACGATACGCATAGAGTCTCGCGTATACCGCCGAGAGAAGGATCTCGAGGCCCTGAGAAAAGGGGGCTACAGTTTCGACGGCCTCTTCCAGGAGAACCCGTGGTACAAATCCCTGTTCGACGACTTCCGGGAGCTCTCCAAGGACGAGCTTCCCAAGGGCATGGCGTCGGGCTGCGAATTCGGCTCCGCGTGCATAAACGTCATGCTGTACATGCCGTGGCTAGTGGGGCAGTGCAGGGCGAACGGCGTCGTGTTCCGTCGTGGCCAGATCAAGCACATTTCCGAGGCCGCGGGCCTGAGCCACAGCGGCGGCAAAGCCGACGTCGTGATCAACACCACGGGGCTGATGGCTTCTAGGCTTGGCGGGGTGATGGATAGCAAGGTCGTGCCGATCCGCGGCCAGGTCGTCGTCGTCAGGAACGAGGCGCCGTACATGCTGACGAAGTCCGGCACGGACGACGCCGCCGACGAGGTCTGCTACATCATGATGCGGGCCTCCGGCGGCGGCACGATCCTGGGAGGTACCTACCAGAAGGGGCACTGGGAGAGCCAGCCGGATCCCAACATCGCCATGCGGATCATGCGGCGGGCGGTGGAGATGATGCCCGAGCTTACGGGCGGGAAGGGCGTCGAGGGCTTGGATGTTGTCCGCCACGGCGTGGGTCTGCGTCCGTGGAGGGAGGGTGGCGTGAGGATCGAGAAGGAGAATATTGATGGTACCTGGGTGGTTCATAATTATGGACATGCCGGCTGGGGTTACCAGGGCTCGTATGGTTGTGCGCAGGACGTTGTCGCGCTTGTGGATGAGATTCTTAGTCGTCCTCGACTGTAGCGTTGCTAGATCTTATATGATACTACATTTCGTTGATAGATGAATAATTCTTAAGACTACAACAACATACCTAGTATCTTATAAAGACTTATACAAGACGAATGACATTAACTAATGGTTATTACAGCCTCTCTATAGGTCAATATCTCGTCCCAATCCAAGAGCATTTAGTATGGTAGTAGGTAAGTTTTTAACTTGGAGCTCAGAATGAAGTGCTTAAGCAATGTTCATCAGTAGGTGCTAAGCAATGATGCACTGGTGGCACCTGCCAATAAAATGCAGGTGCCTTTCCCCGGGGCCCGGGTACCTACTCAAGGTACCCACTTTACATAACGTGTCCATCTTAATGTCTTACAAGCTTCAGCGCGTCAAAACTTCTAAAGCCAATTTTACACATCAACCACCATAATGGCTATTCCTGCTGGAGGTTCACCAGCCGCAGTACTGGTGCTTAACGTCGCCACTGGTCGTAGCTCTCTGTCAAAGTTCGTTCCGCCATGTCTATTCGTTCTGGATGCGGTGCTTTGCGCACTCATCATATGGAAGATCCCATGTAAGATTCTGCAGCCTTGTCGCATGTCTACCAAGTTGCTTACAATATTCTCTTTTGTAGATACGGAGATCGATTGGAAGGCATACATGGAACAGGTCTCGCAGTTCGTGTCTGGCGAATACGACTATACCCTTATTAAGGGAGGCACTGGACCCCTCGTTTATCCAGCCGCGCACGTCTACACATATACTGCTCTATACTACCTGACGGATGAAGGCAAGAATATACTCCTTGCGCAAGAGATATTCGCAATTCTGTATATGGCGACTGTGGCACTGGTAATGGCCTGTTACTGGAAAGCGAAGGTAGGTTACGAGCTATGGAATAAATATCCCTACTGACAAGGTGCCCATGAATAGGTACCGCCTTACGTCTTTCCTTTACTAGTTCTCTCGAAGCGACTCCACAGTGTCTTCGTATTACGCTGCTTCAATGATTGTTTCGCTACGTTCTTCCTCTGGCTCGCCATATTCCTGTTCCAGCGACGATATTGGGCTGCTGCAAGTATTGTGTACTCGTGGGGTTTAGGAATCAAAATGTCGTTACTACTAGTGCTTCCGGCCATCGGTGTTGTCTTACTTCTAGGAAGGGGATTCTCGGGTAGTTTGAAATGTGCCATGATCATGGTCAATATTCAAATTGCTATCGCCTCCCCGTTCTTGCAAGAAAATGCAAGAGGCTACGCCAGTAAAGCCTTTGAGCTAACCAGACAATTCTTTTTCAAATGGACCGTCAACTGGCGCTTCGTGGGAGAGGACATATTTCTCAGTCGGCCATTTTCCTTGTTCCTCTTGGCGATGCATGCTATAGTTTTGATAGGCTTTGTTGTCAACAAATGGTTGAAGCCCGCGCAAAAGCCCCTCTTCGCGATGGTTGCGCCAATCCTGCAGCTCAGTTCGCCTTTTAGTCCGCAAGAGGAGCGTGAGGTGGCCTCACGCGTAACCCCCGAGTATGTAACGACGACCATTCTCTCGGCAAACATCATTGGGCTCCTCTTCGCGCGCACGCTGCACTACCAATTCTACGCCTATCTCGCATGGTCCACCCCATACCTTCTCTGGCGAAGCGGAGCTCACCCCGTCGTTCAATATGGGCTTTGGGCTCTTCAAGAATGGGCTTGGAACGTCTTCCCGAGCACTTCTATTAGCTCAAGCGTTGTGGTAGGCGTCCTCGCTATGACTGTTGCCTTACTAGTCCCCCAGAAGGACGCACCTACAGCGTACGTGTCGCTACGTGACTCCATACGCAAGCGCAAGTACACTTGAGTCCGACGAAGATGACCGATGGAAAATTTAATCTTCGTCTTCGGGATCCGATGGTGGCATCTTGCCTGCAATCGAGTCTTCGTCCTCGTCATCGTAGGTAACCCGCGGAAACTCCTTCGGCCTAGGTACGATGTTAGGCTCTCAGTCTTCAGGGAAAAGTTAAAACGAACTGACCAATAGCTCTGTTTGCGCCATTCCTTTTCGTCGCCGACGATATTGATAATCTCGCCTTCCACCCTCCCTTTCTCTTCCTTGGAGGAAGTGAACTCTACTAGGACATATCCTCCACGCCTGATCCAAACGGTGTTGCGGAAACGAGATGCAAGCCCGACGAGCACGGTTCGTCTATTGGGCAGAGAGCAGGCGTAGAGACTGTTGCCCTCGGCCTTGATCACCTTGGCGAGCGACTGGTTTTCAGTGAGTTGGTCAGGAGGCGTCGTCGCCTCTTCCGCAGCTGCGCGTATGTCGCGCTTTGGCCGACCCATCTCGAATTATAGACAATTTGCGATTTACAGTCTACAGCAAAGCAAAGGTCTCCGATGACTTTTTAGTTTAGGACAATGAGAATTCCGAGTAAATCTGAAAAATATAGCGGGGCTGCGGGGATGATTGCTCTCTCATTTATCCGTAGTTCTGCCAGCGATATACATATGTACAATCAAGTCGGAGGCTTAATTAGATGTTGTAACATTTGAACGTCCTTAAATACCTGCCAGACTCGAATTTTCCATCAAGATATTTACAGTTCTCACATGAACTTTATTTAAGCAATATGCAAGAGTAAACTTATATTTATGGTTTCAACCTACGTTTTATGTACCACCACTAGTGTCGCCAGTTTATTGTTGACAATCACTTCTTTTTCTCCTCCTGCAAAACATCAATGGAGACTTCTACTACTTGTACTAGCCAGATGGATATTACCAGCTCACCTAATGAGGACGGCTACATGTACCTATACCTCTGTAGGTGCGGCATGTTTCTTGATTCAGCTGAAGACGTCAGATGCGTACCTACACATCCGACATCCATGATTACATTATGCAGCACGGGCAGTCGCCTATCAGCCACGATGTACCTACTACCAGGTAATAAAGCAATAGCCAGTTTATGGCCAATGCTTAACAGCAATACGTGTTAGATAATCTCTCTTCCTAGCCTCGACGCGTCAAACTTTTTTGTTTTCTACAATTGAGGTGACCTCAAGTCAGATCGACGACCATGACGACAACGTTAGACAGTCTGCCTAATGAGATTTTGTTCATCATCGCCAGCCATTTTGGCTGCGACGGCCGCCGGGACTGTCACGTAACTCAAAAGAGCTTTGCGTCGCTGGCCCGCACCAATCGGCGGCTTCACAACGTATTCAACCCCATCCTCTGGCGTTTTAACCGCGAGTGTGGAATCAGCGAGGGATGTCCTTACACTACTGCTGTATCCGCCGTTTCCTGGGCCGCCTCGAGGAATAGGATTGATATCCTTGAGATAGCAGTCAAGTATCAACACGATCTAGGCTCATTTCATCAAGGAGATCCTATCCACCGTGCCGCTAAAAATGGACATGACGCCACGGTATCTTGGCTACTTGATCACGGTGTACCTATAGAATGTGTTCCTTGCGAACGGATAGCTGTTGATTCACCGTTCCCTGTATTCCCTTGGCCTCAAAATCATGTATCGCCTAGCTACTCAGTCCTGCACACCGCGCTGGTATCCAGCCAAGGATCCACCTCTATATTGCTGTTATCACGCGGCGCCAAATACCAATTCAAATCTGAGACGAATAAATCGGCCATACACTTGGCTGCCTTACACGGTCTATCCGCAGTGATAGAGTATCTAGTCAAGACGATGGGAATTGACGTCAACCAGGAAGACCAGCACGGCATGACGCCACTACATTACGCAGTAGAGCGGAGAGACAACGTAGAGACAATCCAAGTATTACTGGATCTCGGTGCTGACAAGGACACGGAACAATACCCCCAGAGTCCTCTCGTCAGAGCACTCAAGATGGGCCATTTTAGCAATGCGATGCTATTGCTAGATGCTGGAGCAGATGTTAATCCGACATTTGATTACCAAGAAGCCCCGCTAGTAGTATGTGCGCAAGAGAGTTTTGCATTGATCGGGACCGCGGAGTCGTCAGTACAGTATAAGGTACTTCGCAAGATCATTGCAAATGGCGCTGCTCTTGACGTGTCATACAACAAAAACACAGCCCTGTGCTCTGCTGTTGAACAAGGGACCGTTGCAGCGGTTTATGAGCTTCTCAGAGCGGGAGCCGACGTAGAAATGCCTAGGGATAAAGATGGACAGACTCCATTTGATCTACTATGGACCCTACGAAGATACGAAGCAGAATCCGATTGCTCTTCCGATTACAATCTATTGGGGGAACTTATCGAAAAGGCAAGACTTCTGATTGCAGCAGGCGCCCGCCTAGATACTCAGAGCAGTGAATATGGCAGCACCCAGCTTGAGAAAGCCATTCATTATTGTTTTTGCGGGAGCACATTTCTGCTTCGCGAACTCCTACGGCTAGCAACGCATCGGAATGTTCGTGACGGATATATCAACGAACTCTTCGAGACGTGCCTCACAGGTAGACAGTTGGAGCCAGCTATGATACTGGCGCATCACGGCGCAACTTCCGATAACGCAAACAAGTTGGCTTTTATTTGGGCTGAGAAGATAGGCAAGACACTCTGCAGTTATAGCGGGATGAACGTCGAGGCCTTGTCCTTCTGTCTGGATTTTTTGTCGGCCGAACAAATTGAAGAGCTGTTCACACATGCGTTAAATCACGCGAACGAGGAACGTTGCCAAAAGTTCATTGATCGCGGTGCTCTATCATCCTGGAGGAAATCAAAGGTGTTTAAACCGTGGCTTCATATAGCCGCATCACGTGGATTCAGCGCACTTGTACGACGCCTGGTTGGAGCCGGGATGGATATCAATGCTCTGGACGAAGAAGGCAGAACGCCTATGTTGGCAGCTCTAGAGGTGGATGACACAGTGTTGGATACAGTTGGACAACTTTTCGAACTCGGGGCGGATCCATTCCATCCTCGCCCAGATGCAGAATGCCGACGACTGCCGAATCCACGGTCGAAGGAAATTCTATCTCCTTTTGAGCTTGCTATCCGTAGAAACTGCTTGCCAGAAATACGACGGTGGTGGCTTAATTCTCCGCCAGAGTCCCGGCCGACGGGAGAAATCTACATCCCTTGCGTCCAAAGTACAGGGCCCTGGCACCAAAATTATCTAAAGTACTTGCGCGGTCAAACCGATAGCAGCACGTCAGAAATCGTTGGCGAAAGCCAACAATGGGACATATATTGGATGCAAGGGTGCGATATGCGAAAACTCGACGAGGAGGAGGAAAAGAAGACCAAACTCATGGATGTGATGAATGAGCGGGACATACCGGAAGATCCAGCTGAGGACTATTACCTCAATCACTTTTGGGAGTCATCTCTCTGAATTACCCCCCATCGCGATCCGGGTTTAGCAACAGTGGTTGTTCACAGGTCCAACCATCGTTATATATTTCAGTGGGAATAGACGGTCCCGCTCGCTTCGAATCTGCTTGCACTAGCGCTCTACACGTCTTCGCCTAGTACTTGACATCACCACGCTGACGTGTCACCAATATGTCAACTTGTCTACGAATATCTTTGGAGATATTATGCAGTTTGGAGGGCTCTTGATCTCGGCGATGTTTATGCTGATTTATTTTCATTTTCAGACCGATGGGTCTAGGATATTACCCTACTCGTGTTAATATAGGTACTAATTATCATACTTAAAGTGTGTTAGAAATGCATTATTAATATCAAATAATCATGAGTTGCGATAATGACAACGCATCGTTAACACTTGCTATTCTTCAGTATTCCCAATATATATAGGTAGACATTTGGCCAGTTCCATCCGCAAAATTCTAAAGACTAGCCGTACCGGTAGTGGAGCTGGGTGTAGTTGATAGCTCATCGCTCGAACAGCACCTTAGGACATTGTTACAAATCATGAATACATCTAGAAAGCTACTCGGGTATTTCTGCAGAGGGCTTTACAATTACAATCCTAGGAACAACTTATGTAGTCAATCGCCATACTGATCACCATGAAAAAGTTCCAGCAGATACATTAGGTAAGTACTGCCTAAGTATGTAGTTCATTCGTTCTTGCCTATTTACACACAAACACATACACTACGCTCTTGCTTTAACCTTAGCGAAGCCTACCATTGGGCATATATACCAAAATTATTAGATGTGCCTTCCAACAACAGAACAGCAGCCATGGTCAAGTGGCAAACCGCATGGAACTCAATGCTAACATAGAATCTTTAGGGTTTCCGTTCGAGACGTCGGTTGCGCGTCCTGCGTGCTGATGAGAGATACCGCTTCGGCGGCAGAGGACCACACGGTTGGGTATCCCGTCCTGGGAAACTCGACGTGCTTGGTCGAAGTCGATGTATCCTGTTCATTCGGGATGACCTCCTGTTCGCTTAACCGCCACGGGAGGAACTCCAGGAATGGACAGTGAGGGTCGCCGCGAACGTAAGTTAAAATCCCCCTAACACCCTACACTTGACCATGACTGTTGTTCTGTTGTATCTTCTAAATATCCTCAATAAGAGGAACCACCCCTCTTCAATTACCATTATTCCTTTTTTTTAAAAAAAAAAAAATCAATGGAAATTTGCGAAGAGAAGTTTCTTTTTAGTTGGTTTAAACCCTCTTGGGGGTTCGTCATGGGCAGAGTCCATGTTCCCCGAACATCTTTACCAATTTACCGCCTCATAGCAAGAGAAACTATTTTTATATGAATATTACTACCTAGGTAGGCAGAATATTACACTTCTACTGGAGTAAATAAAGCGTGTTGTGTGTCTCCAGAAACGAGTGAAACCCACATTGATATGTAAGACACGGTCTAGCACATCTTTCAGCATATACGTACGTATATTTTTCTTTGAAAGCAGTGTTACCTGCACATATAAGTATCAATTGATATGGTTGGACAATCGAGATAGCATGTAACCGGCGTGTAACTGCTAAAGCTAATTTCCTCTTCTGGAGTCCCGTCGACGTCATTGATTAAAGCTGTGTCTTTACATTGCGTCACACGGAAACAACAAAACACTTTAAACATCATACCTTCCTATTCGTAATGCTAAGAAGCGCCTACAATACCTATAAATCATTACATACCAGTAACTAACCAAACCCCTAATAAATCCAATATCTATTCACATACCTACCCGTAACCATAACCCAAAATGGA
This sequence comes from Annulohypoxylon truncatum, assembly GCF_022578515.1. Lineage (NCBI taxonomy): Eukaryota > Fungi > Ascomycota > Sordariomycetes > Xylariales > Hypoxylaceae > Annulohypoxylon > Annulohypoxylon truncatum. The sequence goes on along the minus strand of NW_025953797.1, from coordinate 788,120 downwards.
TCCCTCAGCACCGCCGCAGCCGCCCAAGAGCACCGCCTACGAAACCCAGAGCAATCCAGCGACATCCAACACGCAAGAACAGCACATAGCGCAAGACCACCACCACCGCCCGCCCGCCGAGAACGTCGCCGAACGCATGCCGCCGCCAGCTAAAGCCGGAGGAGGAATGGCCGAGGCCACGCCCTCGAGCCTGGGGTACGGGATCCGCGGCGCGCCGGCCGGCGAGGAGAGGTACGGTCACACGAAAGAACAGGTGAGCAGGGCAAGAGAGCTGGAGGGCGAGCAGATGCGGGCGCCGGGCGAGGGCGACGTGGCGGAGGCCGTGGAACGGAAGCCGGGGGCCGGGGGCGAGCAGCCTGATTTAGCGGGGGATCTCGATCGGTAAGTTCGACGAGGGGAGATGAGAAGGGGAAGAGGAGATAGGGATGTTGGGGTGTTGGGGTGTTGGGGTGGTGTAAAGAGGGCTTGCTAACGTGTGCGGTTTTGGCGTGTGTAGGAAGAAGAACGAACAGGCTGCGATGAGGGAGGCGGTTAAGGAGAAGCGGAGGCGTGGCGAGGCGCCTGATGATGGGGATGTGAGGGCTGGGGTTGGGATTTGAGTGGGAGGTTACGTGTTAGTACGCTGAGTAATGGGGGTTGTTTTCGAGGGGCTTTTGGGTGGAAGGGGTGGGCGTATTGTGTTTTCTTAGGGAGACCGAATCAAATATGAGAATATCACTTCACGTTTATTCCAAGTTAGAGGTTAGAAAGATATATAATTCGCGTCTATCGTTCGTAACGATGGAATGTTGAAGTGCCGAGTCCTGCTCCCGCCTTCGATAGATCTTTGAATCTGATGATTTGTGGAGTGTCCCTAAAATGTGGTATGTTGACCAAGATATAACCGTCTGAAGGCATCCAAGGGCGATCGATACTAAGGAGTCTCGGCTCTCTAGTATTCTAGGCAAATAATCGACTATCCCATTAGAGGTATGAACTGCATTGGATTAGGTTCTATGCTGCGATGAGCTGCGGGGAAGCAAGAACGGACGATGGATCCCTGCGAGAAAGACCAATTGGCTCAAGGTATAGATTCAACATAGACGCTCATTTCGTGTTAAGAAAGGATTGACGGCTTACGCTCGTGACTACATTGCCGAGGCATACAGGCATACGGGGGACTGAACGGCGACTTCATATGCTTTCCGAGGCTTAGGAGTACTATAGTTGAGGCTCCAACATCCGTATAGAAGATGTGTGAACCATTAGTCTTTGTATAGTGGAAACATCGTTAGATGCCTGTAAAAGACGATCCATATTGCGATGCTAGCTCAACTGTCATCTATTCACATTGGTCTCGCTGTAGGCTTGTTGCTGATTTGCGCCTTGATCTACTATGTAGTTCAACTATCAAGGCACGAACTCAGGATCAGAAAGATAGGCGGAGTGCGAGCACCTTCTCTAACAAGAAACCCTCTTATAGGTAAGTTCATTATTGTCGACTTGAGAACAGCATTCCTGACATACAAATCGTAACTGAAAAGCGGCTTCGTGGTTCCTCGACACGGGCAAGGCTATAATAAGGAATGAGCTTCTAGAGCAGTATAACAGTTTCTTCGATGCGGCAACCCCTGAGTGTCCGGATTTGGTCGAGCTCCAGATATTTCCACGGGAGAGATATCTTTTCACTAGATCTCCGGAGCATATTAAAGCAGTACTGGCGGCTCAATTCGCTGATTACGGGAAAGGACCCCGATTCCACGACCTATGGAGGCCATTCCTTGGCGATAGCATCTTCACAACTGATGGTCAGCTATGGCACGATAGTCGTAGCTTGATCCGTCCAATGTTCATTAAGGATAGGGTTAGTGACTTAGCCACGTTCGAAAAAGGGATGGCAATCCTCCTTTCGAAACTTCCACCCCAAGGACAAACTGTCGACATCATGGATCTTTTCTATCGAATGACTCTAGACGTCACCACGGACTTCCTACTAGGAGCCAGTGTTGACAGTCTAAGCAAGTATGTTGAGCTTCCGAGACACGTTGACTACTATCACTATTCCCACTAACCTCGACAAGCCCTCAGAGTGAATTTGCAAAGGCTTTCAATGACGTCCAAAGGATTCAGATGTTGGTCACTGCTATTGGGTAATGACTGACTCGGTCTTCGAACTGTTGTCTTTGACTTGCTCTGCTAACTCGTGGATTTAGACCATTTGAAACACTTGTTCCTCGTCGTCGATACAATGAGGGGATCAGAGTCCTAGACCGATTCATTATGCCGTACATCGAGCAGGCATTAGCATTGCCGCAGGAGGAGTTAGAGAAGCTCTCCAACTCTGACAAACACTTCACCTTCCTGCACAATATAGCACGGTATACTCGCAATCGCCAAGTGCTCCGTGATCAGATCATCGCCGTGCTCCTCGCCGGGCGCGACACGACAGCCGCAACGCTATCATGGGCGTTTTACGAGTTATCTCGCTATCCCGACAAGTTCAAGAAGCTTCATGATGAGATCATCAACTCCGTCGGTCGCACACGAACCCCGACGTACCAGGATCTCAAGGACATGCCGTATCTGCGACATACTCTGAACGAGACATTAAGACTCTATCCTGCCGTGCCGTATAACCTGCGAGGAGCACTGGAAGATACAACCCTACCAGGTCAACCAGGTCAGCCGCCTATCTCGGTAGTAAAGGGCGACATCGTATTCTACAGCACGCTCGCGATGCAGCGACGGAAAGAACTGTACCCTCCGATATCAGAGAAGTTCGAAGATCCTGCAGTCTTCTCGCCTGAGAGGTGGGAGAACTGGATACCCAAGTCCTGGCAATATGTGCCCTTTAACGGTGGGGCGCGCATTTGCGTAGGACAAAATTTTGCTTTGACTGAGATGGCGTATTGCAGTAAGTGCCCTAGAATCCGTCCCTTTTAGTAAGAAGGATATAATTTGTTGATGATCATGCTCAGTGGTCAAAATCGTCCAGAAATACGACCGCCTCGAATACCGCGGAGATTGGCACGCGCAGAAGCATGAGACAGAGGTTGTTGGCAAACCCAGTCAAGGGGTCAAGGTTGCCTTATATGAAGAACCTTCGAAGGTACTGGAGGGACCGAAGCCATTATATGTTTAGAGACGAGTTTATTCTTCCATAAGTATACTACAATATCGCCAGCTGTTATTGAATACTCAGACTGCATTTCTCTTTGGTTCTTGCGAAATGACGGTTAATGATTTCTAAGCAGTTAGCGCTATTAAGCAATATACAAGTAGCTAAACCATTAGAAATGACACACATTGGCAAAATTGTCGCTTTGTAACCACTAGGTAGTAGCGTGTGAATTGAGTCTTAGATAGAACCTAAGGGTTGAGAACGTCGAAGATAGAATGAGTCGGGGAGTCAAATTGTCGGCCAGTCGGAGCTACCTAGGCCCGCCAGGCCCACTAAACCGGTAGGGCTATTCAGGACTCGGCAGAGCGCGTAAATTACTTAGAGCAGGCGCGTCGCGTTTTAACAGGGCAGCTGCCAGGGGTTATTTCCTAGCGGCCAATTTTAGTATGGAACTTCTGTGGCAGGGGCCAACATTTACGCATTTACAACAACTTCCAAGGTTATTTCACCTTCAATTTCGCTCGTAGTGAATGTTGATATGCCTGATGGACCAGCGTCTAAATAGGGAACCGCCGCCATCCGCAAAATGGCCACCGCGCAGACTCCTTCCGGTCGAAGAAAACGAAGTCGTCCTGACGATGAGCCGGACTCGTCGCCAGCAGTTACACCAAGCATAACCGCCGCCGTCAAGAGGCGCCGTCTTAATAACTTTTCAAATCAGTCACCCTCTACACCGAGAGGCTTTTCTGCTATTACTTCTGCAATTGGAAACGCGCTTGGATTGGGCCGAAGAGGAGGTTCGAAGAATAACACCGAAACCGACCAGACAACCGCGACTAATGGTACCGCTTACGATGTACCTAAATCCTCCACTAATAAAAAGCCAGTCAAATCCTTACAAGACCTCCCTATCAAGCACAAGAAGCTTGGCCTTCCCCAATCGAGGGCGAACCAACGGCCTCCTAGCAGCGTATACGATGTGCCTGTTTCCGATGATGAGGTAGAGCGTGGACGAGAGGAAACAAGCACAAGCCAGGATGAGCTTCAGGCTACGCCGACTGGAAGGAAGGGTATTAAGGCAATATCAACCGCTTCTTCAAGAAAGAGTGTAACTACGCGGTTATTAGAATCGCGGAAAAAGAAAGCAGCCCCCCCAGTTCAGAGTGAACCCGATCAAGGCACGCCAAAAAGAAGGGGTAGACCGGGCAGACCTGCCGCTAAGAAACAAGACAAGCTTGATGTATCCACGACTAGCTTCAAGCTGACTAGGACTGAACTTCCAACACGTGGTGTAGACCCGGGTATCAAAGGGATACTATCGCCACAGAAGAAAAAGCCTGGTCGACCTCGGAAGAATGTGGTATTTTCTGAAGGAGACAGTGGGAAGGAGAACGATATTTTCTTCGAGGACATATCGACGAAGCCTACTAAATCAGGAAGACAGGGGAAGACCTCGGGTATTGTAAATGATATTACGCTGCCTTCCGCTGATGAAGAGGATGATGTTCAAGATGATGAAGATGACGAAGTATGCGCCATATGCTCGAAGCCAGACTCGGAGCCGCCGAACGAGATCATATTTTGCGAGAATTGTGATATGGCAGTTCACCAAAAATGTTACGACGTACCGGTCATCCCAGAAGGCGACTGGATTTGCAGAAGTTGTTCTCAAGACGATGTTCTATCGGGCCCAAAAGCGACCCCGAAGAAACAGATACATGTGACGAAAGCGTCCGAGATTCCTAGCATTCCGAATTTCGAGCAGCATTTACGACATATGCAGCGTGTGCTGCTTGACCGTTGTTCCGGGAGCCGTCGCATAAAGCTTTGTGGCCAGGCTGAAGCTTATGACAAGGCGTATCAACTAGTTGAACAGACGGTCTTGGCTGGTGAGGGAAATTCGATGATGGTAATCGGTGCAAGAGGTTGTGGCAAGACTACGTTGATGGAGGAGATTATCTCAAATCTTCGAGCCGAGCATCAAGAAGAATTCCATGTGGTTCGCCTCAATGGGTTTATTCATACGGATGATAAGTTGGCTCTTAAGGAGATCTGGCGCCAACTCGGCAAGGAGATGGATCTCGAGGATGATTTAGTGAACAAGGTACTATCGCGTATATACGACACAATGGGTATGAACTAACTTTAATTAGACAAACAATTATGCCGATACGATGGCTTCACTGTTAGCGCTTCTGTCCCATCCGGCGGAAATCATGGGGGCTGAGGATGGTGTAACATCTAAGTCCGTCGTCTTTATTATCGACGAGTTCGACTTGTTCGCGACGCATGCTCGCCAGACTCTACTATACAACTTATTTGACATCGCCCAAGCGAGAAAAGCGCCGATTGCGGTGCTAGGGTTAACCACGAGGATAGATGTCGTGGAAAGTTTGGAGAAGAGAGTGAAGAGTCGATTCAGTCACCGATACGTTTACATGTCGCTTCCGAAGACGTTAGCGTCTTATTGGGACATCTGCAAGCAAGGACTTTGTGTCGATGAAGAGGATCTTCGTCACGAAGGGTTCGACCTCAGTCTGCAAGGGATTTACAAGTTCCGAGATTATTGGGACAAGAAGATCGAGGTATGTTGCCATTATTGTGAATTTCTTCGTGTGCTTTTGCTGATGCGTGCTAGACCCTACGTAAGACTCCAGCCTTCGAAGATCACCTTGAATATCACTATTATACGACAAAATCTGTGCCGACATTTCTCACATCTTGCATTCTACCCCTATCGATGATTTCGGCATCCTCGTTAGATCTGGCAATACAGTCGAACCCGGTGGGCTGCGTCTCCCTAGAACCTTCGGGGTCAAGCCTCCATCTTCTAGCAACGCTGTCAGACCTCGAGTTAGCACTGCTCATTTCAGCGGCCCGGCTAGACATTGTTGCTCATACTGATACCGTCAATTTTGCGATGGCGTATGACGAATATAGCTCTCAGATGGGTAAGCAACGAGTGCAGTCGGCTTCGTCCGGTATATTGGCGCTAGGGGCTGGCGCAAGGACATGGGGTCGGGGCGTGGCTGTTGTAGCGTGGGAGCGTTTAGTGTCTCTTGGTATACTAATTCCAGCCGGTATTGGCGGCCGGAGCAATGCTCTGCACGCCGGTCTAGAGGGCAAGATGTGGAAACTGGATGTTGCACTGGATGAGATTCCTACGGCTTGCGAGCTGCCGGGGTTTCTATCCCGATGGTGCAGCCAGATCTAACTTATTATAGATCCATTGACACCTGCATATGCCGTCGCGGGACTCGCATGGATATGAATAAATGCACACAACCGTTATCTAGGCCATCCTAGGCTTTGCTCAGCCAGCCGGATTCAAAGACATCCGCCAGCTCTAGCCAGCCACCAGACTAAGTCCCAGGTTAAAAATACATAGATATTTTCGTGCAGACTATTAAGCACGAGCCAGAGCACGAGCACGGACTGATTGCGCTTGCAACGTCGGTAAGACAGACATCGTTTTCCCCATTGTTTCCTCAATTGCGCCAGCATTGATAGGGTACGAGGGAGCCAACCACGATATCCTTCTAAGGGGTAGCGCATATTTTCCCCGTAAGCCGTTCTATTTTGGGCTCCTGATCAAGCCCAAAAATCAATACCACAGCCTCGTCATGCAGGGAGAGGTGGCCAGAAACGCCAACGATGCTTTCAACCCCGTTGATCGCCCGACGAATGCGACCAATCGTGTAAGAGTTTTGTTTCTACTTCTCCATGAAACGAGAAACAACAACTGGGTGGTTATAGAATAGCAAATTAAACTACCTTATTTCAAGCTCCAAGCTCCATTATGTGACCTACTATTCCAACCTTCATCAATTTCTGCATTTTTCTTACTTCACTCTACACTCTTCTCTTCATCCGATATCCTCGTCGCCGTGTTAGTCAGCTGATTATAGCAGTGCAGTACATAGCTATATCGCGCGCAAGTAATCTAAATCGATCTAGCAAACCAAGCTTCGTGCCATTTCGACTAGTGACATACTCTACTCGTTTATCCGATCACGTATTCCTTTCGCTTCCGCGACCTATTGCAAACAATTTTCTTTTGCGCGAGCCATTTCTTTCCCAAAAATCCTGGATTTACGGTAGTCTAATTACCTCGGCATCTCACAGCCTCTTCTTCGCGAGCGGCCTTTTAACTCCGTCCCATTATATCGTCGTCTTGGCAGTGACGTGCGTCGCACGCAGTTGGGTTTTATTTAGGGTGCGCGATGACGATGTCGAAGCGCACGACGTTCACGACGATCTCGCCGCTGCCGCCGGGCATCACGCGCGAGGTCGTCATCAGCTTCCTGCACAGCCACGTCGAGATGATCGACCTGAACCCGCTCGTGATCGAGCGGCACCCGATCTCGCCGCCGCCGCACGCGGCCCCCGAGGAGCGCCGGTGCGTGTGGTGGAGCCTGACGGACAAGATCTCGTACCTGCCCGGCGGCGTCGTCTCGGGCGACATCACGTACACCGCCGCCTTCAACGACCTGCCGAACGGCGTCCAGACGCACATCTACGCCCCCATGAGCACCGACATCCGCGAGCGCTGGAGCCTGAACGGGACCCTGCCCGGCGAGCCCCCCGAGCCGGTCGAGCTGGGGATCGGCGCGCCGAGGCAGGGGCTCTATTTGCGCGAGGTAAGTTCATGTCCAAATCTCTCGCTACGCTGCTACCTTAACAGCTACCTACATGCCTACCCACCTGCCTGCCTGCCTACCTACCTATCCCCCAAGCCAACATCAAACTAACAAGTAAAAAAAAAAGGACGTCGATCTAAGATGCAACTTCGTAATGTCCTCCTTCGTCAAGAAGACGCTAAAGAAAGCGCACGGAACCCTAGTAGAAAAACTGCTAGAAAAGGCCGCCGCCTCGGCCCCAGCGAAGCCGCTCCCCCAGGTCCCCGTCGCGAGCCACCAGCACACGGGGTCGAGCGCGCATAGCGGGAGCGGGAGCGGGAGCGCGCGTTCTAATCGCTCTTCCGCGGGCCACGCTTACCCGCCGGCGCCGTATCAGCGGCACTCGCACTCGCACTCGCGGCAGGGGTCTAATTCGCATGGCCAGGGTCACGTATCGCCGCCGCCGCCGGGTAGGTCGTCGCCGTACGACCGTAGGAGTGGGAGTGGGAGTGGGGTTGGGAGTGTTACGAATCCAGCGGCGCCGTTGAGCGTGGATGTCGGCGCTGCGAACGGTAGTTTCATGCCCGAGCCGCTGCGCGTGAACCGCAGTCGCGCGCCGTATCACTCCGGGCTGGAGGTCGTGGCGCCGCTACAGCAACAGCAGCGCCAGACGCTGAATGGGGGGTGGTCGGCCGAGAAGCCAAGGTTCGGACAGCAGCAGGTTCCGAGGCCGGGCGACGGGGGCGGGTTTCGTGCGGAGTTGGAGTGATGGGTGGGTTCGGATAGAAGGCCACGCTATTTCGTTTAGGTGTACCTATGGTTTATCGGGTTTTTGTTTTTTTCTACGTTCATGCATCGAGGTCCGGAGTACCCGCGTTCGAGCGCCGTGGCGTCTGGGAAATTAAGGGATACCTTCGTTTTCTTAAGGAGCGAATGAGTCGCCGAATCGGGTTATGGGGAAGGAAGTAAAGCCTGGTAGGGCGCGAAAGATCGTGTTATATACCCCGGAGAGTTGTGGTTATTAGTGATAAATCCCAGAGCCCGGTTTGATTTGTCCTCTTATATGTGCGTCCTTGGTGTCTTTTGATGAATGTTCCGTTGTTGGGCGAGACTTGGGAGTTTGCTTGTAGATCCGACTGGTAGCATGCCTCTCTAGTCCGTAGCTTCCACGTCGATTCATGCTCCCGAAAGCCAGAGATAATGTAAGCTTCCATCGCGAGCAACGTTTCCAGAATTTACTTGCTACCTATAAATGAGTAACTAGATCGTACCTCTGTCCGGAAAAGCGGGTTGTTCATACGGTTGCCACGTAGGCTTCAATTCATCGTAAACTACCTATCAACAGGGCATATAATGTGTCCTAGCCAGTAGTAAAGCCTGATAGGGTACTTGAACGTAAATTTGGCGTGTTACCTAGTTGGGTTCAACGGGTAGCCAGTTAAGATCGTCAAGTGCCCCTCGAGGGGGACTGGAGCAATCTCAGGGGTCGATAGAAAGATCACAAGGCATAATGAACGGTAATTTTCTAAGACGGACCTATTCGTCAGAGCTCTAAGGCCTTTGGGTACCTACCTAGCTTGAGGGTTAAAAAATCCTTCTCGTTGAAGCCTACTCTCCATCCATTCCCATTTGCCGGATTTGTCGTAGGATTTATGGCCTATGGGCTACCTTCCCACGTATTTCTAATGCTCCAATAAGCCTTAGTCCTGGCACTTGCGAAAATAGGTAACTTCCGTCACTCCTAATGTATTATATAATAATTTCTTTGTGTTTCGAATCATTATCGTCATTTCGACGTGTTCCTGCTTATGTGTTATAAGAAATTATGTATTGAGGATCACTGCTTTACACGGTAATTTATTCAAAATGACGTGGGTACTCATGTATAACAACTTGCCTGGTCAACAAAGCCTAATCCGCAGACTACAAACCGTCCATTGCCGTAGCAAGTTGCTACGAAATTGGCAAGAAGGGTTACGGGGATCGAGGTAGCCTAAAGTCGCCCCTCGTATGACGCCTAGGTAAACAAGGCGAGTCGCAGTAGAAGTCAGAGATTCATCTTGTTCATCTGTTGAATACTAACAAGTATGGTGAACTCTCCCATGGCAAGGAATTGACTGTAGGGGGGTCTACTTGGAAGCTACCCCTAATCTTAGGCCTTATCCCAAGAAGAATCAGCGACTTAAGTATGTATACTTTTACATCTGATGCCACTACAGTTCAAAAACGAGTTTGAATCGATGGTTCTTTTGTTCACACTGAGTTTTCCTGCTAACCATATTCTGCTGAGACCCTTGTCAGTGGTCCGTCTTCCTCAAGGACAATTCTCATCAAATTGTCCTATTAGGGACGCTATACCCTATCTCTCGTAGAAAGCATGATGTATTCGGTAAACAATAAGCAGTCAATGACCCCAGGGTGAACCAATACTCCCATTACAAGTACCCCTGGGGACATGTAATTATCCGGAATGTGCCTTAGATGGCTTGGGATCAAGGCTATGGCAACATCGGAAGATAAATCTACATGTTTACCTATAGTGAAGACATTTTTCCAGCCCATTCTAATATCAAAGAAGACAGTCTAGTTAATTAACATCTTAAGCTATATCCAGAAGGCTTGACTAACTACATAAGGGGGGAGGGGGTTACGGATTGATGATATGGTGGAATTTATTGTTTAATATCATCGAATACTCGACTGTTCTGCCTCAAATCATGAATGCAACACCACAGAGTGAAACATGAATAATCATCCCTCCGTATCTAGATGCTGCCTCATATAATAGCTAGGATAACCCACATACCCTTGATGTTAAGTTATGTAGAGATGGCACTTAGCAGTAGGACTAGTCTGTAGGTTCAACAGACGGCCAAGTGTACTCGAGCTTGTGTACTTACCAGTGATTATCTTGTATCTATAAGTATCTAATGTTTAGCATAGGCGGTGAAGTGGCACCGGGCAGACCTGGTAAAATTCTTGGGTAGGATACCTATGTGATCTCAGGATGCTATCTACAATGTTGTGTAAAGGAGTGGCGAGTGAGAAGGAAACCGACCCCCAATATTTAAACCCCGAGCGTCTAGAATATTAACTGCATATAAGACTTCTTGTGCTACATCTTATTAATATCTATGATACTTTATCTCAATTAGCCGAGCTGAGTTTCTTACATTGAAGCTGTAAGATAAGACTCCTGGTGTACTCTTTACTCCCAGAGTCCCAGCTAGCAAATCCCGTAAGACAGCATTGATTTCATGTCCTCTTTTATATGGAAGTGGTTCCTACCGAACAGACACCGAAGAATTTCATAAGCTGATGTCTTCACCTACATCAATAGCCGGAAGGCGTCGGCATGCTATCGAGCCAAACAAGGCCCAACCTTGAGCGGAATATGATGCGAATGTACTACGGCCGAAAACCGTGCAGGATATATTGGTATCAGACCACTACTAAGGATATTATGATCGACTGTAAGCCACATTAGGGCGCGGAGATTCGGAATTCAGATTCGGAATAGCAATAAAAGGGCTGAAGTCGCCGAATCTCTGCTATACCCGGAACTCTGAGCTACTACGGACGTTATATGATCCGGAGAAGACAAGTTTCGGAGAACAAACACGCGCTATATCACTCTCATCTCATCTCAAATCGTGAACTCTCGCATATCGGAGATGTCCAGACTCCAGACATGCTCGAGGCCACGTGCGTTTCCGGGAAACCCCAGCGAGTCGGACGACGAGCAAGGTTCGAAGCGGCAATAGACAATAAACGCATGAAGCGCCTCCAAGGGGACATGCGATCGGACGTCCACCATCGGCAAACCTAGTACCTAGGTAATTATCGTCATCCCCATCCCTAGTAGAATTGGCTACCTACCCATCGTCGGCATTAATCTACGTAAAATCCCGACTCATTGGGTCATCACTAAACGTAGGGCGTAACTTGGACGATAGTCCAAACACTCAGCGGTCGGAAGACCTTGTAGTAGTTCCCGCGGAAACCTGCTTTGCCGGAATTTCCCAAGGCTCCTAAAGCTCCCTGACCGCTCTGTCGGGATACCTAGGTAGATATCGTCCCTTTTGCCACGACTCCATCACAGCTGACCGCCGGGGAGCTGTTCTCTCGAACTGACAGGCTCAGCTTAGAATATCAGTGGAGAAAAGGCAAGCCATCGTTCGGCCAGTCCGGGGCTGAAGAAACCTGAGAAATCATGAAAAAAAAGACCCGAATCACAAAAAGCTGTGTGAATTAGCTACTGATACCCAGCAAGTCGTTTGGAAAGTAGCCTTATTATTGCGCACTATGTAGATTCAACACGGACTCAAACGACCGGGGAACAACGCGATAACAAGGATTTGCCTTGTTCGAGCGCATGAAGTCCCGAGACCTTGACCGACCCTGATATAAGGGGGGTAAAGTTCTAGATGCCGAAAAGTTGTGGGTACAATGGGTTTGATCGCACGTGAGGCATGTCAAGAACAATGAGAGATACAGGCGCCTGTCTCATTGCTCGAACCATGGACCCGGTAGCCCTTCGTGCATCCATGGGGATCGCGAGGAAAATGCCGGTTTGGGTCAGCTCATGTTAGCATGTTCGAGCGGCGCACGAAAAAATAAAATAAAAATAATAATAAAAAATAAAGAAATCAAAAATTAAGCGGCTCAAAAGAGCGCAGACAGGTAGGTAGGCGTGCAAACTCCTCCATACCACGTGGGATACCCGCCCGGGCGGTCAGCCGTAACGTGAGTACAGGGCCAGATAACGCCGGGAAGTTCAGGCAGGGCAGGGGCAGACGAACCCCAGGGAATATTCGTGCTCGGACAGCGTGGTGGAGCGCGCTTAGCATAGCGCATCGTCCAAACTTACCTAAGGTAGGGCCGGCTGGCTGGCTGGCTGGCTGGCGCATCGTACGAGAATAGAGACCCGACGACCTAATCGAGGAAAGGCTTCTTCTAGGGAAAGAAGCTGTAGGGCCGGATTGATTCGTTGGGATTATTATAAGGAGGGGGAAGTCTTCTATATGGTAACCATATCGAGGTAGTGCTGTATGTATGAGATAAGACTATTTAAGAGCCTAACGGCCCTATGGCTTCAAGGGTCTAGGTGCTTAAGCCGCTTCTAGAAGTCTACTACGTAGTAGAATCGAGTACGATACATACCTCTGTAGAAATTCTAGACACGATGTGTTGTTGCAGTGATGTATTCTGGTATTATAGGTACACCAGAATGCTCAAGGCTAGAAGTACACAAAATGTATGCACGTATATAGATGGCAATACCTTTCGTGCAGTTGGAGTACCGAGCAGTTCGAGTTCTCGGGACTAGTCGAGACAATCTCCCGCGTCTTGCTTGCCTGCCACGTGTGAGATCGCCAAGTAATTGGGTTTTTCTTTCTTACTGTCGTGCTGTCTGAGAGCCATGCCATGCCATGCCATGCCGTGCCATGCCGTGCCAGGATCTTTTGTACGGACACCACGGGCTAATAACGTGGACGAGCATCATTCTAGTACATAGTAGGTAGCAAAACTGCCGTGTCCCCTATTTGGCAAGGAGCATCAGGAAGGCTTGGTGGCTGGGCCTTTGGTTGACGTATGTACGGATGTATGTATTGGATGTACTTACGATACCCTACCTAATGGCGGTGTGATAAGACTGAGGTATCATCGACGCCATCGCCGTATATTTCCGGAGCGGTGGTATGCGCATATACAGGTGAGTCTATAGCTGTACACAGATTGATTACCATGAGTACATTCAATATCCTTCACATCTAATAACATCTAGTCACGAAAGGTGAAACACGCCGTCTATGGCGGCCCACGAATATCCACCGCTTAGCTAGGTTATAGGCTCGTGGGAAATCAGGCAGTGTCACAGAAGCACATGCACCTATCCCGGCTATTGATTGATATGTGTCGTGAGAACTTTTATGTAGTAGCAATGCAAGGGTGACAAAATTAAAGAAATCGCTTCTTGGGCGATGTGACGCTCTTAAGATCGTGGTGGTGGCGGTGGCGGTGATGAAAGTGATTGTAACGGAGATAATTGATACCTACTAGTTACGGCTCTCGTCTGTCCGTCCTGCAAGAAGGGTTCATGGATATTGCAGCTATTACTGTATAATACTGTGCGTGTCTCAATTACTGAGTTCGGATAGTTGGCGGTACGTAATGCGTAATGCTTGAGATCTCACATAGAACTTCGGGGCCGACCCGTTGCGTCCTGACGGAGTTTTCTCTTGGCAGAGAAACTTTTCGGCTTCCCTGTTATGTACGATACCTAAGTACGTTAATCTGTACACCGTCCGGACAGTAGGAAAGACGAATATAACTGGGAACTGTCGGCGTTGCTAATATGATTTCCATAAAACAAGCTGGCCTCTCCGCTTAAGGTATTGAATTTGCTGGATACGAACTGTCGTATTAACGGCCAATGTTAAAGGAGGGGAAGTAGAGTGGACAGAGTGGAGGACTTCTGATGTTGATAGGATCAAGATATGGCTGGAGTGTAATGCTATGTGAATGCGAGGTCCGCTCCGGAGGCTAGCCCCGGCATCCCGTTCAGCGCTTTGAGATGATGAAGGCTAATGACAAAGCTTGGTCCGCGTACCGTCTCACAGGACTAGCTGTACACCGTCATCGAAACCCGGCAGACAAGGCGTAACCTCACCTGATGGCCGGTATGTCTGAGACGACGGAAACCAGCGCCCTAGCTGCCGATTGCATAATCATCTGTTTGTCTTGATATTTGGTGATCTAGATGGATTCGAACTGGATTCAACCAAACAGCGGAGCTATTCCTTTTCGATATTGGACATTGAACATTGGACGTCAGGAGACTGAGCCGGCTTGGCAACGGCGTCACCGCCAAAACATTAATGCCACAGGTCATCTTCAACCAACGTCTAGAGGTTAGTCGGCATGAACGGACCTTTGGTGCTGAAAGGAAGGCGGCACAGCGGCTTCAAGGGTCAAGTTTGAAGGCGATATTAGGCGGCGGTCAATGAAGGACGTCCTAAAAGCACCTGAGCTGACCTAATCCTTCGTCCTATAGTGTTGATGTTCGTCTGCAGAGGTCCGTGTAGGAATTTATAATGCTAGCGGAAGCTGACAAACCCATGGCCAAATTTAGAAATTATTCCAGGGCAGAAATCCACCAGGAGTAGTGTTTGATACGTTGTCGTTATTGCTGAGTTAGATTCAAGCACCTACTCGGGAAGTGGATGTATGTACGTTAGTTCCTGACGACAACATGCGCTGCCCTCGCTTTGATATGAATTTCACTGGCAGTGGTAACGAACGGCGAGGGAAGAGTAATACCTTGTGCCATAGACACTTGACTTTGCCCTCACCCTGCAGTGGTTCGTTATAAGCTGCGGCCGTAGTCGTGGGATTAGTATATACTGGTGTCATTAGATGGAAGAATCTGGGTATTTTGTCCCATGACACGAGAGATTTTTAGACTCGTACCAATGCAAAACAGAGATCATAGTGCTCTACTCAGACGCTCGTCTTACTTCAATTGGCGACAATAAGCGTAGCTGTGGATTCTATAAGATTCAAACGTCCGTATGGGCGTTTCTCTTATGTAGGAAGTTACACACCCCTTGACGTAGTATACTACTAAAAGAAGCGAGCGAGTTGAACCCGTCGCGGGTAGTCTATAGCATCAGCAGGCGGGCTGCATCTCGATGCGCGACTCTAGAAGTTACACTGGCAGACTGGTGGATTATTTGCTACCGACAGATGTTAGTAGGACCAGCTCCCAAGCCCGGCGATGTACATAGTATCCCGGGCTCCTGGGTCGATTCTTCCATCAATATCCGTAAATGTGATGCATCTAGCCGCGACCACTACTAAGACGGGGTTTAATGCGAAGAGAGGGGATCGTTCCAGAATCGACAGGGCAAACCCAGTCGGTTGCCATGTGGCCAAGCTGCAGGATCGGGGATTTGATCCCTTTAGAAACGGGGGTATCGTGAATATCCGAACGCAAGGAACGATTCACCTCGAAAGCTAGGAATGCAATATGCCTACCTATGCTGAGCGAGGTTAGATAATCGAGTAGCACGGTGAGGCCTAAGGGAGGCACAAGGAGGTGACATGAGGCGATCCGAGCGAGCTACCCCAATAGTACCACATATTCTCCCTTCAATGATGGGATGGGAGAGATATTAAAAGATAGAAATAAGAATAAAAATAAAATAAGAATATTAATACTATTGATCTATTGTTGGAGTGTCGCTTGTTGGAACCGAAAAGATGGTTCCATATCGTCGGTAAAAAAAAAAAAAAGAGTAAGTGGAATTAAGCACTAAGAGTTGGTGTAGTGTAAGTGAGGTTTGGGTAAAAGACGGGGAAGCATTCAACAGATTCGATGTACCTTGTACTATACTCTACCCGGCACACGGACCACCTTGCCACCTTCGAATGTGTGTGAGAGAGGGATGTATTTGGAAGGTCCGCATGTACATACGTACTACGTAGTAGTTACGGCAGCCGCGTTTTGGATCTGCATGGAAAATGCCTGATAGGGTCGGCAATATCTACGGCACGCGAAATTGAGCCAGGCTTTAAGTTGGTGGCTTCTTTTTCCACGTGGCAGATCCACCCCATAAACGTGGGTAGGTTTCGGCAAAGATTTCTTATCATATACCTATTTAGTATTTAGCGATGTACCGTACAGGTTAGTCGGAGAAGAAATCGTTTCTTCTAAGTTCCAAGGCCGTTTTCAGATTCCCTTTTGCAACCCCTTCCCCTTTTCGGCGTTTTAACATCTCGTAAAGATGCACGCAGATAATATTAGAGGATGGTTCTTATGCTTAATATGAGACGTCGTATTTTATATGACTGCTTGTTTAAAGTAACATCTAACGTGGCCTGACTAAAAATGGTGGCGTCGGGGTTTGAATGGAAGCCGGGAATTCGACGCAGCAACGGTGTGATATGAAATACGACCAGTCACAAAAAGAAAGAAAAAAAAGAAGAAAAGCAAAATTCATATATTTGACTCCAGGAAGGCCATGGAATATACTCGGGGTGTAAGAGCTTGGCAGATCAAGAATGCCATAAGATAAACATCCAATATATGCAGTGTTGTAAGAGCGTCACGAACTAAAGATCAGCGCGTAGTAAGCATCATATCGCGGCTAAAGCACGCTTTGAGAACTCTCATAAGGGGTGATTTTATAAAACACAGGTCGGAAACAGCATTGGTGCTACTCACTTCTGGCATGCCTAGCCCTAGCATCGTCAAGACTCCTGTTAACCGGGCATGAGGATAATGCATGTTGTTTACTCAAATGAGCTACATATGTATTGCACTAGGTAGATATTGCACCACCTAACCCGTATGCAACCTCAAGCACTTGCCGGCTTCTAGCGCTTCCAATCATAGGTGTACAATACAATACTGCGCTAGGTGTTCATTCATCCGACCAATAGCATTGTCAGTTCGGATGAGGCGAGAAGACTTGCTTATATTCCGATCGTGAAACATCCCTTCGGGGATCATTTTCATAAAACGGTATCCTTCGAGAAGGACGAGGCTTCGCGCACACGTGAGTCCCCTGCCTTGTTTTGTAATTACAGATCGTGAGAAGTTAGGATCGTCAGCATTCGACCCGGGCAGCAAGCCAAGAAACGTGGGTTCGTAGATCCTTGTGGGGGATGTGTATTTTATGTTGTAGGGAACGGTGGAAGGACTACGTATGGGTAGTGTAGGCATTTCAATGTCAACAAATGTCCACAAACACATACTCCCTAGAAATCGATAATGCTATCATTTTTATTCGGAATTGGACTTTCTCAGGCCCTTCTTACAGTCCGGTACCTCCTGGTATCCCAAAATCCAAAGTCGCCATCTCCGAGTGTTCCAATTCGAAGTTTGCTAGGGTTTAACCCCAAATCCAGGTTTGACATGTCGAACTGTTGGCACTAGGATCGTAATATGATCTATCGAGCGATCCTTGCATTTAAATACGGCATGCCCACAGCTATTTTCAGGAATCGAAGCTGTTCTTCGACCCTGTTTACCTGTTCTAGAAGCGCTAGAAGGAGTGGAGAAAGACCAGCTCGGAGCTCCTGCATAGGAGGATTAGCTATCCCTAACTGTGGTAAATTGTGTATAACGGCTACTCCGTGCAGTCCGTGCTATGGATAATGAGCGACATCCACAATGAGGCCCATATGTCTGTCGTCATTCCATTTTAAACGAGTAGATGAGGCTGACTAGAACGTGGCTAGAACCAATCGTGAAGCCTTGCCAATGGTATAATGAGATCCATTTGACAAATTGAGTGGTTAGTAGGAAAAGGGGTGATTTAAAATTGTGGACTACTTCTATCGTTTTTTTCCATTCGTACTTCGTACTCGCATTTATTTTTTAGTTGAGTGTAAATTCTTAAGATAGTAAACAAACCCTAGCTGTTCGAATGTGTTTATTTTATCTTTATTATTTTTTTATGGAGGGAAAATGGGGCTTTACATGCGCTTTGCCTGGACTGAGAATATTACCAGATATTACATGCTGTAAGTATGTATGTAGGTATGTATCACACCGAGAGCTCAAGTATATCCATACTAGGACTGCAGCGAAGGCCAAAGCGCTCATTCCATTAAAGTACCTATGCAATGGCCTCGCATGGCCGATAAATTGGGTTGCATAGTCGTGTCTTACATAGTAGAAGAGTCTCCAACCACATAGCTGACGTTACTGTGATTGTAGGTGTTCATGTCCAAAATCGAGCGTGCGGCCTTACATCCAGCCATGCGACTCACTGCCGAGGCCATGCAATAACAGGGACAGCCAGCGAGTGGCGTTCTTCCGTTATGGCACCAAGGTTAATGAACCACATGGCGGCCGCACGTGGAACTGGAGCCCATTGGCTCTAAATTGGCGTCTTGCTACGCACTACTATCGCTCATCGATAGTGGGCTGTGAGAATTATTACAGATATCTAGCGTGCTATGTAGGTGTCATCGATATTAAAGTAATAGCGTACATGATACTACGTGGCTTGAATGCTATTCAACCTTATGCTGTGACTGAGTTAATATTTCGACTTCCCTCGGAGCTATGATTGAGACAATGCTATATTTCTGCCGCCTGGAGCAAATTGGTACGATATAATAGGTCAATCTTATGCGCCGAAGTCGGTTCAAGCAGAATATTGAAGCCTATGGTTACAGCTCGGAGTTGGTCGCAAAACTCGGATTTGCTCTGCTGTACCGAGCTTGTCAGCTTCTTCTGTATCGATGGCCGACTAGTGGCGACTACGCTGATGACGGTATAATACAATACGATATAATACGGACGTAGGTATGCCACCTAATAATTACCTACCTATGCACCTGTATACTCTTATGTATGCTTATTACGTTCTGCACGCTAAGCACACAGTGTCAATAAGTATATGCAAAACTGTTAAATCAAGTCATTCAAAGCCTAAAGGAGGTTGGATCATCAATCATGACTGACACAAGCCGAGGGAAAAGGAGTGTGGATACCAGATGAAGGGATAGCTGGTTGGTGGAAGTGATCCCTGACAGCACGTGCAGATCTGTCGGTCTGCCAAAATGTGTTGGACAAATCGGGCCACCTGAAGCTCAATCATGCCTAGCATGATTGAGAGCGGAGCAGAGTCGCACCCAAGTGGAGGCGGAAAAGACCCTGGCCACTGATGAATCTTCATAGCCGCAGGGGTTACTTGACTAGGGGTGTCATCAGGAGGCCGGTGGGCGTTGTTTCTCAGAGACGTAAGGATTGAAATGAGAGAAATGGGAATCTGGCAATCTTTAACCATCAATAGCAGTACATTCTCTCATGTACGTCGTTCGCGGTGTCCTGCCAATTCAAGAGGGTATCATGAGCTTCATAGTGTAACACTACCCATACACTACCTGAAGTCATTTTGTCGTACATAGATATTTCTAGGCAGCCGGGTTTAGCACCAACGAGGTCGATTCTTGTTGTTGTTCTTGTTGTTGTTGTTTGCGATGAACGGTTTCTTGGCCTTTAGTCCATTCGATACTAGTGTTGCTAATCTCCGTGCTACCACATGAAGTCGACTAACAAATCGTTCCCGTCGATAGTATGTTTCCAGGAGAGGGCGCTTGACAATTCGCTTCGACCATGCAGTTATGCTGCCATGTGCATGTTTTACCTGTATCTTCTCTGCGCCGGTGTAACTGAGATCAGGTGCTATTCGTGTTTTGAACGCTGCTGTGGATGGTTGCTCTTGTTACCTGACGATCCTCTTTTCGGGAACCGCGATACAAGCGATGATAACTCATGGATCTGGAATATAAGATTAAGAGGTTGGATTTTGCGTCGACGATAAAAAACGAGTAT
Source organism: Annulohypoxylon truncatum (assembly GCF_022578515.1). Lineage (NCBI taxonomy): Eukaryota > Fungi > Ascomycota > Sordariomycetes > Xylariales > Hypoxylaceae > Annulohypoxylon > Annulohypoxylon truncatum. Next base: position 768,046 of record NW_025953797.1, on the reverse strand, counting down.
AGCAAAACCACGTGATGAATATTGAGTGTTTATGCGAGTTATAGGGAACAAGGTTTAAATACATTGAGCATGTAGATATCCTGAAAGTGTATAACTGTGTACCTAGGTATATCGTTCTCTATCCAAAACGGTGCCATGAAGTACATAATTGAGGCGGGGTGGAAGAAAAGATCACGTAATTTACGTTAAACATCGCAAAAGGTTAGGTGCGGAAGGTTCGCATCTCCTTAAAACGTGGAAAGAGAGGCGGAGAGGGCGGAATTAGCTGTTCGGACCGGGGCTTGTTCAGTGCCTCGTGGCCGCCCCGGCAGTGTAACTAACAACCGTGGTGGTAATGTACTTAGGTAAATAATGCAGCGGTCGTGTGGATGCGGATGCAACTGCAATGGTACCTACTTAAAGTACCGTCATAATCTCCAATTAGATCTATGCTAGGCTTTCTCAAACGAACGTGCTTATTCCTCCAGCACATGGCAAGCTACGAATTACGGGGTTCCAACCTCCAACGGCAGGTGGCAGCCCACATAGTCGATGCACTAAGATGCCATATCCACTTGGCAAATGACCAATTGATTCCATCCCAAAATTCTTCACTTGCTTCATATTAAACCCAGATCCGAAAGCGGGCTTTTGCTGGGGTTTCCAAAGTAGGTAGACCATGGGAAAGTCGACCAGATTTTGAGCCACACGGTACATTTCGCACATCTTGCACATTTTACTACACATTTAGCACACCTAACAGGTTGTCCTGACCGGGAAATATATCAGTGGAATGACTAAAACCACGTTTTAGGGAACTCGCAATCATTTGGCCTAGATGACGCACAGACCAGCCCTACTATGCACATCCTACTAATCAGAGGAAAGTATTAAGGCTAAAAAAAAAAAAGGTTCTTCTGTTGTTTCTGGCGTCAGGGGTTAATTCTATCGTGCGCCTAACCTTTTGTGGCATGGGAAAACATGGGAGCATGGAACCGATTTAATCCTTGGGGGGGATACTTCGTCGCGTGTACCGCTCTGTAAGTAAGCCGTACATAGCGGGGCGCGCATGTGGCTCCCGCCTAATACGTGCTGGATATGCCTGTACTAGTAAAATACATACATGTACTACCTAGTTCGTACTAACCCTGGAAGGCGCTCGCGAAATACCTGAGTACGTTACGACGGATACATTGAGCCCCATATAAGCGACCCACATGCTACAAGTAAGAGTAATAGCGCTAGACCCTCGAGAAAGTTTAACGTTGATGACTAGATTGGGGAGGTACAATCTCTTACGATCTATTTTTGTACTATATACCTGGTATTTCGACGATGATGACCGTCCCGCCGAGGTTCCCAGCACCCCCCTCAGTTGTCTTCTTTGCTGCTCCATCTGAGCCGGGTACCTAATGCGTGAACGTATTTTATCAGGCGAATGACTGGACCACAAGTACCCTGCTTCGTTGCTAAAGGTATTTGAAGTACCACTTCTTAAGTTGTTCGAACTCACTAGAGGGAAACTGATATCCTTCTCTACCTTCGACTACCCCCGTCCCGCTTCCCAATTGTCCCATTCTATGCCTTCAAGGAACTCCACTCGCTTTCTTTCTCCTCTCCTCCTCAGTCTCAGACTTATTTTAGTTTCTTCTACTTAGAATCGATCTTGTTATATTGACCATATCCTAATGTTAGTATCTGGCCTACTCGCGCCTTACCCAAAAAGTCTCGCTCTGTTTTCTCTATCTTAATGGTAGTTTTTGATGTTTGATGGCTGCAATCTCCCAACCCTCCCAAAACACATCACTACCTAGACACGACCACGAGCCTCGTCCACGACCATCCCGCACCAACTCAACCAGCAACGCCGCCGTGCATGCAAGAATCCAAAAGCCGCCCTCCGCTTCTATAAGAAAAGTACCCTATTCGGGCGATCCGACTGAGTCTGCTACAGATAGCCCGGTTGTGGTGTCCTCCAACAATTTTCGTCAACACCAACCAAGTGCCTCGACCGGCTCTGCTTCTCTCGCCAAGAACCCGAAGTCTGGAGGGCTGTTCGCTTTTGCCGCCGCCGCGATTGACAAGACTATTGCCAACATATCAGAGCCTACCATCCGCAGCCGTCCATCTGCCTCTGCGCTCAGTCGATTGTCGGTTGTGCTAGATTCGCCCACGAGCAGCGAGAGTTCGAATTCGGACAGGTCCAGAATTCGCAGCTTTTCCAGCAACTCTTCTGGCCCATCAACCCCGTCTCTATTGGGGCCACTTTCTGACGCAAAGCGGCCGAGTCAATCGTCGCTGAGGGATCCTATTTCGAAACCCTATTCCGAGACAGACGCAAGCAGACCCCCTCCCATCTTACTGCAGGGCTTGGAAAACAAAATGCATCAAACCTCTTCTAGGTTGCTCCGCATGACGGATGATGACCGCCCATTCACCAAAGTAAGTTGAAAAGATTTAATGAATACTATGCCATTGGCAATGTCAACTTCGACGGTTACGTCTTTGCCGCTTCCGTTTCTTTGGGCGGTTTGGGCAATTTAATCGGGAGTTTCTCTTTTGATCTGCTACTAATAATATTCGAAAAGGATTTCAAAGATCTTTTCTCCACTCTGATCGTCAGTTTGCTTCCGTTGTCTGCTCATCGAGTACGATTAACGCGAATCGAACACACATTTTTATCAGAAGATGCGATTAATAACTTGGGCTCGTTGAAATTCTCCCAATCCAATCGAATGCCTGACCCAAAGGATCCGTCGCGCATTGTGACAACAACTACGACTACAACGTTCTCTATGGCGAAGGATATGGCTAGGTCGATATGTCAACGCTTCCTTGACGCTAGGTTCATTGAGTCGGCCGATGGCAAAATGCAACAAGTCTACACGATGAAGGGCTCTGTATGGCAATTGACTCCGAAAGGAGTTTGCGTGTTGGATCGTTTCTGTTCGAGGAATGGCATTCAACAAAGACAGATCAGCGACCTTATCGCCCTCGGGATGAGTTATCTGTGCATCTTGGAAAGAGACAGCCAGACAGACAAGTTGGTCATGGATCGGGGAACAATGGAAGTCATCTTCAGGAGAATGATCGGTGCTAACGGTCTGAATGTAAAATCGAGTGTCAGCGCAGCCGACTCGGATTCGCTGAGCGACTACCGGGATGGTCTTACGGGTGTGAAAATGGCCAGTGAACGCAAGATAGGAGGAAGGACGTATAAAGATACGTTCACCGGTAAGGCGTGTTCTGACTGGCTGATGGATTGTTGCACCACAGTCGATCGTCGCGAAACGTTTGAGATGGGTACCCTTTTTGTTCAATACGAGCTCATGGAGCCTGTTCAGCAAGACCGAGTGTACATGGCTGCTTCGTCAGGCAGCAATCCATTCCAACCTACTAAAAACGCTATCTACCAGTTGACGGCAAAGGGGAGAGATATCCTCAGCGGCGGTTCAGGGAGAGGGCGCACGTCCGAGAGCGAAGGAATGGCATCGTCGCGGACAGGAATTGCTAGGGACTCCAACACACAACGTCTTGATAAGATCCTGAACGATGCTGCCCTGCGATTGCTATTTAGAGAGAACCTGCGAGAGACTCACTGTGAAGAGAACCTGTCGTTTTACTTGGACGTGGAGGATTTTGTGTCAGGTTGCCGTCAAGCAATCAAGCAGGCCCAGAAGAATCCCGGTGTGACATCGATGGACGGAATCAAGGAAATTATGGCGCAAGCGTATGGCATTTACAACGCGTTCTTAGCGCCGGGCTCCCCTTGCGAGCTGAATATCGATCATCAGCTGCGCAACAATCTCGCCACTCGTATGACGAAAGCAGTCGGACAAGATGTGACCATGATTGACACCCTACACGAGGTGACGACTCTTTTTGAAGATGCCCAAAATGCCGTTTTCAAGCTGATGGCTAGCGTAAGTAACGCTCTAGGGAAGTATGCACATCGTCAATTGCTGACCTTTTTATAGGACTCTGTACCCAAATTCTTGCGGAACGCGAAGTATGAGCACACGTTGAAGAATTATGATTTCGATTCAATTGTTCTTGGAGGACGCGGGCCGGAAAGAAGCCAGAGTCAGTCTAACCGGAAGTGATGGCAACGATGATTCGGCGCATTTTCGAGCTGGCCTGCGTGGACCAGACATTCTATTGTAGTCCACTTTAGCTTGGATGACCGACCCATCTATTCGACAGCGATCCCCGACGATTTATTCTACTTTTCTTGCTAGCGCAACGTCACTTTTGAGCGGCGTTCGATTGCGAAGACCTAATAGCAATCTCTGACATTTTGGTTCTCGACTAAGACTTTCTTTGTTTATCTGGGCGGCGTTGAAGGAATAAACCAGCATAGACACCCATCGGCGTTCTTAACCGCACATATCGAGTGGCTCATCTGATTTTTTTACAGCAAAGGGCGAAGCAGAGCAGCCAGAGTGTATATTGAAGGTCTTGGCTCAAGATGTGGGTTAATTCCGTCTTAAAACCATTCCCATCGACAACCCATACGACGAAGAGCTCGAGGTGCATCAATGAGCAATCATTGCTATCAGTGAATTGGAATTGGTAACGTTTGGAGGCATTGCGTCGGAGGTCTACAACCTTATAATTATCACGGTGTTCTTGGAGGAGGGATAGAGATGACGGACATGGACTGTGGTAGCCTTTGCATCGCCGAAGGCATACACAGCCAACATTTTGTGGATATTGTTTGAGCGGTGGAAGGATGCGTTCGGCCAAATTGTCGGCAAACCTGTACATACGACTTAGCTGGCCCGCAGTACGCTGAGGTTCTCGAAAATGGAAATCAAAATAGAACCAGGGAGGCCCCTTTTCCGTAGCGAGTGACTGGAACGTGATCTACGCATTGTCTGAGTCGTTCTCAGCTGCAACCGCCTTGTTGACTCCCTAAAAGGGTGGAATGGAATCAGGGCCGTAGTCGACTGCAGCGTCTCTCGGAGCATTCCAAGACACGAGGGATGGGCTAAGTCCTGTTTTTGTTTTGTTTGTCTCTCCTTCTCAACAAACCTATTGGCAGCCTTCGGGTATTGCCTGTCTTATTACAGATTCTCCCGAGTTAAGCCCATGTTCTTTGTTCTCACCCGTCCCCTATGGTCTTTTTAAGACGGCTGATCTCCCCTCGTATAGCTCATCTTTTTCCCTACCTTATACTCCCTACCTTAATACTCACACTTATATCCTCGTCGTTCGTTAATTGCTGCGTCTGTCACTCGCTCATAAGATAATCATCAAATTTTACAGACGATTTATCTTGACCTCTTACACTTAATCAAACCAGACCAGCCGCAACAGTAAATCTACGAAAATGTACCACAAGACTGCCGCCCTCTCCGGCCTTGTCGCCGTCACCGGCGTCATGGCTGGCAACGACGCATACAGCACTAGCGCTCCTAGCGTGGCCACCTACCCAGCTTCCACCTACGAAGCCTCCACTTCCACGTACCCGGCTTCTTCGCAGACGGCGCCGTACCCGATGTCGCACGTCTCGTACCCGGCCAACACCACGGCTGCTACCTCCGTCTGGCAGTACTACAACACGACCGTCCCCACCACGGTCGTCGTGCCCGTGCTCACCACCGTCTGCCCCGAGGCCACCACCCTGACCTACAGCGGCGTCCACTACACCGCTACCAAGGGCCAGACCATCACCATCACCAACTGCCCTTGCACCGTTACTACCGTAAGTTCCTTTCCCCCGCTCCGATGCTAAGAAAGATTCACAAATACTAACAAATCCTCATCCACAGGCCGTCCCAACCATGACATCATCCCTCTGCCCGCCCGGCGTAACGCCTAGCGTCATCGTCCCGGGCATCCCGGCAGGCACCACGCAGACGGTTGGCGTGGCTCCCGCCACCACCCCCGCCGGCGCTCCTCCTGCTTCTCCTTCTTCCATGGTCTCCGTCGCTTCCGGTTCTTCGCCGGAGAACACGGTTCCCGCCGGCGCTGCCCCGGCCGTCGGCTCGACCACCACGTACGCCGCGGGTGCTGCTCCCACGTCCGCTAGCGTTAGTGCTGTCCACGGAACTTCGACTGCGTCGCCGAGCGCGGTCGAGGTGAGCGGTGCCCAGAGCCTTGGTCTCGGCGGTTTGGGCGTCGCTATGGCGGCGGTGGTTTTGGGGGCTTTTGCTTTGTAAGGAGCTTAAGCCGGAGTATGAGTACGATCTAAAAAGAATTTGGGATACTAGAGAAAAAAAGGGGGGGGTTAGGGACGAGATAATAATGTCTATTTAGAGTCCGGCTTTGACTGTTGCTACTACTACTATTACTACGGCACTACGCTACTATTTCCTTTGTAAACTTTTTCTTTTCCTCAACTGTATTTCTGTAGATGGTCTGGGGAAGGGTAGGCGCACCGCTTGGGGTTATCGGGATCGGGATTTAGGGGGCATACGGATAGGGTGGAACGGAGGCGTTTCTTGTCGCTGTCGTCGGGTTATTTTTCTCTTGTCATGTACTTGCATACTTCTCTATCTACCTTGTGTGTAAGCACGCCCGAACTACCTAGGTACCTACATTGGGACTATCCTTTAAAAAAAACGGGTTCAATTAAAAGCAGAACTACATTCCTTAACTGTTTCGTGCTATCTCCCTTCTTTGTGTCTCGTTTCCCAATACGGCGAGCCCTTGAATTCTTCCCCTGTAGCCAGGGGTTCCGCCGTCTTGGTCTCGCTCAGGCGGGTCGCTGCTTTCGGTCGTATTGTGGGATGGGCGAGGTTGGGAAGCAGCTGAACTACTACGCCGTCGTCCCTTAGGCACGTGGGCTAGTACGTTCCTGAGGTTTGGCGCCGCGGCGATCTACGGCGCCTATCGCGCGGGTCTTCATAGCTGAACTTACTATATTCGTTGGCGACATAGCAGCGGAGTTTAGTGTCTTGATCTGATTACTGAACCTCCGTATGCCATAATATTCAAGGTATGAATACTAATCCGGCCCTGAATTTGTCTATGTCTAGAGATCTCGATCTCAATGATACCTTTCTTTTGATACAGCTCATCTACGCTACTTTGGCACTAAGCAGATTTAAATGGTAAGGCAAATATGCTTATGATATCATTTCATTAACCGTTCGCCGGTGCTATGCTACCAACATCTTCTTGTACCCAGGTGGAAAAGCCATCTGTAGGCTTTGTTGCGTAGCAAAAAAAATTCCTAACGCCTTCATGATGGACCGTTGTTGTATCAGATAGGTCCTTTTTGTCCCTAGTAGTACAGGAATAGCAAATTACAACCTCAGTGCTTATGCGCCATAAGAAGTTCGCGGAGAACAAGTAGAATCGTGATGGGGTAAGGTTGGAGCCCAGGCTACCTTTAAGCATCATCGGTGCTAAGTTTTCTGAGGCTTAGGCCGGGGTTGTGGTGAGAGAGTACATGGACAAACCAGAGAAGACTATTCTCATATCGACGAAGGAGCTTGATCTCGTCGCCAACCCTTGTTTCTCATGTTAGCCTCGATCGACTTCCAGATGTGCTCCACAATCTCCCTGTCCCTCCATCGGGTCGACTCGATGGACGCCTGTACCGGCTCCTTCCATGGGTCTATTCCGACGCTCATAACGCGGTGTCCCCAGTTGCGGACGGCTTCGGGGGGCTTGTCCGTTCGCCAGCCGACGTAGACGCCGAGAACGTGACGGAACAGTTCGGTAGGGTTGCTCCACTTGTAATTCTTGAACTGCCAGCTCTGGCCGGTCGTGAAGACGGCGACTACGCGGTTCCAGTACTCGGGCTTGAACTGCTCAGGGCCCTCGACGAGAATGAATCTCATAGGTCGATTCGGGTCGATGTCCTTAATCAGACGGTTAATGTGTAGCATACTCGCACCCGTGCTAGAACTAGCAGATAACGAGTTCGGAGGAACGTACTGGCCATTCTCGAGAAAGGACTTGATGTTCGTCATGCGGAGGAGGGAGGAGGCGGAAGGGGAGAGGAGGATGATGGGGTCGGGCCGGCGCGGCTTCTTATGTGTCGCCAGTGTAGGATTGTTGGGGATGCTAGAAGTTGAAGCTGATTGCGATTTCTTGGACATTAAAGGCGCGGCAAGTTTGCGTACGTGCGAGAAGTCCTAGGTAGCGGCGCGTTAGTTGTTAATCTCGCCAAATACGAAGCTGTAGACCTTACCGTAGGCTTGATACCTCGAAGCACACTGTTTCGATCTCCCATCTTTCGCTCTCCACTAAGTGTAACTGCAAGTCGCGGGTCAACCGTTCCCTTCCCAGATCTTCCTCCCGTAGCAGCTGCGGGAGCGGTTGCTCCCTTCGAAGCTAGAGCAGCGACAGAGGTCGAAACATCTTTGTCTCCGGCCAGGAATTTGATGTATTCGGTATGATCGCTAGCTCCCTCCAACCATGTGATCAGATCCAATCGTTCGACGAAGAGAAGATTGCGAACTTGGCCCTTGTCCCCAAGCTCTTCGTTGAGTTGCGCGACGGATGCATTGTACTCCGGGATCGCGTTTTCTCGATTCAACCAGGCGAAAAAGATGCTGCGAAGGTTAACGAAGGTCTCATGAGAGGAGAATCTCGTCTGAGCGTCGAGGGGAACGGAAATACGCTCGGGCAACAGGAAGGTGAGGTGCGTTGCTTGCGACAAGGGAACCTCTTCAGCTGAATCGTCGTCAGACGCGGTTGGGAAAATCGTCTTTTTCTGCGTGATTGCTTGGCGTAGCAGCAGAAGAGGATTGCTCTCCACAGCAGCCATTGTCACAGATGGCCAGTTCAGACGTGCTACCGTGAAAAATAGTTATTAGAATGACGGATGCTGAGAAAAGTGATGTGCAGGTTGCGAAATCATTGAAAGAAGCTCGGCCTTGAAGCTAAGCTTTGCATTACAATCATCTACGAGGCTGCATGTCGTATTCATGCATATCGCATTCAAGCATCGACGCTCGGACCATTTTCGGGTACATTTATGATACTTTTAGAGTGATATCTTGTGATAGAGCATATACGGTTAGAAGCACAAGAATATTCATACAAGGAGATAACCTGGTGAAGTCCTTCCCACAGTATGGCTATTTTATGGAAACCATGGGATATCGTGGCCTTTTTACTATCAACCTTACACTTAATTAACCTCTATTCAGCGTATTTCCGCTTCCACGGGGATTCTGTTCCTTGAATTCATCCCACTCTCGCGCCTTCATCGTTTCAGCGTCCGCTTTTTCGATATTATCCTCATCCGGCTCTGGCTGCCTCATACTAGCCTCTCCACCACCCTCGATAATATTCCCTCTCCTTCGCTCTGCGTCTAGGTATTCATCAATGCTCATGGTAGGGAGATTGTGACCTGGACGAAATACTCCCTTCTGAAGCTCTTCTCGGTTAGAAGTGAGAACGAAAGGTCGTAGAGGCTTTCCTTCTTTGCTGAGAAGCGGGCCGTTACTTGACAGGCTGCTCAGGGGTAGATCCAACCTGTCCGAGTATCCTTCGTTGTTCAGTGATGCCCTGCGACGTCTCTCATCATATTCGACTGTCTTTTCTGTTTGCATCAAGGGAATCGGCGCATGCGCCAGTATCTCCATCTCCCGGTTGATACCCTCCAGGCCTTGAAATGCCATATGCGTGCAGAAAGCTATGTTCGTGAGATATAGTTCGCGGACAGCTTCCTCGTCTCCCCCATCCTCTAGATACCGTGGAGAACTTTGCATGTACGCCAGCTTGTTCTTCAACTCCTTTTCCATCTTGAAGTTGGCAATCTTGGCATTTCGTCTAGCCGAAGGATCGGTAGTTGATATTGTAGAGAAGGTTGCAGGGTCTTCATTGTATTCAGTGAAGAGCTTTTTGTCTGATGAAGATAATATCGAATAGTTGTCAAGAAGATGCAGAAATTGTTCATATCCCTCTCTAGTGCTTTTCAACACCGTCTTTCTTCCCAGAGGTGCTGCTGTTGTGACCTTTTGAAGTAACTCGGCGATGCGATAATTAACCAATAAATAAGGGAGGTCAGATGTAGCAATGTCCTCAAGCTCTTCGTTAGGGCTGAATAAGGAAATCTTATTGATGATTTGAGTGCATTCGTGATACAGCTCTATAGTATTGGCTAGGTCTTCCTGGTATGTAGGCGAGTTTGCCTCGTAAGTACCTTCCAGTGCTATCCGTTGTTTCTCGGCAGCCTGAAAAACCGACTTTAGTGTCCTTGACTCTTGACTCATGATCACAGAATCACAGATGGTGGAAAGGTATGGTGGTATAAGAGGGACGTCCTTGGAAGTGAACAAGACAAGGAAAGCTCTTGATCGGTGTGAAAGTGAGAAGCGGCCAAATTTCCTTCAACTTGTGTCGGGAAGTTGCAATTTGTAACGTTTTTGATAAATGAGATGAGTGATGAGATCAAAACGTCAGCGGCACCAATCTACGTACTGTATGTAGCAGGGATTCTCCAGATCTAATAATTCAAAAAGTGGTCCGGGCACCAGATTTAGAGTACCTAGTCGTCGCGTTAGATACATATCTTAGTCGATAGTTGTTTGTTGAGTTTATTACGTAACTATACATATTGCATCTAACGACACGACGTCCAAGCTGTAGAAAATTAAGCAAACTATAAAGACACAAAATTCAAGAGGTCATCTATCCATGAAGAAATATCGAAATATTGATACATTTATATGGATGTCCCTATAAATATATATGTTATGTTAGCGCGCAGAACGACGATGGATACCTACCTATGAACTACCGACTCCAGGTGTGCGTCATACATATACTACGGGAGGATCTATTATTCACTCATGCTCTACTCGATGTGAGCTCTGGTAACTGGTAAACAGTGTTTTACTCTAATATTATGTGAAGAAAAGGATATCCAAGCCAAACAGTTAAATATAAGCAGGCACAAACAATGACAATGCTTTGCTGTATTAGTAAGTATAGGTGAACTAATTATCCAAGGTAAAATGTGATTCCTTCAATTGGCTGAAGTCATCTTTAACTTCTGCCAAAAATCTCTCGGCATGATGGTGAACAGCACTGTCAGAACAGGCATTTTCAATGAGAGAATCTAACTTTAAAAGTATCTAGGCAGTATTGGGTACGAAAGCTCCAGGTACCCAGTGCCTACTGATCAACCCCTTCCCATTTCTATAGATCTTTTACATATTGCAGTCGCTCCTTCCATTACATATATGCTAAAAAGCTTAGGTGCCCTCAAAGCAAACCTTGACATGATCAAGCTTACATAAGGTCGCAATAATAACTTTACTAGATACATCAACTCTTACGGATATGTATGGGTTTGAAACTCATAAGTCATAAACCAATCTGTTCCTCATTACAAGATGCTATCGCCAAATTCACTCGGGGGCGTTAGGCTTGCACCTAGCCCATCGCGTTCTCCAGCGACAGAAGCCAGTTCTCCGACGGACGTCGATGATGATTCTGGCTCTGAAGATGACCCTTCTCACACAGAGGCCCCGGAGCCTCAGAGGGGGGCACGAAAAGTACTTGACAACATGCAGTTTTCTCAATTCATGAGAACTCATCAGGAGAAGTTGATTAATTCAACTGTTGGCCCGGATATTAAGCTTGATGAGAAGTCTATGTATCTGCTCGTGCGAGAGGCAGAAAGCGAGAAGATCATTTCGAGTCCCAGAGAATACCAGACTGAGTTATTCGAGAGAGCCAAGCAGAAAAATATCATTGCCGTCCTTGATACCGGTACGTCCACCTCGCTATACAATTAAAATATTCGATCGTATATTAACGAATAGTTTAGGGACGGGTAAAACGCTCATTGCTGCGCTTCTCCTTCGTTATACCCTTGACCAGGAACTAGAGGACAGAAGCGTTGGCAAGCCGCCACGAGTTTCTTTCTTCTTGGTATCTATTACCCCAATAATCGTACGCTTAATGCTATACTAACATATCTATAGGTCGACAAAGTTGCATTGGTCCATCAGCAGTACGAGGTGCTCAAAGCTAACCTTGACCATCCCGTCCATCGATTCCACGGACATCTTGGTGGTTTCACACTCACCCGCGATTTCTGGCAGAAAACTGCGGCGGAGAGTATGGTGATTGTTTGCACTGCGGAGATCCTACTCTCGTGTCTTCATCATTCGTTCGTCAAAATGGAGAACATCAACCTTCTCATATTCGACGAAGCTCATCATACAAAAAAGAACCATCCGTATGCTAGAATAATCAAGGATTTTTATGCTTCGCTAGAAATAGGAGAAAAAAGACGACCTCGGATCCTAGGTATGACTGCATCACCTGTTGATGCTAAAACAGATGTTACTTCCGCTGCCGCAAAGTTGGAGGGGCTCCTGCATAGCGAGATAGCCACAGTAGCCGATCTCTCGATCTATGCGAAGTCTTCCATTAACCGACCAATCGAAGATTTCATCGAGTATACCAGACCGCCGGAACCCTTCGAGACCCTCCTCTGGCAAAAGTTGCATAAGTTGGTCGGGCACAATGATGTCTTTAGAAGACTGTTCTTCTATTCAAGGTGCTGCACTACAGAATTGGGCCGCTGGTGCGCGGATCGAGTTTGGAAGATATGCCTCACCGAGCAAGAAGCCCAGAAGTTGGAGGCAAGGACAGAGAAAAATTTCTCGTCTGGAAAAGTGCAGCTTCCAATAGCCGCCCTTGATGCCGAAAGATCGGCCGTCAGGGAGGCCTATCAGATAGTGGCGAACCACTCGATGCCCGAACTCGATCGCAACTCTTTCTATCTATCACACAAGGTCGAGGCGCTCATTGAGGCGCTCCAAAAGCATTTAGATCCAAAGGAGGATAAGTGCATCGTATTCACAGAACAGCGCCTTACTGCCATGTTGCTAACCGATCTCTTGAAGCAGCCGAGTCTAAATATGCCTGATATCAAGCCCGGCATGCTGGTAAGCTTTCTTAACATAGTTTACGAATACTCTTGTTGACCAAGGTGTAGCTAGGAGCGAGCAACGACTCAGGGGACATGGGGATGACGTTGAAAGACCAATTCGTGACCATGTACCAATTTCGAAATGGTGACATTAACTGCCTATTCTCCACGAGTGTTGGAGAAGAAGGCATCGACATCCCCGACTGCAATATCATCATCAGGTTTGACCTTTGCAAGACGATGATCCAATATATTCAATCAAGAGGTCGAGCACGGCGCAAGGACTCAAAGTTCTTTCATATGGTTGAATTCACTAATCAGGGTCAGGTACAAACCATCTTTGACAACGAAGATAGCGAAGTTAGACTTCGCAAATTTTACAACACGTTATCTGAAGACCGAATTCTTACCGGCAATGATTATAAGATAGACTATTTTCTCTCTCAAGAGAAGAGCCTCCGCACCTACATCGTGCCTTCAACTCGCGCAAAGTTGACCTACAAAATCAGTCTTACGATTCTAGCCAACTTCGTCTCAACCCTGCCACGACCATTGGACACCATTTATTCTCCGGATTATATCATAAGAAATGTTGGCCGTGAATTCGAATGCGAGGTTCTTCTACCAGATACTTCTCCAATCAAAAGCGCAGTTGGACGTCGTGCAACGTCCAAACAAGTCGCCAAGTGCGCGGCAGCGTTTGAAATGTGTCTGCAACTAAAGAAAAAGAAATACCTCGACGACTATTTACAATCAACATTTACCAAAAAGCTCCCGAGCATGCGCAACGCACATCTAGCTATCAGTTCCAAGAAACGCGCCGAATATCCTATGCGTACGAAGCCCGAAATGTGGGATAGCCGAGGTATGCCGGAGAGGTTGTTTCTGACGGTATTGAAGATGACTTCTCCAGAGGCCCTGGGAAGATCATCAAGACCTCTGGCTATTCTTACGAGATGTCCACTCCCGCAAATAGCCAAATTTCCCCTATTCTTCGATCATCAGCGTACCTCGGACGTGGAATGTGTGCCCCTATCTGCCATCTTAGAGGTAGAACACGAAGATATCGAGCAAATGAATCATTTCACGCTGAAGATATTTGATGAAATATTTAGTAAGGAGTACCGCTCGGCACCGGAAAAGATGCCATATTTTCTTGCGCCCCTTGTACATCCCCACGACTACGACTTTACTAGTATCGCCAATGACGCCCGCACTATCATCGACTGGGAATGTCTTGCCATGCTTCAAACGACAACAAGATATCTCGATCCAGAAAATCAACCAGATGAATTTTTCGAGAACAGGTTTGTCATTGACCCACATGATGGTTCGCGTAAATTTTACACTGTTCGCCGCCGCCGGGATCTTAAGCCAACAGATCCAGCAGCTTGTGGAGTACCCAGGAAACAGGGTGGTGGAAAGGGTATGAAAGGGACGCCAGGAGACATTTGGAACTTCAGTATCAGCTTATGGTCTAGGACGCGATCCAAATTAACAGTTCGTCTTGATTTACCTGTGGTTGAAGCCGAGTATATTCCACTTCGACGGAATCTCCTCGACGAACTCGACAGACCTGAAGAGGTAGAACGAAAATGCTTCCTTATCTTTGAGACTCTGAAGATATCCCCGGTAAGTTCCCGTCGCCATAACTATTTCGAATTTTGAAGCTAACCACAATTTAGCTACCGATTGATGTGATTGCCATGGCTTACAACTTACCTGCAATAATCTACAGGCTCGAGACGAGTATCATCGTACTAGAAGCATGCCAATCTCTATCCCTAAGCATTCGCCCCGACCTCGCCCTTGAGGCAATGACTAAGGATAGTGACAACACCGAAGAACACTCTGAGGAGCAGGTGAACATCCAGCGAGGCATGGGAAAGAATTACGAACGTCTTGAATTCCTTGGCGATTCATTCTTAAAGATGAGCACCACAATTGCTTTGTTTTCTCAGATTCCCGATAGCAACGAATTCCAATACCATGTTGACCGCATGCTGCTTATTTGCAACAAGAACCTCTTCAACAACGCGCTCGACTTGAAGCTTGAGGAGTCAGTCCGGTCAAAAGGGTTCAACCGGCGAATTTGGTATCCGGATGGCCTAGAACTATTGAGAGGCAAGCAGAATAATAGTATTATGGGGAGAAAGGGTAGCGGCAGGGGAGTTCACACGCTTGCAGATAAATCAATTGCAGACGTTTGCGAGGCACTCATTGGGGCATGCTACCTTACCACTTACGAACAAGGCAGCTTTGACTTAGCTATCCAGGCTGTGACCAAATTCGTCAACCACCCAAACCATAAGATGACGGTTTATGAAGATTATTACAAGGCATACCAAATTCCTGAGTGGCAGAGCGCTGAAGCTACAGCAGTTCAACGAGAAGTCGCTAGGCAAATCGAGGAGAAGCTTGGCTACAAATTCACCTATCCCCGTCTATTGCGCAGCGCATTTATGCATCCGTCTTATGGCACCATTTACGAGCGAATCCCCAATTACCAGCGACTGGAGTTTCTTGGAGATTCATTGCTCGATATGGTTTGTGTCGACTTCTTATTCCATCGATACACGGGCGCGGATCCTCAGTGGTTAACGGAGCACAAGATGGCTATGGTGTCGAATCAATTTCTAGGCTGCCTGTGCGTTTCCCTTGGCCTGCAGACGCACATGCTATCAATGACTGGTGGGCTGCAGAAGGAGATTGCCGAATACGTGGCCGCAATCACAGCGGCACGCAAGAGAGCAGAGGAGGAAGCCGAATCGGCTAATCTCGGCCGCGCGTCATACGCTCGGAACTTCTGGGTCGAGGTCCAGCGGCCGCCCAAAGCGCTCCCCGACATCGTCGAGTCGTACGTCGGCGCGCTCTTCGTCGACAGCGGGTACGACTACGGCCAGGTGCAGCGCTTCTTCGACGCACACATGCGGCCCTACTTCGAGGACATGCACATCTACGACACGTTCGCGAACCGGCACCCGGTCACGTTCCTGGCCAACATGCTGCAGCTGCACTTCCGCTGCGCCGACTGGCGCCTCATGATCCAGGAGATCGCCGTCGAGGGCGCGCCCCTCGGCCACGCCCAGGTCATCTGCGGCGTCATGGTCCACGGCCAGGTCCGCGAGCACGCCACCGCCGCCAGCGGCAGGTACGCCAAGATCGCCGCCGCCAAGAAGTTCGTGGCCAGGCTGCAGGCCATGAGCGTCGACGAGTACAAGCGCACGTTCGGCTGCGGCTGCTCGCCCGAGGAGGCGGAGAACTCGGATCCGCTGGCGCATGCTACTGCCGTCTGAAGACGTCCGGACTTTGGGGAGGACGCTCTTAAGGGAGGATTACGGGTAGGTATGTGAGGTGCTTAGGTAATTTGCAAGTCTCCTATCTTAGGTAGAATAGAAAACACGATGATTTTAAGAATTGATACAATCTTCGTAATTTCTGTTGAGTTGTGATCAGGGGTTATGATTGTGGTAATAATTCTCTTACTAGGGACCATGAAATTTCTTATTAAGCGTAATTTCACACAATTCTACACGGTACCTATCACTCTGCCAACCTCATGAATTCATTAAGCAATTTCCTCTTATTATTCATCTCGTAGTAAAGTCCTAGATGATTCGTACGGGCTCTCTCTCTCCCGCGTGTATGCAAAATCTTGGGGGTAACAAAAAGAAGGGTAATGAGGAGCGTAGCAAGGCGTAAATTAGGTACAACATGTATGTGATTATGCGTCGTTAGGGGCTTTATGTGAACATGTAATAAATCAAGAACTACCACCGCCCGTCTATGATGGCCTAGAAGGCAATGGACCTTTCTTCTCGTGCTTCGTTGTTTGCGGATCCCATCCGCGGTGTCAGGGGGTATAAACCGGTTTTGAGCCTCGCCGGGCCTCGAACCGCCTCAGCTCAATGCGCCAAACATTAAACCATAACAATAGTCATTACAATCGTATGCGTGCCGAAAAGAGGTATTAGTTTGATAACCTCCGCGTGAATAATAGAAAAGGGAAAGAAGGGTATTATGTAATGGTATTCGTGCGCCGCACACTTGGCCAACGCGCCTTAATGCAAATGAGAATTCTCGTCATCTCATGACTCAATATCTGCATAATTTGATGGATCATCTAATCCAATCCTGGGAATACCAATATCGGTAGCCTTCCCTTTACCTTTCGCTTTGCGTAGCGAGCCAGTACTCGTGCGCTGCTTTGTCTTTGTCTCCCTACGAAGATGCGCGACTCTTGACATGTCGGGAAATACGGTATCGCTCTCCCTTAGCGATTCCGTGTTTGTTTCGAATCGCCGTCTGCTGCTATAGGACTGGCGCCTAGACCCAATTGAGCGTGTCAGGGGGATGTCAAAATTGAGCTCTTCTTCGGAGTCATATTTGAGTTCAGAATCGCCGCCAGATTCCGAATCACTATCACTGAAATCCGGCATTCGTAGTCGAGACGATGTAGGGCGAGATGTATATTGTAAAGATCGAGCCGAATACCGAGAGCCCAACGGAAGAACATCGAGATGGGAATTCAGGGCATTAAGATGATACTGGTCCCTGTATGCGGAGAACGAATGTGTTCGTTGAGACAGGTCTTTTCTGGGTTTCGACGGTCCCGCATCAAATAAGCCCGGAAGCCCTGGTAGTTGAGAACCTTCGAAGCCGTAGCCTTGGAAGAGAAGATCTTTTTCGAACTCGCCAGCAGAATGCTGAGGGTTGTCAAAAGAATCAACTGACGAGGCATCTTCGTCGATCACAAAATCTATAGAGGGTCGTCGTCGTTTAGAACCTGGTAGTAATTCAGGGTCAACTTCGTGGTATAAGGACTCATGCGTATCAATCTCTGATCGATTTTCAGGTGACACACGGTTGCTTTCGGATAGAAACATTGGGTGAGATTCAATAGTCTTGGGCAATGGGGCACGAGGTGTAAGGTCGACAGATGTGTTTGTGGTATGTCCAGATTGTGGCCTAAATGGATTCGAGCTCTGTGTCGAGCCTCCCGTCTCAGAGGTCAACGACCAACGGCGAATGCTACTGCCTCGTTCTGGTACTACATCTCCCATTCCAGTGTGCTTCAAGCTCTTCGCAGACACAGAAACAGCACTTCGATTTCGATTACGATAATTCCGTTCATCTCTACTGTTAGGACGGCTGTGGGCCAATCTCGACTCTGAAAGATACGTCAATACATCAATCGCATAAATGGAAAGGAAAAAAAACAGGACAACGAATCTCAGAAGCACTAACCTGATGGCTCCACAATGTGTGACGATGAGAATTCACGAAATGAGTCGTGGATATCAAAATCGGCCTCATATCCACGTCTTGGCGAATCGTGATTCTTCATATGTATATTTTCCTCTACCCCCGGCAAGCTGTTCTGAATGGTCGACCGTCTCCAATAGGGTGATTGAGGCGTTTGTAGGTTTCCACTCTTAGATGCCTGTTTGAACGCAGTCAAAGACGGTACATTTGGTGTGGATTCGCGCCTGAAAGAGCCCTTGGTGGATCGGTATTGGTCTACCCGAGCTAACGGGTCCTGTCTAGAATCGTTACATTCATAATAAATATCGTCGTCTGAATCCTGTCCATGAGCTAGAATCTCGCGGGCATCTCTCGACGGTCGTATTGGCTTGATCACTTGGCTTAAGTCCACAGATAAGTCGTGTTTAAAATCCTCCCGAGCCACAGCCCGAGCTTTCTCTTGAAGGGAACTAGGAAAAGAGGGGAGCCCTGTCCCTTCCACATGTTTTGCCCTCGAAGAACTGCTCGGCCTGTCTGCGCAGAGCTCCGCGGAAGACGGGGGGACATATGAATGCAAAGATTTTCGGCGAGGAGCTTTTCGAACCGGGCTTGTTATGTTCCTGTTCTCGTTTTCTTGCGGGAGTTCCGTGGACACAATCACAGGCAATGTGCTATGAAAGTTGGAACTAATCGACTTGGTTCGTAATCCAGATCCCACAGAATGTCTTTTCCTTGACGATGGCGGCCGGTTGACATCCTTGCTATCGCTATCGACGCCAAATGAGAAATTCTTCTTGAAGATTTCTTCGGTCTGCGTGGGGTTAACACTAGAACTTTGCCCGCCAATGTTGCGGTCTGCAACATCTTCACCATAGTCCTTTGCGCCGGTGGCCTTGACGCGACCGTAAAAGTCAGACGGCTTGATAAATGATTGAGCTTCCAAGAGGTCAACGAACTTCCTGGTTGATGTTGAGTCCGCACTGAAAATTGAAGAATTGCGATTGCGGACGAAAGTTGGGGATGGCACACTATAAAGTAACTTGTTTGCAATCTCGTCGCCACGTTCGTCCGGCAACTTCGAGGGGAGCTTATACGGACCGTGTCGCTTCTTGGGAGGTGGTAGTGGTTTTACTGAGCTCGCTGATTGTGATTTTGGTCGTGCAGATCCTTCCGATGATCGATGAGCCGGCGCCGTGTTAGGGCGTTCGAGAAACGGAGGAATTGCAGGATGCGGCGCGGGAGAAGCATTGGAATTGGTATCTTTTAAATGCGGATGTGCTTTCTGAAAACTCTCCAAAATGTTGGGGCCGTTGCCAGCTACCGGATAGGTGCCTTGAGATAGGTCAGCTCGGAGATTTACCAGATTCCTGGGATGGAAACTCGGCTCATACCGCGGATTGGAGGATTCGCAGCCACAGTCTCATGGTAAGCTTGTGCTTTGAGACCATCATCTTGATTGTTAACAGGAGACTTTCTTGATAAGAAATTCAGCCAACCCATTTTGAATATTTAGATATTCTCCATGTGTAAATGCGACAAAGCTATCGAATAAACGTAAATAACTATCCCTTGCTTGCTCCGTCTCGCTGTTGTTTTACTAGTACGCGGGGTTCCATTGGGTCAAGGTGAGAGAATAAGTGCAGCTTTCACCACATGCTAGATACAAGTTAGGGCAGAAGTAAAAAGGAGTATAATGCGGAAAAGGAAACGAGAGTAAGAATGGACGAGAGAAGAAAGGAAGTGGAAGAATTAGGTACTGCAGAATGAAAGTGTCTGGAGAAAGAAAAAGTTGGGAAGGGGAGGAAGATGAAGCTTAAGGGGAGATGAACCGGCTGCAAGGGTACCCGGATAACTGTAAGGAACTTTGAGAAGCTTAAGGCTGAATGGAGAAGAAGAAATGGAAGGCATGGATCAATGATTTGCATAGGTGATTTAGGTGATATCCGTGTATCATGTGCGGGCGTAACTACCGTAGTTGCCGTAGTAAACTTCGTTGATTAAGGTGGTAACTGCTATCATTCTGCAGCTAAAATGTTCTGCACGTCGTACCTTGCGTTTGTATTGCTTCTTTTTCCACTACTGCACTACTGCGTGATACTGTAGCTACCACATAGGCTGTAATAAACCCACTTTATCACCCTTGTCCAACCCTAGTT
Source organism: Annulohypoxylon truncatum (assembly GCF_022578515.1). NCBI lineage: Eukaryota > Fungi > Ascomycota > Sordariomycetes > Xylariales > Hypoxylaceae > Annulohypoxylon > Annulohypoxylon truncatum. Next base: position 747,814 of record NW_025953797.1, on the reverse strand, counting down.
CGAACCCCACACCTCCCCCTCGAACACCCTTTCTAGACCCTATTGGCTATCAAGACGCGTTGGATTGCGAAACCTTGGAAACCACACACGCCGCAACCCCTGCACGCCATGAACCGGCGCAGCTAACCGACTTCAGGATGTTTCGTTTGTCGTTTGCGAACACCCATATGCCAAATTCATTTATACATAGTACACACCTATACTCTTGCCAAGGATTCTTATACGTATTTCAACGTAGCTAAGTTGACTGTAGTAGTAGATGAAAATATGTTCTACCTTTGTTCCATGACCTGATCTATCTATTCTTTTATACGCTGCTTTATACATACATGAAATATAAGGCGCCACTAAAGACCTAGTTTAGGCAATATCTCCATGTGTTGCAGGACTTCATTCGATAGTTTCACCCGTGCAGCCCGTGGTGAATAGACCTAGGTGTCTAGCCGCAGCATCGGTGGAGAATTTTTGCTTATTGCGGCCGAAGCCCTGGAGCTAACACGGATTTTTTTACTTCGGTCAAGGGTCAAAAGGTAATAATCTGGAGATTCACCCACCTACACAATATCCAGGTTGTCCTCCAGAAAGTTCAACTTCAAAATCAAGGCGAGGGACAATGGTATACACCACCTACAGAATGGATTTGATACCAAGACAGACACATGATACAACGATGCAATCAGCGTGTCGCATTTTAGGATTTAAACGCATTTTCATCATTCCTCCGCAACAAGGGTAGAATCCTTGCAAAAGCGTGTTTAATTCCTACGGTACCTAGCAGACGTTGATGACGATAGCCGATCTGCAACTTCCAAGGAACAACTAGCTTTAGCCAATTAAATCCTCGTTACCTTCGACCTTATTGATTCCCTCGAATCCTAATATCCTACCCTTCTTTTTATTGATAGCCGAATTTATCGCGCATCAATGTACAAACACGATTTTGCTCAAGCAATAGTCGACGCGGTGGCTATCTAAGATGACATCAAAGTGTCAAGATGCAGACCCGGAATAAGGGGGATCAATACATACAGTAGTTCAGCGTCACCATCCCTGAAAAATCCACTATGCTGATGTACGCATAGACAGAATATGGGACCCTGGACTTACCTGCATTCGGCTAGCTACCCGAACGCTTCGGGAGATTCAATTCGTCGGGACTTCAAGTCCGTCAGCTTCTAATCAGTACTTGGATCAGGTGAAAGCCCCCCCTGTACCTGAGCTAAACAGCTAACCTAATAAGGGAAAAATCAACGGTAACGCGTCAAGGTATCCCCGACACCTCGTTTAGCTGAATTTAATAAAATATTTTTAAATAAAAAAATTAAAAAATAATAATTAAAAATTATAAAAAATTATAAAAAATTATAAAAAATATATAAAAAATTATATTATTAAAATTATTATTTATTTATAAAAATTTATTATAATATAAATTAATTATTTATTAATTTTTAATTAATTTATTATTAATTATTTATTAATTTTTAATTAATTAAACATTAATGGGATTTATTATGTAATCCTTGCTAGATTTACTGTATTTAGTTAGCCGCAGCTAAAAATTAGCGCTCGAACGGTACATATACTGCTATATAAAACTATATACAAAACTAAGTACTCTTCAAGTTTCAACCCCTCCATCGTCCGCTCGAAAAGTCCTCTATCTTCTATCAATTGTTCCTCCACGAAAATAAATGCTATACTTTTATAATTTATATTAATTGAAATCGCATTGAAGGCTTTATCCAATAAAGCTTGTTGCACTTTGAAAGCTGTTGATTCAGTTGAGTTATTCAGGTTTAAACCCTGAGCCAGCATTCTTACTGCGACAGCTCCCCTGAAGCCCCCGAAACCACCGCGCCGACAAGAGCTCAGCTTTCAACTGAGCTAGCTAATTCAATCCGAAGATAAAATACATGCAATTCATACACTTAATAGTTTATTCGATTAGCTTTCAAGTGATATCCTTTTTTACTCGATTGAAGACGTTTTGGTTTAGGAATAATTGATTCAAGTCAAGAATTCGTTGTTGTGGCCTTAGCGTGGGAGGGGCTTAGGAAATACTTAAGATTATATGGGGGTTTGTATAGTGGATGATGTACCGCTTGATTCCGGATCTGCGGCACGCTAACTAAATTCAGAATTGCTTATTAAATATCTAATGAATTAATCATTAATTATTAATTAATTAACCATTAATTATTATTTAATAATAAATTGATTATAAATTAATTAATAAAATAATTTTATTTATTTATTTTATTATAAATTTTATATATTTTTTTTTATATTTTTTTTTTATTTTTTATTATTTTTTTATATTTTTAAATTTAAACTTTAAAAATAAATTCTTTTTTATTATTATTAAGTTCAGCTAAACGGGTGGGGTATGATCGCTGTTGCTGCATCCAATCACTGACCTTTTCAATCCCTGCGCCCCACCGACAATTATTCCCATATTAGGTTAAATTTTTAGCTCAGGTACAGGGGTGACTTTCATGTGAGCTATGTACTCGCTTCTAATATCCACGGTAAGCGATCAAAAGTGGACGACAGCTTCATTGTTTTCTTTAAATATGCCGACTGGTTTTTATCAGATCGTCCACCATCGTCCATCGATTACGTTGTCACGAAACTACCCAGGGCTACTGTTCAAACTAGAGTGAGCTCCAACGCCACCTTATTACAAGAAATGAGGCAGTTTATTCTAGATGGTCGATCGTCAGCAAAGGTCCGATGTAGAGGGAAACATCGAAATTAAGTCTACATATAACTTCTTAGGTAAGGCATATATACTTTCGTGTCATGGGACGTCAGGTCAACATGCTATTGATTGTCCTAAAGTCTTCACGAACTCGGTGAGTCTGGGGTACATTATGGCTGTCGGCATACGACAATAACCTACATTCTATCTACTACCTAGTCTACGTTAGTGAAGACTGTTGAAGACTGCCTAGATGCTTAGTCCGTCGACTAAAGATACTATGGCAGATACTAGAGCATTCCACAGTAAATATAAGCGACAGTAGCACGGCTCTTCGATAATTATGGTTAATTTAGCAAGGCATACGCGAGCAACGATAACCCCGGGATCGAGACACCTCGCCATCCCTTTGGGTCGGTTCATTCAGGTGCGGTTCCGAGTGGCTGGCTGAGCGGGTTGACTTACAATGTCTCAGAAGCCATGTGTGAGGTGTTTGCGTCTCGTTCCTAATCTCATATAAATGGTTTCCAAGGGGATTTATTTCTAATTATAACAAAGACATCACCTAGGTACTCGGTGTTATTCCCGCGACTGCAATTGGGCAGATCGAATGGGGCTGCGGTATCGCCCAGCTATTGCGCCTCTATTCATCTAAAAATTCTCTTGCATATAACGTTCTCCGCGTGAACAGCGACGTTGAGCACGTTGTTGGCTTACTCAAGATGCGGCCGCATTAGATATGTCTTGAATCTAGGGCCCTCTGGGCTTTGTTCGCGTTGTCCGTGTTTGTATTCTTATCTTCAGCACTCAGCTTTCAGCTTTCAGATATTTATGAGCTTGATCTAGTACCTAATAGCGATGTGCTAAGTACCACTACCAGATAATTTGTAAGGGGCCGCCGTGTCGTATGTGGCTTAAACGTACGACGCAAGAGTACTATGTATATATAGAACCGGGTCGGCGATAAGACACCTTTCGGCGAGCATTGCGTGTGTCCGCCACAGCCTCAGATACTCCATCGCCCCCTATGTGTCTCGCATAAGCAAACTGTAGGATTATATTATGGGTGTCGTCCATGAAGATCTAGAGTGATGACTCAGCCCACCCGAATCCTACAACTACTTGAACAACCATGAGACATATACGGAATGATCTGATTGCCCCTCCGACTTTTCGAGCTTAGATGTATATCAATCCTGACGGTTTTTTTTTGGATATAGCTGCGTTACAGTTTGACTGAACGTATGAGTAAAGGGGGTTGGAGGAATAGAGGGATGGAGGTGTGATACTATCAAGCTTACTCAGAGTAAATTCAAACTGTTGCTAGCTCAGTCAATAGGTATCAACCGTTAGGCATTTCGTACAGTTCTTGAAGTCAGAAATATCAAATAGTATTCTGAGATATTTATTGCTAGTAAAATTCGATGAACGTATTGGAGCTAATAGAAGTTTGCCACCGTCGCTGTCTTGAAACTTCCCAGAGATATACATGTACGTAAGATGTGCTATGTAGGTAGTTGGCCAAAGTCTAGCTTGACGATTGAAAGTGTTAAGAGTTCACTTTGGGCCAAGGGAGGGTCAGATGATCTATTGATCTTCTGAATAAACTCTTAGATGCCTTCAAGTTCAGGGGACTTGCCATGATGTATCTTCAAAAGTGCACATAGAGAGGAAATGTTCTCTCATATTGCCACGTGTCTACCTACATATGATCTAAACTGACCTCATATCAATAATACCCCCTTCAAACTGAAGTAAAATAGGGTCACTGTCATTGGCTATGTAATTAAATTTCACACGTAAAATCGGGATAACGATTATGTACCTTCATTTACCTAGCAATAATAGAAAGGTGTAGCTGCTACCCTTGATATTATATCTAGGATCGACGCAGGTATGTAGGTTATAAGCTAACTCTTTCCTAACCCTATCCTAAAATGACGAAGCAAATGCCATTAGCCAGTTGCGACTTCCCATAATCATCAATGTTGGAAGAGCAATGGGCCTGCCTCGTGTTTCCATAGCACACTCAAGTCGAATAAGTCAAGTAACGGAATTATTTGGAACGCCAGAACTGTAAATGTTCTCCTCCTCACCTACTACCACCCCATCGCAAATATTCGCTATCCCTTATGTATAACTATCCCTATACTAGCAGAACCTACACATAAGAATACTTAGATGTAACACCCGGTGCAATGTTTCAATTGCCCGTTTCTGGGCCCAACGCATTCCTTCGAGACGAAGAAATCATTGCAGCGGGTTCCAAGGACGCCAACGTCTTCCCGTATAGCTTTGACGGAAACGGAACCACCATGACTGATGCCACCAAGGCTGAGTCTGCTGAGAAATGCGGCTGGCGAGGTGATAGTCCAGAGCCGCAGCTCGACGATATCACTCACGATGAGCAGCTTCATCTTTGCATACCCGATGATACTTGTAGTTGGCATGGGGATCCTGTTGAGCCGGAATTGGATGATCTTGCTCACCATTCCAAGGACGAGCGGTATCCTAAGCTATCTCCAAAATCTCAAGCACCTTCGCATACCGGCCAACAGTCGTTAGCAGTTAAGCCAGAGCCACTTGCCACTCCCCCGAAAGCTCCTGATGAAGGTTGGTTCTACCTTCGAATATAGCTAAACACTAGAGGTTGACAGAATACAGAAAAGAAGGCCGATGCTCCACCTGATAGTTAGTCGCACACTATAGCTATCTAAGGTATTATGACTTGGCTAATACTGTTCTATAAGATAAACCACCCCCTAACAAGGATAAAGAGGAGAAAGTGCCAGACGATTCGAATGACGAAACACTACAGGAGAAAGTTGCTCATGGAGTTCAGCAGGCATTCAACATGTTTCGAGGCATGGTCGAATCATCTGAGAAGCCAAGGGAACCAGACCATAGCAAAGGGGGAAATCCCCCTGCAAAAGAGGAAGGTATTGCTCCGGAACCTCGTCCAGTCCCTCCGATTCCCTCTAAACCTCAGCCGGCTAAAGTGAAGAAATCCAAAGAGGAAAAGGAAATGGCGAAGCAGGAGAAGGTAGAGGCAAGAAAGGCTGACAAGGAGAGAAAAGTCAAGGAAAAGGAAGAAAAGAAAAGGCTCAAGAAGGAGATGGAGGCAGCGAAAAAGGAACAGCGTCGTAAGAGCAAAGACAAGAAGAAAAATAAGGGGAAAGAAACCGCCTCTTCTCCCCCGGATCTACCCGCTGGTGCCGAAGGGACGGCTTCCGCCGAGGCAGATCCACAACTTGGTTGTCATATATGTCAACATCCGGAAGAGGAGGGGACGATTGATTTCCTAAGGGACTCGCTGGAGAATTGGCAAGGCTTGCCCTCTCTCGATGAACTAACTGATGCGGCAAAAAGATTGCTCAGCATGACAGATGGAAATGGGTTTCCTAGTGAACGAGAAGCTAGCCAGAGCACCGCTTATTGGGATGAACAGGAACTGATCGATCATATCGCAGCACACATCGACAGACACATACACCAGCACTTCGACCTAAACTCTCCCGAAGGGGGAAACCCAGAAGTCGGTAAGGCTCCGCCTCTCAAGCCTAATCCCTCTAGCCAAAATGAGGAGCCGGCTCCACCTGAGAAGCAGCTGGAGAATGATAGCCCTGCAAATCATGGTTTGGATGGAAATAGAGACTGGCCTTTGTCTATCATGCAAAACCATATTCTTCGCAGTTTAGAGCCGATTTCCACCCCTGACATCGTTGCTACACGACCTTCTCAGGCTTATTCGCCTCATAGAGGCCCAGTGAGCCGCTGCGTGTCTCCGTGGTGCGAGCAGCTCGGGTTCACGGTAGGGGATTCGCCCCCTTCTTTTGCAAAACGCAACGGATCGTGGTTAAGGAGAGGGTAAGTTGTCTGCTTTTCCTAGCTTAACGTCACATTTGTTCCCGATGGAGTACATAGCTGATAATGTATACTGACCTGAAGACACTGCTAGATTTAACTCTAGCCCGAGCCGAATGGGAAGTATTGCCACAACGTCTTGCCTTCATATTCCTGTTTGTTCACACGGGTTCCATCACGAACCCGCAGCGTATGCCTGTGTTCCAGTTTCACTGATGCCGGCTCTCTGCCTTGAGTCACCTTGTTGCGGCCATAGTTCTTGCCACTACATTTCCCCTATAATGACACCCCTATCGCTTCCGCTCACTCCACATCACTCATTTCCTCTGGAATCACCCCATTTTACCGAAATCCTCCCTTGCAGTTCGCCTCGCAGAAGTTTCTCCGCGAACGAAATACGAGCGATGTATTAGTGCCATGCGAACCTACAGCACGGGATCCGTAGAAGTTCACTTAGGCAGTGTACAAAGCGTACAAACCCAGGTCTGCGAGCAATAGTCAATTTAGAAAATCAAGGGATGGGGATATCTTGGGGTTTGATGGATTAGGTAAACTTGATGGATATCTTGATACTTATAAATGCCCTTCAGAATGTTTGTGTGGGTAATTAGCAAAGCCATTGTGGTATCACGAAATTGTCAGTATTGCTCGCGTTGCTTCTGTCAAGGCTAGAACTAGATCGGTCAACCAACCAATTCATGAAATATCTTCGTATAATTTCGTGATTCCGACGTGGTACCATGTACGCGAGTAGGCATGGATCACCCATTAAAGCAGAATGAATTCCCCCTTTCTCCCCATCCTAACGCCATGATTGTAGATAACAACACTCAACGCCCTTCCCCACGACATAAAATTCCTAACCAGTCCCACACCACGACCATCATCACCATCACTCCAAAGCCCCCGCCAACGCGACGCAGCTAAACCGCATATCGCCGCCACCGCGCTCGAGGAACTTGAGCGGGCCCCAGAGCAGGGCCTTCTCGGAGAGCACGTCCTCGGCGTCGTCGAGCTTGCCGCGCGCGATGGGGCCCTTGCGGCGGCCGTCGAGCTCCCACAGCGTGCCGTCCTCCGTCTTCACGAAGCAGACGTAGTGCAGGTCGACGTCGTCGCGCGCGTCGGGCGCCGCCGTCGCGCCCTGGCTCGCGGCCTCGTGGTGCGCGGTCGCGAGCTCGCGGGTCTGCTCCAGGAGCGCGGAGCGTTGGGCGGGCGGGAGCGGGACGGAGGCGGTTATTAGGTTTTGGAGAGGGGTGTTGGGTTCTGCGTGGGTTAGTTGGTTAGTATTTATTTAGGAGTTTGGGGGAGTGGTGAAGGAAAAGGGGAAAGGGAAAGAGAAATGAGGATACGCACCAACGAACCCCCGCGCCGGGCCGTTCGACACGGCGTGCAGCAGGCCCATGAGCCCGCACGCGTTGCGGATGGTCTGCTTGTACCAGATGACGGGCTCGCCGTCGCCGCAGCCGGCGTACTCGTCGACGCCGGCGTCCTCGGCCAGGCGCGCCGACTCGTACGTGGCCGAGACGGGGAAGACGAGCAGCAGCGCGAGCGCGGGCCGCGGCACGAAGGCCAGCAGCTCCGGCTCCGTGATCGAGTACACGTCGTGCACCTGCAGCGCGCGGCTCAGCCCCAGCTTGTGCAGCAGCGAGGTCATCAGCTCCGGGTTCGCCTCCAGCGGCACGAAGGCGAGCGAGCCGGGCGACGGGTCGGGGTTCGTTGCCGCGGACATCTTTTCTTTCCTTTTTTTGGTTGGCTGTTGTGTCTGTGGATCTTTCTGTTGTTATAAGAAGAACTGATTTCGTAATACGGAGATCGAGCGCCTGAGTTTCAACTTGATCTAACGAATGTGATCTCGTTGGGGAGGTGGGTTTGTCAAGAGAAGGTAGGAATATAATCCATATGTATTGCCCCGCTAGCAACAGGGGTAGTGAAGGCAGCTAGCAGTATGACGCCACACCTCAGCTCTACTTACCTAGCTAAAGCTTTGTTGGTGTGGGCTTATCGATAAGGCACATTTGTCTTGACGGTCGGAATACTGTAGACTTATATCGCGAATGTCACTTAAATATTACTTAAATTGAATGAACGTTTAGAATTAGATGATACTAGGCTGTTCTCTTGGTCCTAATATTTCCGTGTACTCATTTATCGTCATATATCTCGTACCCATACAACCATGGATGTGTATCTCCTAGTTATGCCGCCCTAGACGCCAAACTCCATGAAGCCGATCCCTTGATCGCTTCACATTTAGACACCACCTATAGATCAAACCCCCCTTACTAATTTACGATCCTTAAGACCCGAAAGATTGTGTCCTTAGTCCGAGTTCTTCTTCCGGGTTTTGCGAACCTTCTTGAGCCCGTCGATGCTGTCTTGCATCACGCTACCCGCATCACCCGCGGCCTTCTGCGACCGTTCCTTAACTTGGTGCTTCTCGGCCTCGTCGTTTATATCCTCCACGACATCCTTGCCTAGGCTTGTGCCGCTAACCCAGTCGAGCAGACCCCAAGCACCGAAATTCCCGCGTCCTCCGCTGGCATAGTGTGTCGCGGTGCGTCTGGTGATGCCGCCCATTATGATACCCGGTACCATGCTGTAGCCGGACATAGACAGCATCTCCTCTAACGTCGTTAGGATTGTAAATAGAAAATAGGTGAGTAGATGTGGCTGTATGACCATGGCCGGCAGATATACAGGTAGGGTGCGCTGGAGGAGCAACGGTAGCGGGTGGTCCGTGTATAGCATGAGCGCATATGGGGCAGCGTTCTTGCGGGAGTGCGAGTATGTCTTGTGTAGCTTCGCTATTCTACCCCGCGAGTGTAGGATATATCGGCTGATGTAGTATGTCAAAACTTCGCGGGCGGTATATAGCAGCCAAATGTGCTTCACGATCTGCCATGGCAGTGGCAGCCTCGTGCTCGTCTTGAAGAGTGGATGGCGCAAAAGGGATCCTGCACCTATGGAGATCCCGGCCTGCACCGCGGTGCTGAGCGCCAGGTTGAAGATGGCGAGTAAAACTTGCCGAAGTAGGGAGACGGCATTCCGCCGAGGCAGTGATGCGGAGCCGTAGAGCTTGATAGACTCCGCGAGGCTGGGAAGTAGTGAATCAAATATCAAGAAGAAAAGCGAGGGAACTAGCCAGAAAACTATGCGCACAGCTAGGGTACCGACCAACTCTATCTTCAAAGGTGAATGCGACAGAACAAGAGTGGTCCATGTCATATAGAAGAACAGAAGGTTCATTGAACCCGACCACGAGGTAAACACGGGTCCGCCGAAGTACGATACGATCGGAAGGGAAAGAAGTAAATCCATGTTGGCGATATAGACGTTTGACTGAAGCAAACGCGATAGTAGGTAAAACTCGTGATATTTCGGTATATATACTTGATTTTTCAAGTATATCGAGGAATTTGATCGATCATATAGCCCGAAAAATTACTTGTGAGGAAACTTTTCATCCATACCAATTCATATCATCCATTTTGGATGTCTTGGGCCTCATCCCGAATTCCTGATCTGATGTGCGCCACCTGTCGCGCAGCCAAATAGTGACGTATGTCGTGTTGTCATCGGCTTAATTGGCTGCGCTGAGAGTTGAATCCCGTCCCCCTGTCAGGCTCTGCAGGCTCTCCCTAGCTGTCAGTGTCGGGCAGGGGCCAAAAAAAGGTCGTTGGGAAATCTGAAGTCCGAGCTTGCGATTGCAGCTTGTGGAACGACATTGATTGCGGGGCATCAACGGGAACCTGTGCTTAGCTAAGATCCATGGATGCTAAGATGCTAAGACGACCAGGGGGTTTAGGGGTTAATAAGGCGCGGAATCTGTACTCCACTGCTTCTCGAAATACCTGGAGTGCACTGAAATTCGAACGATGGGACTCTGGCACGGTCGATTGAAGTTGTATGTCTCATCTGGGAAGTCTTTGCCGCCACGTGCAGATGTCACATAAGATTTGGTCACAACGTTCTCAGTGAAATTCCTTGAAAATGACAAATCATCGTGGGAAGGAGTCCGGGTTGTTACGACGCTATCATCTCGCGAAAATGTGACGACGTTTTTCTCTGGCATGGGCCCATGGCCTTCCATGTACATACATACATACATAGAATTCGAAGAAAACGGCGTGATTGCTGGCTACGTGGTCTAGTTCTATTCATCAGCTTTCTTGACCTTAATTTGTCTTCTACCAGCTTGTTGAAACGTCCATATACTTGATGGCGAGCTTGGAGTTTTCGAACAAGTTCTGTTAGTCGCTATGTTTCGAATATGGATTGCAGCTTCATAGGATCACCCTGTCGTTGGAGAAGGCAATTAGCGTAGGATATTGGACTGGGTTTAAAGACTATAGCTCCTAGAGTTTTAGGACGAGCCGTCGGCTTGTTGTCAAAAATAGGAATCGTAATCGATCCATAAACCTCAAGGGCTTTCGCATCTTGTCATTCGCGTGGCGTCCGCAGCTTGATATCCTCCCCGGCGTATTAATGCATGTAAATTGGAAGCTCCAAGCGGCTCTTCTGCGCCGAGTAGGCAATCCAAGGGGGGACCAACAAAGGAATGATTCATTCTTGCGACTTCTTGCAAATGTGTTCGGTTAAATAGTCGGCTGGAATTCTCATTATGGGGACAAGAGTCGGTTCGTATATGACATGGACTGATACATCGTCTATTAAATCCTGCAGATTGAATTGTGTATGCGCATGTAAGTGGCTAGCTGTGGGCAAGTAAAAGCGAAAGAAAAACACGGTCACAACATTTAAACTTCAACTTAAATATTATTCAAGATATAGCAATTGATTTGCAACGCTCCTGCGATGACGCCCCGCCAATAAAAACCGTCAATTCCTTCCTCTTTTCTCATTCTCCACAACCCCACGTCGCCTAAAGTCAAATTCAAAGGCAGTTGATCTTCTTCACCGTCATCGTCACCGTCGCCGATGTTACTGGTTTGGCGGGTTGTATTCACCGTCATTCTGTTTTATGGATAACTATATCTACTCTCGTCCCTTTCCCACAATTTTCACGCAATTTCTACGTAGCGATCGACTCGCGCCATATGCTTCCGAGAAAGTAGCTGAGGCGGTACGACTTGCTTCTTATCCCCTTCTCGCTTACTATCTTTGGTAGTACGAATAAACGTTGGACGTTACAGCTGCAACACACTGCACATACTTTAATAGGGTACCACTCGACGTACATATCTTGAAACGAAAGCGTTTGCAATAGGTATATGTGTTTAATATATTCATATCCATTGCCTCTATATCTTCTGTGGCTTGTACTTGTTGATACATAGCTCGTTGACCGTTTTACTTCACCGAAAATCTAATCTGGCGGAAAAACGAAGTCTTCTCAGGGGAATGCTAAACTCTAATGATTGGAGAGACTAGAGAGACCAAGTCTTGCGTTAATCTCAATTGGGCTCAGCCTCTCAAGCATTTCCACCAGTGGAGTAAATAGTTCAGTAAAGAGACATGTCGATCTGGAAATAGACCGGGTTCAAGAGTATTAAGAGCGGCGGCCGCGTTGTGATATATCTGTCCAACTTCCTGTCATTTCATGAAGAAAAGCAAAGCAAAGTACTACGAAGGGAGCTTAGGAATGAACGTCTAATAACGTTGAAACCATTGCAGCTGCTCAAATGATATCTTAAGTTTCTAATACCTGCTATCGTACAAGGTACATTCGGATAAGTACCTCCAACATCCATGTATCACCCGCAACCCGCAGAAACTACAAGTGATGCTAGGCACCTGCATCGTACAGGGGTTACCTCACAGAATACCTGCAATGCCCTGCAATATGTATCGCTATTATTGCTGCAAGAAGGGGGACTGGAACTGCACAGACACAGACTTTCCGAATAGAAAATCTAGAAAGTTAAACCACCACACACAGCACTCACACAGGAAGCCGTTATCGTGCAATCCGTGCAATCCTGTACCTAATTGGACCTACCTTACCTGCCTTGTCCAATAATAATAATATACCTAATAATTCGATCGCCCGAGATTCCCACTTCCATTTCCCCTGAGTTAAATCTTTCTGTTCAGAGCAACTTTTATTTTTCCCTCCTTCTTGACCTGCTCTCTGGAAATTGCGAATCCGGGGTTGAGGTTTTTTCATCAATACGAATCGACACAATTCTTTCTTCATTCTTTCTTTTAGGCAGAGTTCGCAATCTTCCACTAAGCTCCAATTCGTCGATTTAACCAGTACATCCAGTACATTCCGTACCCCTTCCCTGTCTTACATATACAACTACATACATACGAACATAGTAATGTACGTGCGAGTCAGATCTTCGAGACAGTCAATCGACCTGCCCCAGTTGCGTTAGTAAATTGGCAGTCGGGCAGTTTACTGCTACAAGGCCCCGGTCTCTAAGCGCCTTTTACATGTTCCCAAGTCTGGGACCTGCAGCAGGTGTGTCTCGGTATTGACCTCTTGACCCAACTTCTTGCATCCGCATCCCGTCAGCCCGTCGAGTCTGACCTCCCTTCCCTTGGCCTTTCCTTGAACCTCCACAATTTCTGCTGCATCCGCTGCTGCTTTGGATCTGTACACGCCGTTCTGGCAGTACACCGCTCGCGCCCGGCTGTAGCAAACAAGACATCGGCAGGTAAGACCAGACGCAATTAGGCAAAACATTGACAGCCCCAGTTGTTCAGTTGTCAGCCAGCTTTCGATCCAATCCTTTCCTTGCGTCCGGTCGCCATGGATTACTCCGCCGCATCTAACAAGTCAACTACCGGAAACCAGCTACCCCCTATTCCCCGGCAGACTCGCCAACAATCCCGCAGGAAGGTCATCGATCCTTCTATGCACCTTCATCTGCGTGACGACGACAAAGATCGCGCCGGTATACCTGCTGCTTCTCCTGAAGTTATATCATCTTTAATCACGAGTTTATCCGTCATTTCAAAGCCGGCGAACAAGCATTTCGAGGGCCAAAGTTTGTCCCTACCAAACTCGCCGAATTCGCCGCGAGAAGGCAGTTTCGGCGTTGACTACGGCGCCTTCAATCACAAGCTCGGCAGGCTGCAGGAAGAAGAGATCGATCTCGACGAATTGGCCGCTAGTCCCCCCACGATTCGGACCGCGAAACCACCGTCCGGCTTCTCCCCCTTAACCGCCCCCAAGTCACCGCGTCGCGAAACATCAGGCGGGCTGAAGTCCCTCCTGCGCAGCTCGTCTCGGCCGTCGTCGAAGGGATCGCTTTCGTCGCATGATGATACCCGAAGCATCGGGAACCTTTCGGTTGAACGTGGGCTTCCGCCAACCCCTGAGTTGCGTAAACAACGATCGCACGACAGCTGGGGAAAGAAGCAGGCTCGTAGTAGTAAAGGTCTGATGTACATGGGCTCAAAAGAAAGGTTACGTGTTAGTGACTCGGAAAAGAGGCGGACAAGTACTGGGTCAATTGGTACTAAATCTAACAGCTTGGGCGGCGTATCACCCAGGCTCGATACAACTCTTGCCGACACTCCGATTCGTGAAGAACCAAGCGATTCACCTACGAAAGAAAATATGCACGATTTCAGCCCGTCATCCCTTGATTTTGATTCTAGCCTCCAGCGGCCGATTCCCGCGCGCGACTCCTCCCTGCGCAAGACGGGAACCAACGCAAAAAGGTCGTCTCATAGGTCTTCACGAGGGAAGAGAGAAGGCGATAGCGGACTCGCCGATACTATCCCGGAGGACTCTGAACATACTCGCTCGCGCGATCCTTCTAGCGGAAGGCGCCGACATACAAGTCGCGCCAATTCGGAAGTTGACACGAGGAAGAGGAGAGACGACCCTCTACCAGAAATGCCACACACTACAAGAGCGAGCGTATCTTCTACTAAAAGGAGCCAGGGAAATAATTATGCGCACAAGCGCTCAGGATCGTATTCGACAGATGCGAATGCGTTTGAAGACGGCGCTCCATTTCCGGCGGTATCACAGAGCAGGAGGCGCAGCGCGCATAGTACCGACCGTAGAAAGTCGGGCCGCACGACTCCAGACCCGGGAGATATAATCAAGCCTAAACGAAGCAGTTCACGACTGAAACGTCTCTCAGCTGGAGCCAAGAGCCCTGAGCTTGATAGAAGGAATGAAGCCACTACCCCCGAGCCCACGGTGGGTTACGAGCGACCTGCAAGCGCTGATTCCATTGACGATGCCGTTGAGTCTTATCTTTGTTCGCCAAGACTGTCGCAGAAAATCCGACACCCGCAAACAGGTCGTATGATATCTTTCTCTGAGGTCGGCGACGCTGAAGGCTCGGCCGTTTTCTGCTGTGTTGGCATGGGTCTGACTAGGTACATCACTGCGTTCTATGACGAGCTAGCGTTGACGCTCAAATTGCGACTAATCACCCCTGATCGACCTGGCGTTGGTGATAGCGAGGCTTATGCTGACGGGACGGCGACACCCCTTAGCTGGCCTGGTATGTCTACTTCCCTTTTGATGATAATTACATGTGGATATTAATGAATTGCAGACGATGTCTACGCAATCTGTCAAGCGCTTAAAATTACCAAGTTCTCGATACTTGCGCACTCTGCTGGCGCGATATACGCTCTTGCTACTGCGCTTCGTATGCCACAACATATTCGTGGTCGTATCCACCTCCTAGCTCCATGGATACCTCCGTCGCAGATGAATGTGTTCGGCACGTCACAGGCTCTACCTCCTACTAACGCCATTCCCACATCCCAACGAATTCTTCGTGCCTTACCAACCCCTTTTCTCAAGGCGGCGAATAGCTCATTCATGACAGCCACTAGCAGCTCGATCACCAGCTCATTGCCGAAGAACAGTCCTAAGCGTGGGAAGCGAAAGTCGTCTGCTCCTTCAGCACGTGATTCGACCGCAGGGAATCGCCGAGATTTTACGCCTAGCTTAGATAAAGAGAACATTATACAAGAGAACCCGGGCGGGAAGGGCTTGCCACCCTCCGCTAGCGAGAACATGGACCAGTATCGTCCAGCCGACATGGAGTTCAACCCTCAGGCTGCTATCATCGAAGCTGCCGCCGACGCGTTAGCGGATAAGGAGAGGCAGATGACGTATGATACGCGACTTACTCACGCGATCTGGGAACTCGCTACTACCGGCGCAAATCCTGCTGTGGATTTGCTTGTTTGCCTGGAGCGTAGGCACACGATTGGGTTTCGTTATGTAGACATTACGCGCCCCGTCATTATTCATCACGGCAGTAGGGATACTCGTGTTCCGGTTGAGAATGTCAAGTGGCTTGGGAAGACTATGCGGAGATGTGAGGTTCGTGTGCTGGAAGGCGAAGGGCATGGGTTGATGGCTAGCGCCACAGTGATGAGCTCGGTATTGATGGAAATAAGTAAGGAGTGGGAGGATTGGATGGTACTCACGAATTCAAACCGGCGGACGGATGAGCGAGGCAGGAGCGTACGAGCAAGTGCCCGATAAAAAGCGATGATGAATTACTTGGGGGAAATCATCTGCCACATCAAATCTGGCTTGGATCATACCCTGGCGAATAGGAGTTTTGCATTATGGATCGTTCTATCATGAACTTAATGGCCGTCAGGGATCCCACACAAGGGGACATTGGTTTTTTTTTTGTCGTTTTATATATACGCCAAGGAGATTGGCGACGCTCATGTCTGTGAGGCCCCTTCAACTTAGGCTTAGGAGAGCAAAGCTTAGCGTTGTCGAATAACGAGCTTTTGAAAAGTGAGGAGGATTTAGGTGTACCAATAGTCTTGAGTCACGGCTTATTAAAAGCCTGTATTAGTACGTAATGTCTAGCTATACCCTTTACACTAGACCAGGTAATTCGTGATCAACAAATGCGGTGACTGAATGTAAAGTTGTAAGTATGTAGGTAGGTAGACAATCATACTATGGTGACTCCTACTCCTAGTCGGGATCCCAGCTAGGCCATAATCAGTCCCATATCGTGTACATAGTCATCCTCGTCTCGTATTTCTATTTTATTGTTTCTGATCTTATTGCTCTTGAATCCTTGATATTTCCATCCACTCGGCATACAAGGCTATCTTTCAATCCTCAACACCTACATACACACCCAGTACGTACATTAACGCACGGTCCATATCGAAATGCGCTAAAACAACAAGGTATGAGCGGCTAAACCCCGGATCCCCACGTGATTTACCCTTCTCTCTAGCCTAGCAACCAAGCAAACTAAGGTAGCTCCCGGGTTCTTGCGCTTTCCCTCTGTAAATTTTACGAGACGCGTTGCGACAGAACGGGGCCTTGAAAGTTCAAGCTCATGCAAGGCATAGACTTATCCTCTGACTTATCGGATACTTCTTCAATTCCATCTACTCCATTCCAACCTTGAACCGCACATTCACACACACGCACAACAATACAAGTGAGTCTTGCGGATTCGAACCGCTTTTATTCTTTAAAAAACACGACTTACTGCACTGTACTGCACTTTTACTTCTGAAGTCCGCCAGGGCTATCTAATCCCATCTAGTCCTATCTGTTCCCTCCATCTCTTACGTCGTGTTTGGCGCGTTGCCAATACCGAATCTTCACATCTACAACCGCCCTAAGATGTCATAGGTGAATTGAACGCAATACAACATGGACGCTAGAAGCACTCCTCAGGCGTTCCTCTCATCCTATGCGCCGCGCTTGCGCGTCTACAACAATTCTCTTCTTTCTCCAGTAATTCATTCTACCGCACCCACCGGCCCGGTATCGCGAACAACGAAGCGTGGCACCACCGTAATCAATTACGCCGAGGATGGTTACGATTACGACGACGATGATGAAGAGGATTCTCGAAGGCGACCTACAGGCTTGCGTAGCCTAAGACGTGAAGACAGCGCATCGAGAATAGATCCAAGCGACAAGTTTGGGAAGGAGACCAACGCGCCTGTCGAGGTCCAGGGCATCTGGAGGGAGTGGTTCATGAAGAATAAGATTCGATCAGACCTAAGCAGCCAGGCCCAAGCCTTACTACCAGTGACGCTTATTCCTATTCGTATCGATGTCGATATTCCTGCATTCATGCCTATGGCACCCTTCCCGGTCCCTCGAGGGCTTACTCAACCCCCGCCGAATATGGATCCAGCTTTGTATCGAACAGGAGAGATGACAGTCCCATACAAGTTGAGAGATATCTTCTTGTGGAACCTGCATGAGACCATGATGACGACGGATCAGTTCGCTCTCACTCTCGTCCAAGATCTGGATCTCCCCAACTCAGCCGCCATTGCTGCTGAGATCAGCAAGCAGATCAGAACTCAACTAGAAGAGTATGCTGGTGTTGCTCTTCACCCTCTCTTCCATTCGGAAGACAAGGCACCTACGAACGGCTTGGGATTAGCCCCTCAGGCCAGCTTCCGCGATACCCCAGCCACCCCGGCCACTCCTCTACCTAATTCAATACGGGCCCCCGAGACGCCCTTTCGAAACAGTCTAGATACTGGTGCTGATACTCCAAGAGGTGGCCGTCTCCAGGTTAACGAGATCACAGCCAGTGCTACGCCAATTCCCGCCGATTCTGACGAGTTGAATCCCGATGACACTTACCGATGCATCGTTTCCCTAAATGTCAACCTTTCTTCTCAACTTTACACGGACAAGTTCGAATGGTCGTTATTGCACCCGCCCGGTACCGCCGAGGCGTTCGCCAAAATCACGTGTGCCGACCTGGGTCTTTCTGGCGAATGGGTTCCGGCTTTAACCCACGCAATTTATGAGGCCGTGTTGCGCCTCAAGAAGGAAGCGTGCGAGGCCGGTGGTCTGGTGGCAGGGTGGGGTGGAATCGGTACGGAGTACCCTAATGATGCCGCCCATGGAGGTGACGCCGGTTGGCGATACGACCACGAACATCTTGCGGACGAGTGGGAGCCAAAGATCGAAGTACTATCTAAGGAGGAGATTGAGAAGCGTGAAGTCGACAGAGAACGACAGATCCGCCGTCTTCGCCGAGAGACAGCTCGATTCAGTAGCAATGCTGGCATGATAGGTGGCGTGCCTGGCTTGGGTATTGAGGTCGAAGAGGAGCGGATGGGACGCGGAGAACGATCGAAGAAGAAGCGCAGATTCCGAAGTCTAAGCCCACTCGGCCGATCCGGTACTCCGGGCGGTAGAATCACACCGGATGTAGGATACGGTGGAGGCGGAGGCAGCACGCTCACCGACCAGGAACGACTCGGCTGGCGTTGTACCCACTGTCGTATCTGGGGAACCAGTGTGTGGGGAGTCAGAGACGGGCCATGGGGTCCCAGAGTAAGTAAATCTATCCAGTTGATACGCATCATTCGCTAATTAGTCCTCTAGTCTCTCTGCGCCAATTGCGGTCGACTCTACGAACAGACCAAGACGTTGCCCCGATTGACCAAGAATCTACACCAGGCGGACATGCGTCCATTTTAGGAATCTGGAACTAATGCTCCGACTGTCGTGCAGTCCGAGAAGAAGAAGAAACGAAAGAGCAAGGGAAAATTAGAGAGACCTTCCCCCGCGAAGAGAGCTAAGAGAACTCGCAAATCGACTTAAGATTTAATGGTTGCATTCACGATACCAGGCGTTTCTAGGCGGGATTGCGTATATCACGGGGCTCCTTTGTGTTACTTTCCCACCTGCCAGGAGTCGTTGGCTACGGTGTATACCACTTGACGCATCGCTTCGCCCGAAGACTTGCGCGAGGGTGCAGATGGTTAAGCTAGCTTGCTTTACGCATGGGTGGTTTGATAGAGCATATATGTGCTGTGCTTTGTATACTAGGTTGCAGGCGAAAGACGCGAGAGCCATGGACATCACGGCGAGCTTTGCGAAGCTCGTACACAATTGACAGCTGTACTAACAAAAAACTGAATTTCATTCTTGCATGCTAATCTAATGTATACGCGTAAAGTGCGCTAAGTCTATTGCAGTTGGCTATTGCAGGAAACCTGCCTTAGGTAAGGAAGGATCTCAAATAGGTATGTGATGGATATATAAACCACCTTAGTAGTGACTGGGTCCCACGTCTTTAACAACAAGATAGGCAGTCAAAAGCCGGTAAGAGAGATAGGTAGAGAGGTAGGTAGGTGGTAAACAGTAAACACACCCTACCAAATTCCGGGGACGATCTTCGAAGGCACCTCGCGCTTGAACTGGGCCCACTGCTCCTTGTAGCGGTTGGTGCAGTAGTCGTCCATGACGCCGGCGGCGCGGTATCCGAGGTCCCACATCTGCCAGGAGCCGACGGCGAGGCCGCCGATCCAGCCGGTGGCGACCATAGTGTAGCCGCCGCGCCAGAGCGAGTAGCCGAAGTAGTTGACGTGCCGCGACCAGCGCCACACGCCCACCTTGCACACCTTGCCCGCGTTCTCGGGCGCGTCCTTGAAGTCGCGCCGCTGCCTCTCCGAGACCGCCTCTAGGATGATGCCGAACACGTACACGCACACGCCCACCACCGTGCTCAGGGGCAGGTTGTACGCGGACCCGGTCACGGAGAGCGCGGCGGGCACGCCGAGTTGCGGCTGCGAGCGCACCGAGGACGTGAAGAGCGCGAGGAAGAGCAGCGAGTTCAGCGCGTTGAATAGGCTGTTGTAGAAGGCGACCGCCGCGGCCGCGGGGGCGGGAAAGGACTCCTTGGAGACGAACAGCTGCCAGTAGATCTGCTTCACGCTGGACCCGAGCGCGAAGAGCATCAGGATGGCGCTCGTCGGGTGGCCCAGCACGTCCAGGTACGATATGCCGGTGCTGAGGGGCCCGGCCGGCGTGGTCGCGGTCGAGGAGAGCGTGATGCCGAGCTTGGAGAGAAGCGCGGGACCGAGACCGGCGGGGAGGAGGAGCGCGTGCTGGAGCGGCAGGTCCATGATGCGTAGGCCGACGAAGGTTAGGGTCCCTAGTAGCGTGGGCTTGCGCTCGCCGCGGTTGATCAGGTCGAATTTCTTCGGCGGGGGCTTGCTGGAGTCGGGCATGGTGGGTGGCTGGTTATGGGAAAAGCGACTGTTTCCTACTGGTGATGGGCTCAAAAGCTGGATATTAGGAGTTACGGATTTGTGGGACGATGGTTTCTTGCTAATGTATGGATGCCGGTGTGCCTAGTCTCTAGCTAATGCTGGTGGTGATGTGATGGTGATGTCGACATCAAATCAAGCCGTCAAATGCAGGCCAATGGCTTCAAGTTATACCCGAATTACAGACGGATAAGCGCATCCGAATGGCTGGACAAAGGCTACAGAAATATAAGACTCCGGTGTGGATCGTGTAACCGGATCCCCGACGAAACGGTCCAGAGAAAAGACCACTCACCTACCTGCGGTGTGCATACCTAGGTCAAGTATAGCGTCTGGTATCGGGCTTCTCCAAATGTCGCATATATTGTCTGACTACCTACATAGTTCTGGAACGCCTCCAAGGAGTTGGGGGGCTTTCGAGGCGTTCGGAGCTGTATGCTTTTCGAGCGATAGCAGGCCGATTAAGCGCCAAGTTTGGTGAGAGCTTCAGTTCCTACGGAGTTGATCGGCAACGGTACTCGGTCCCGGAGGGGTAGATGATTACCTAGATGGGTAATCAAGCTAGGCTGGCCAGGCAAGGGGGTTGGTCTCCTAAACTCCGAAACCTGATGGCTTCATAGGGGTCCTCTCCATGGATCCGGCATCATCCATCATCTATCACCTAAGAATTGCTTTTGTTACCCACCTAAATAGATTAACACATATGTACAAACACCCACCCAACCATCTTGCATATCAGTCCACTTGGCATAAACAAATTGATCCTGATTCGTAAGCAGGCTGGCGGAGATTGCAGTAAACGGCTGAAGAAAACCGCCACTCGTTTCAGCCCTTGCATTAGTTCTTGTATATACCTACATCACAAGCCTTTAAATTCATCCGGACTTCGCTCTGATCGCCTTTGAAGCGGAGTTTTGCGGTAGCAATATCTATTAGATGATGTGATGGGTTATCACGCATAATTTACCAAGCGATGTTGCCCAGCTACTAAGTCACTGGTTCAAGTCCTACATGATGAATTGGTTGGTTCATTCCAGTCTGACTCTTTACTACAGACCTTGGCAGTTGCAAACTGGCGGTCGAGTATATTATGTTGAGTGGTGATATCCAGTAGAGATTCTTGGAGCTGAGAATCGCGGAATCTGATTCGCTGTGGAATACGGGATAGTATACCTATTTGAGACTATCCATGGATGTCTTCATGTAAGTAAGCTATACTAGGCTCCTAGGGCAGGTAAGCAAACAATAATAAGTATATATTGGTACTAGACTGCCCTCAACAGCATGTGACTCACCATTATAACATCTACGATTATACTAGCCTTGCTGCCTTATTATCACCATCAGACATCTCTCCTCGGAACCCGGAACCCGTATACGATGTGGAAGACCAATGGATGACACCGGTTCTTACAAAGCGAATGCGATTCTGTGGGGAATCTGACGGCGAGGCGGGCCAACTCCTTCGCCCGATCAGCTGAATATAAACAGCAATGGAGCAACCGTAATACGGACTCGCTCGCCAACAAACAAATCCAACGAAATCTCACCAACATCGCTACTCCGAAGCCAGGCCCAGAAACGCTTTCCAAAAGGACCAAAAGAAAAAGGGAGGAAAAAATGTCGGAAGTACCAGTGATCCAGATCCTCGACAAGAAGAACTACTTCAAGCAAGCCCTCGTAGCTTACCCTAACGCCCTGCCGCTCCCGCCCTTGGCGGAATCGTCCCTGCGAATCCGGACCGAGGTGATCAGCATAACCACGAACAACTTCTGCTACTGCAAGCTGGGCGACGTGTTCAACTGGTGGAGCGTCCACCCGATCCCTCCGGACACGCCGGCGCCGTACAGCGACGCCGCAACGTACGGTCGCATCAACGCCTGGGGGTACGCGCGCGTGCTCGAGTCCACCTTCGCCGCCGTGCCCACCGGCAGCTACGTGTGGGGGTACCTGCCGATCGGCACCTTACCGCTCGACTTCCGCGTCGCGCCGGGCGCCGTGCCGGGGCAGTTCCTCGTCACCGAGCCGTACCGCCAGCAGCTGCTGCCCGTGTACAACCGGTACACCTTCTTCCCCGCACCTTCGGCCGCGGCGCTAGCCGACCGCATCGCCGCCAAGGATGACGGCGTCGCGTACGACGCCCTCGTCAAGGTCATGCACCTGACCGCCTACCTCATGGACCGCTTCATGTACCCGGCGGACTCGGCGCGCTCCGTCAGCCTGCGGCCCGAGCAGGCGGACCTGTCGAACGCGACCGTCGTCGTGTTCGCGCCCGGGTCCAAGGTCGGGCTCGCGTTCGCGCACCTCCTGCGGCAGCGCCAGAAAGGCGCCGGCAAGCCGCGCCGCGTCGTCGGCGCCGCGAGCGAGGCCTCGCTGCCGTTCGTGCGCGGCACCGGGGTCTACGACACCGTTGTGTCGACCACCGCCGCGGACCCGCTGACCACGCTCGCGGATCTAGATAGTACTAATGCTGATGTCAACGCTGAGAGTAAAGATAAGAAGGTCGTGATCTATGACTTCGGCGGCCGCGCCGGCGTGGCTTGGAAATGGGCCGCGGCGATCGGGGCCAAGTACCCGCGGACGCGGTACGTGGCCGTCGGCATAGAGGTCTCGGACCCGACGACGGCGGGGGATGCGGCGCAACAACCCGCGAAGCCGGACGGGTTGGAGGTCGATCAGGTCAATGCCGATGGGATGCTGACCGCAGCGGTGGGACAGGTGGGCGAGAAGGAGTTCTTCGAGGGGTTTGAGAAGTCGTGGAGCGGGTTTAGGGAGGAGGGGATTAAGGGGTTTCAGATTCGATGGGGAGAGGGCATAGAGAGTGTGAAGGAGGGGTGGGATCGGTTTGCGAGGAACGAGGTGACGGCTGCGGAGGGACTTGTGTTCAAGCTGTGAGAAATGGTTGTGTTAGTTCAAAGGAGTACGGGCCTAGTATGAGCGGTAAAACACTTGTGCTGCCACTCATCGTGATACAAGCGAGAGAATGAGATCGAGGAGGCTTCCTCAGAGGCCGACATACTCACAATCCAGCGATTAAGAACACGTTCTTCACTTCTTCACGAGTCGTGGTGTATTAAGCAGGAAGAAATCAATTTTTAAGATATACCGTAAATCATTAGTAGGTACCCGGAATCCTCCATCCCTCATAAAAATGTAATGTCCAAAAACCCGACACCGTGCCACCGTGACCCGATTCAACTCCTCCCCATGCAAACATGTATCCAAGTGATGTAAATAACCTCCAACATAAGAACAGCCAAGACAGATATTGTCAATAAGACAAGAGCATATCTAGGTAGGAACCTATATAGCTAGATATCACTGGATCGAGTCACTATTCATCAACCTCGTGTCCTAAGACCGACTGGAATTCCCTCTTAACATAGCCTCGACATCGACACCGACCCATTTCATCTCCCTCGGCATCTGGGCCGAGACGTTCTGCGGCTGTGGCGAGCGCTGCTTTATCTGCTTCCTCACGCGTAGGCGGTCCACCAATTCGCTCGATATAATATCGAAGCTCTGTCTCAGCGCGACGCACGTCTCCCACTTCTCTCCATACTTCGCGAGCGTCCGCGCGGTCCTCTCCAGACACCCCAAACTTCGGTCTAGGTTGTCGACCCCAGGACCACCGGGGCGCGATGGCAGAGGAGGCGGCAGCGCCTTGCCGAGCTCGACGAGCGGTTGCGGGGGAGTGACGCCAGCAAGAAGCAGGTCTTCCGCGTCGCGGAGTACGGCGACAAACTGGCTTGCCATGAAGAACGCGCGCAGGGCATCGTGGTACGTGTAGAATGCAGTCTTCGTGTTGCTATGTGAGATCTCGAATATGCGGTCGAGGTAGGCGATAGCGTGTTCAAAGATGAGCAACCGGCCGTAGTCGGTCATATGAGGGGCCCGAGCTGACGGCGCTATACAGTAGACGTAACTATACCGCAGCTCGAGGTCGAATAACTCCCTCATACCAATTGGTAGCGAACTAGGAAGCGCTTCGGCCCACTCTCTCATGTCTTGGCACATCTGCCAGATGAACGATGATGAATCAGGCAGCGGGGTTGGCTCTGCTTGAAATAACGCCTGGTACCAATGTGACTGAGCGCGCCGCAGCTGAAAGAGTAAAAATGCAGGTTCGGAACCCGAGAGAATTTTACCAGTGATTGATGCTCGGCGACTAAAAGATGAGGGTCTCGGCCAAGCAACATTTGTGGAGGCGTCGGTGAAGGAGAAAGCGCGTGCATGAACCATACTAATGGATCTTATTGTTTAAGGAATTAGCATATTTTACGTGGCGAGCGGAATCTCACGTACATACCTGTCTAACGAGTAAACGCAGTAAAAGGTCTTCCGCCTCATGTCTAGCACCACTTTATCTGACAGTTGCTCGGGCGGAGGATCCTGGTGGAACCCTAAGTCGATCACTGCCCTCGAGGTGAAGCCGATCAGGTGCCAGCTATCGAAATGAGCCGGATCAAGCATCGAGTATTGGGTGAGCAGGATTAAGGACTGGATTTGTGTCGTGTAGCCCGGCATCAAAGCCCTGTCCGCATGCTGCAAGGCCCGAGTGACAAAACTTAGTCCGTTCAGATAGTAATCATCGTTCTTCACTCGACTCTGAGCGGTGGACCCGATAGCTAATACCATGTATACAAGCCAATATTCGGAATCTTTGATGATGCGATCCTGGAATGAGTACATCTGCTCGAGAATGGTGTAAAGTGTCGTCTCGGGAAACGCAGGAAACAGTGAGTATATGTTGGTCATGTAATACTGAACTAGAGTGATGGCATCTTGCCTAGGAGGTAACGTCCAGTCCAAGATATCCGGAAGAGGATCATTAGAAGCTGCTGCTAGTACGAGACGTGCAAATGTCATGTTACCCATTGAAGGTTCAAAGTCTCTTGTGGTAGCATTGATGGATCTTCTCTTTCATTAGTGGCAGTAACTAAGCTTAGGAATTATAACTACTCACAGAAAGCCAAAATCAGACATCAATGAATTGACATCGGACATTTCTCGTTTCCGAGCAGCCTTACGATAAATGGCTGCTTTAATGGTAGCAAGTGAGTCTTTCCGGTCAGGTTCAGGTTGTGCCGGTGGCACCTCAGACTCATGCTGAGCGACAGACGCCTTTCTTGATCGAGCATACGCTAACCGCTTCTCTAACTTCTCTATGCGAAGCTCGAGAGCAGCGACGTAACTAAGAGATACGTGTGAGTAGAAGAGCAGGATGGTTAATTGTGAAGTTGAAGCATCTCACCTTCGTTCCTTGCCTCTCGCGAATTGGTCGTTAGCGGCCGAACATTCATTCTCGCGACCGGCCTTCTCGCAGGCTGTACATGCTGGCAATTTTCCATCGCACTAGCAACACCATCATCAGCATTCGGACGATTAGGACATTAAGTATAATAAGGTTACCTTGACTTTAGCAGCTCGACCTATTCACATCTTAGTCATCACGTCCTTTACATTATATGCGCTTCAACATGAGAATACTAACATCTAGAGCAGGCTGATACCGGCCGTGACACACGCAACAATGGATTATCCGAAAAGCTTGATCGTGGCATATTGCCCGCTTCGAGATGATGGCTTGAGCGCGTACGGCTTCCCGGCTGTAGTCCGCGATGTCCGGGATCTCGGCTCTTCTTTTAAAGTACACGATAGTATATAATAGCGCGCCAGGTCAAGTGGAGAAATACTTCCCACAACTGTCATAGATTTCTTACGTTTTTGCTTTATGACCTGTATGAATGCGCCCTCGGTAAAAATGTGGCGTAGAGGCTGTAAGGTTGAATCGTTTTCCGTGGAGGAAAAAGAATAACGGAACAACGGCAAAGCGTTGATAATAGACTATTCCTCTTAATAGTAGCGGTAGTAAGAATAAGATTCTCACGTGGATCTGCCGCTCCTGCTCCCGCTTTCAAAACGCTCGGGTTTCAAGAGTGATGATTCGAGTAGGTAAGGCGGCTCATTATTTTAGTGGCTTTGATAATACGGTCAAAGGAACAGGGTCCTAATTACTGAACAACTTGCGCAGTGCCCAGATCTTGCCCAGAGGTATACGGGATCCGTAAGTGTGCGCTTGCCTTCCGAGGATGGGTTAGACTGTCTGGTCATCAATGGGGCACAGGATGCGGAATTTCGTAGCGATAATCTGCGGTACCAGCTGTACCAGGTAATATGTACCTATGTGTGCCGCGGGCGCTGGGACGGTGGGGGTTGCGTGGTGACCGGTTTGCGAACAACCTGACCTAATGCTTGTCTCTAGACCACTTCGACCATTGATATTGCATGGATCATCAGCTCCCCTCGAAAAGCTTGGTAGCTTGGTACGACGTAGTAGGATTTCGTTGCTGCTGTGTTGCAACCTACATGACTCGCGGGGTTTCTTTCACTTTTCGACTTTAGTCTTTGGGATCAAAGGAAAGGAAAAGAAGGAAAAAAAGAAAGAAAAGACACTTGTCTAATCGCTTGCTATTTCTGTCGTAAACGTAAAACATAAACCTTGGAAAGATCCTCTATTCCGACGTACTAGAGTAGGATCAGGTTGATGACGGGGAGCTGAGTATGGATGCTTCCGTACTGGTAATTCGTAGGCTTTTGTAAGCCAAAATAGCTTGCGTCGGTACTTATGCGTACTAGCTGCAGCTCCTCCTTGCGTCAGGGGGGAGATTGTCAACTTAGCCCGCTTCCTCAATGACCCTCAATGAAAGTTGTATTAGTTTGGTCTGCATTCGACTGACGAATCGTGAGATCATTTCCTACTCCTTTACCTTCCCTTGCGCCTCATTCAGGACTGCTAGCCGGTGTCAGAACTCACTAAACCTCCCCACGCGCCCCCCTCTTACTTTGACGAGATGTGCTCGTAAGGCTGCTCAGAGATTTCCAGGGTTTTCCGAATGCAGTTGGTGGGACAGCCTTCATCTATTTTTCACATGTATAGTTGGCTGTCGGAGCCGCGTGCCGCCCGATAAATTCCCGAACGAGAATTTATTGGCAACCTCTCAGCTGCCTTGCGAGGCATTCTCAGTATAGCCTGCTGCAAAGAGGAGCCCGATGATGTTCTCTTAGTTTCTGTGGTCACCTCCCACTTTATGCACATGTGGACTGGGTGGGTTGTAGTATTGTTGCCTGTCAAGCTGAAGGGAGAATAGCAGAATAGAGAGAAAAGATGACTACTGCGCGCGAGTGTATCAGACAATCAGCAAGTAGCGACTAGGTAGGTGGATCCTCAAACCGATGCAACTGTTCCAGAAAAGACTTGATTAGGAAATGACCCTAATGAGTTAAGAAGGATTCCAAGAATAGAAAAAAATAGAAACGGAATATCAAAATTCAACTAGGGAAGAAATCCTAGAAGGACTTCCGCCGCACGCGTGTATGCAAGGTCAATAATAGCGAGCGAAGTCGTGCGGAAGTCCGCCTAAATTCCAGTAATGATTGTCAAAACGAAACGCATAAATAGAAGTAGAGAATAGACGAAACGAAACTGCAGTCTGCAATCTGCAGCCGTTTAATCTGCGTTGGTAACTCAGCCTGTGGGGCGAAGTCATTAAAGGGGATTTAAGAGTGAAACAACTCAAAAGAGACTCTTCTTCTAATATAACATCCAATATACAACATACACAACGTACATATTGAGCCGATTGAGGTAGTATTCTAAGTTCCAAGTTTAACTCTAATCCATTCAATGTTTCGATGCTTGAGAGGAAAGACTTCCAAGGTTCTCTTACCCCCATCGGCCAATCGCTGCTTCGATACGACATATAAGTCCGTGCTCCTGGTGTAGGTCTGGTCTGGTCCACGTTCAATGGTCACTTCCCACTCAAGCTGTACCTACCTAGGTAAGTTTTAGTTTCTTTAGTTTCTTAGCTAAAGTGGTCATCAAGTACCGATCTAAGTAATGCTTATCTGACAGTACACGGAAATAAGCATGACTAATAGGCTAACTATAGTACTCGACGTTAGATAGGTACAAATTTATACGAGAGCGTACCTACCACCTACCCACCTGTCACCTTCGTACAGAAGAAGGTACATACGTAAGAGAATGTGTTCTCAGACCGAGAATGGATATTACAACTTTGGCGGCGACGATTCTCCTTTCTACAGTCGAATTTACGAAACTTTCTGCGCCGAAATTCCCAAAGCTCCCAATGCTCGAGATCATGATAAAGTGAAATTCAATGGTCAGCAACAACATCAGCAGTCACAATCGATTTGCCTTACTCGCTCACCCCGCTTTCATTTCCGAAGCCTCGAGTGCTCGAAGTTGCGTGCGACCAACGACAACTGATCTCCCCCGCGAATCTGCCGTATCTGGCGTATCTGGGGGCCAGCTCAAAAAGCAAAGGCGGAAGCAAAAGCAAAAGCCAACGTTCACGTCTCACCACCAGAGGATTACGGAAAACGAAGAAACCACAACAGATCCACCGATGGATGCCTCTAATGTCTTCCGTCAAGTCCAAGGTTTTGGCGCCTATACTCCGAGGCCGCCGAATGGCTTACAGCAAAATAAGAAGCCCGTGAAGGTCGAGGATCACGGCGATGGCGAAGCCTCGCACCGCATTGCGCATACTCTCACGGCCTGTTGCCGATGTCGCCAGGTGAGTAACCTGCCCACCGACCTTTTACGTATGGCGCATCATGCGTCATACCTCAAGCTCTCTGCCCTTCTTTCTTTTGAGAATACTCAGGTTGTCGGGGATTGACTTGGTTGGTTTTTTTTGTTGCTTTTAGAGAAAAACGCGCTGCGATCCTACGCTACCTCGCTGCCTGCCTTGCGAGCGGTCGGGGTCCACTTGCGAGTATTTCGATACGACGAAGGGTAAAAGGATAAGTCGGTATTATGTCGTTAAACTTCAAGAAAAAGTTCGAGCACTCGAGGCCGAACTCGGTCAATATACCGACGAAGACGACTGCCCTAAAAACCACGAAGATTTCATTCGACCGGGGGGCCTCGTTCGCTTAAATGAAACCGACGAGACACCACGATATCTCGGCCCCTCCAGCGGTATTGCTATGACGCGCATACTTATGGAGGAAG
Organism: Annulohypoxylon truncatum; assembly: GCF_022578515.1. NCBI lineage: Eukaryota > Fungi > Ascomycota > Sordariomycetes > Xylariales > Hypoxylaceae > Annulohypoxylon > Annulohypoxylon truncatum. The sequence continues at coordinate 718,238 of NW_025953797.1, read as the reverse complement.
CAAAGCGCTACACAGATACTAAGCGCATTTCTGATTTAATTCCCGATGTACGGGACCGGCGACAAACCGATGCCCCCGGCACCACCTTTCCCGGCACGCGATCACAGTCCTTCACCATGCCGCCCCAAGTATCAAGGAAGAAGAGTTACCCCATAATTAGCGGTGTTGCAGCGCAGAATCTTCCAAGCAGAGCCATCGCCGACAGATTATTGGAGGTCTTCTACCAACGAGGTGATTTATTCTCGCTTGCTAGCCCCTCTTATCCAATAAGAGAATACCTAGGCTAATTATTAACCTCAGCTCAAGTATTCACTCCAACTTTCCACGAGAAGGCATTAGAGAAGATATTTGACGATGTTTATGCGGGGAGCACAGATGCGTACCAAAATTTTGTCGCGCGCTTAGTTATGGCGACTAGTATGCAGAAACTTGACTCGACGTACGCCGGGCTTGCGGACAGCTACTATCTTTCCGCTATGAGACGTTTCGAAGACATTGTCCGATCGAAAGATCTCAAAACTCTACAATGCCTCGTCTTAATAGGACAGTATTCGTTGTTAACGCCTACCCGAACCGCCGTATACTACATCGTTGGCCTAGCCACGAGGATCTGCCAGCAACTTGGGTTAGCTGATGAGAAGACGATTGCGCTAGGCGCCAACGATCCGTTGACCCTGGATATGCGGCGGCGATTAAGTTGGATCGTCACCACAATGGAACTTGGCTTGGCCTATAGCATGGGTCGTCCAAGCGGGTTCGCTAAAACTAATGACATAAACGATGTCAGATTCTTCGAAACGGTTAGTGATGCAAATATCAGTGAGAATGGAATCATCCCTGGACCTCCCGATGAGAGGAAATTGGTTTCTATACACTTTTGTAAAATGCGGCAGCACCAAGCCGAAATCCGCCGGGTTTTGTATGAAAGGAAACACCCGGAGCCGAAGGACAACCGCCATCCATGGTTCGCGGATATGGAAGCTAGGATAGACCGATGGCTTAAGGAAACTCCTGATAATCCCCCCTGGTGTAAGCCATGGTATGTATCTGATGTCCGATACCAATACCTCGATTAATACTAATCGTATGATATAGGTTTTCGGGACGGTTTCACACAATGATGATAGCCCTTCATCGTCCCTCACCTCAAGTACCGAAGCCATCCCTCCTCTCGGCTAAGAAATGCTTCGACTCGGCTGCTTTTGTCATCAATATTTCTAGCAAGCAGATGATGGCAGCTGCGGTTGATATTACTTGGATATTCATACTGACTCTTTACATGTCACTCAACACACTTTTATGGGCTGTTACGCATCCTGAAATTCGAGCATCACACTCACGTGAAGAGGTTCAGGAACTTGTTAATATCTCACTGGATATTATTGATCAATGCGTTGAAAGGTGGCCGGGGACCGCCGCTGCGTCTCAGTTATACTCGACTTTCACGAAAGCATGTCTTCAAAGTTACGACTCAAACGAAACACCCAACCTCTCAAGCTCAAGCTCTTTCAACACTCCGTCCTCTCAAACCGATACAAATTCACCTTCTGCATCCGAAATTTCAAGCGCAACAACCATGTCTGCTGGTGGCGTTTTCAATCCACAATTTGGCTACGTTTTCGGCTCTGGTCCAGAGGAGATGAACGGTTATAAGGTTGAGAATTTCCCTCCACAGCCGACATTCAGATCCAATTCTATCTTCCTCAATCCGGCCACTAGTGATCATACTGGGCGTCGTTTCAGCTATTTCCCTCCCGACTTTACCCAAGCTGGAGACTTGGCACTTATGGAAGAGAGCAGTCCTCCGGATACTGATACAACAGTGTCTCCACCGTTTTTATCTCCCACACAGCATCTACCAACATCTCCAGAGTCGGTAACCGGAGGCAGTGCTACGACTCCAACCATGGGAACCTCGAACCTTGCTACGCCGATGCTCTCAACTGCAAGCCTAGCTCAAACCCCTTCTGATATAGCGACACCCAACTCAGTGCCCCCGTCACAACAGCAACGCCCACTTACGCAGCCCTTTACTATCCCTCCTATATCCCAACATTCGTCGCAGGGACAGCGACCTCTACCTCAAGTAACCACAGTCACAGACTGGTTCAATCCTCCACCGCCTTTTATCTCGCCGTATTCATTTGGCGGCGGATTGGGTGGTAACTTCTGGAGCGACTCGTCCGGAGTAAACGGCATGGCTGACGTTAACATGAGTGATATGTCATTCTCCAATGGTCTTCCCCCGGAGCGGCAAGGAAGCTTAAGTCAGGAACAGCAGATGGAACTAATGGATGTTCTAGAGAGCGAGGGTATGACAGACATCGACACATATCTAAACATGAATATGGCCTATCAAAATTTCATGGGCAACGACCAGGGGTTACATTGGAATGGGCATGCATAAATCAGGGACTATGTTTGGGGGGCATATTTATTGCATTAACTATCGCTCTATACAGATGGGAGGGGATGTCTTGCAGCTTTTATGCTATGTTGGGAAGGTATATACGGGAATTCTCGCTGATAGATACCAATTTTGGGCGTTTAGACATAGCTGGTCGGATGATTGGATGCTTGAATGAATGACTAACCTTTTCGGTTTATACATCTACTGTCTCAAGTTTTTCTACAGGACTCATAGAAGTTGACGGTGGATTATTTAGCAAACAGGGCACAAATCAGCGCGCCATGAAGCTGGACAACGCTTAATCATTAACACTTCAGCCAAGCTCTTTATTAGTGGACGTCCTGCAGGGACCGAACGATGCCCACCATAGTACCCGCCAACTAGATGTGAAGATCGCAGGCGGGGAATTATGAGTGGTGGAATTTCGCCCTGTATTAGGGAGTGTCTCCGCTGAAGCTTACCTATTGCGGGCTATGGATCTATCCTCGGCGGCGGCCCGTCTGACCCCAACGCCCCGGCTGGGACGGCTCCTCCCTACGTACAGGAAAACAAGCATTAAAGCATTTATGTTAGGTAGATCTGCAGTTGATGGATACGACGTGCGTCCCAGCCATTTGGGCGAGACTTTTCCCCACTGAGCTGAGCTGAGCGAATTGCTGTCGCTTTGGCATTTCGCTAACGTCGAAGGGGTAATACAACGAGGGGTTCCCGCGTGCGGATGGGATGTTTGATCCTGGTCTAAGTAAGCGGGCTTTTAAGTAATGTAACTATAATATATCGACGGAGAAAGAAAGTATTTATATCAGTAAGAACGTCTTATTGTTATGGATCGATCTTCTCCATCCTCTTGACCGATACCCTTTATCGCAATTGGGAAGTCAACTTCACCCGGCTGGGGTGGAAAGAGGTTGAGGATATAGAAATATCCTGGAATATTGCTGGAATGCTTGCTTCTTAGAGGCTCTATAACCTGTAAACACCCTGAAGACCAATCACAATTGAAAAATATGCTACTGAAATGGACAATATGTAGGTATGGTTCTATACGGCTATGATGCTTCTAGCTTCAACTTGGCGCAGGCTTCGGATAATTGATTCGAGTTCGAGAACGAAGCCTTGATCAACTCATAATGTCGGTCAGCAGCTCTCGAGCCATGGCGCGCTGAACTCGTACTATAGCGCGATTTATAAAACGAGTTGGTCGTCTTCCCCGATTAACAATATGATTAACGCTTTGAACGCGACGCGCGGAATTTTGTTCACGCTCGCCGTGTGTAATGCCGATAGATTCGGTCGACGACGGTTGTTCATTATCGGCGCTGTCGGAGTAGGGACATGCATGCTGATTATTCCAGTAATTGGCATAGCGACGCCCAATGTCACCGGAGCTAAGGCTACGACGAAGACAAAACCCGTCGGTACTGGTATCGTAACCTTCCTGTTTATCGCCGTATCTCCTATAAGCGGTCTTGGAGTGCGGCGACCTGGATCTGGACGTCGGAAGTATTCAGTATGAATGTTCGAGCACAAGCCATTAGATAGGCATGTTTCCTCGGATGTTAAACCTGGCTAATGCCGTATTCTAATAGTTCTTCCCCATATTCCTTGTCAATGAGGACCCGAAACGGTAAAGGTGCCTCTTAAGGGAATTGACACATCATTTGTTGGCCAAGATCGTGCAGAGAAGAGTGGACCGATGCTGAATGCCACAGACGCACGCAATGCGAATCTAAGGAGCAACTTAGAGACGCAGCAGAGCGATATCACAACGGAGATAGGTATTTAGATACGATTTTATATTCGTTTAATAAGAAACATGACACTTCCCAGGTCTGGCCTTAGGTAGTCTCTACAGAGCCGGCAATAGCCCCATACATGCCAAACGCATCTAAGCATCGATTACAAAGCATAACGGAACATGACCTGTATAGTGTTAGATACATTATATTCTGATCAATTCAGCGATAACTCACATTGTCCTTATCGGTGACATCCTTAAAACCCTGTAGTTCACTGGATCTCTTCGTCGCTAAGACTTCATCTTCTGATTTTCCCTCCAAGGACCGGTCTCGCCTCTTGTTTTCAAGGTCATAAATAATACGCAATACCTGGTTCAGGAGTATATTCATCACGAAACAATAGAATATAGCCTTAATACCGTTGCGGTATGCTGGTGCCTCGGTGCTCTTAAAGAATTGCGGCCCGAAGATATGGCCGGCGCAGTAACAGACAAATACCCAGCCCGAAGCGACGGACCTCTTGGTGGTACCCGCGATGTTGGTTGAGAGCAGGCCGAGGATTGTCATGAAGCCCACGGGATAGGAGCCCTGTATAAATTAGTCTCTAGTTAAGCTTTGGCTTGATCATGAGTTTCAAAGGCGATGCTGAGTGAATCTTCGAGCCTATAACTCACCAATAGCCAAACCCCGACAAGTCGTCCCCATTTATTAGCAGGCTGGAGCTGGTTGATCAACATCGTACCTACGATCTTAAGCATATGTTAATTTGCTTATTTCTTCTCGATACATGGGTATACATACTGGAAGAATCATTGCTAGAGATGCAATATGTAAGCGAGAGTTGCGAATGCGAGCAAACAGAAATCCCGATCCAATTTGTGTCCCAACCTGGATTACGGATAGGGGCAGGTTTAACAAAGCAGTTTCGAGTGGATCGAAACCGAAACCTTGAATAATCGATGAACCGAACACGAGTCCGCCGGATGCGATGGCGTTGACGAAGGAGATTAAGCCCAAGATGATAATCTTAGGATCGGTAACCGCCTCGACGACCTGGGATTTAACAAAGCGACGAGATCTCGTGCCGGTTTTATTGCCCATCACTCGTTGAATAGAGGCAATTTTCTCGTTCTCGTTAAGCCATGTGACGGTTACCGGGCTGTCTGGCATAGCAAGTGAAAATAGCACTCCCCAAATGAGATTAAGGCCTCCTAACTTTAAGAAGGTGCGCTTCCTAAATAGTTGTTAGTGGTAAACTTAGTATAGGAGTAGAAATATCTCTCAGGAGCACTGTATATATGGGCGGATTATCGTACCAACCACCTAGTTGTGCATGCTCTTGAGCAAGACCATAAACTAGCAGCGTTCCGATGAAGCTGCCAACTCCTAAAAACGAGATCCAGAGGGATGAACGACTAGCTTGCTCCTGTCTAGTCCACCAGATTCCCGTGATAGCTACGAATCCAGGTGATATTGTCGCTTCGACCACACCTAAAGAGAATCGCACGGTGGCAAAGCATGCGAAAGAAGAGCACGCTGCGGTTGTCATGAGGATTGCACCCCATAGAATCATATTGACTCCCAAGAATTTAGCTAGTCGAAACTTCTGCATAATAGCGAGACTGGGATACTCGGCAGCGAGATAACCTGTGTATATTAGCAGCTTCATCAGTAGTTCATACGCTCAATAGACACACACCGAAATAGAAGATGGAAATGATCCATGAATAATCTTGGCCATGGGGTTTGTAATCGGGGAAAATCCCGTAGACAGAGCAATAGTCCATTGACGTCTTGACCATGAATTGAAAAGCATAGGTTATACATAGAAGAGGCAAGACCCGTCGGTCAATTTTTGTACGGATTTTCCGAGAGATCTGGTTATCCATAGGACCACTTGCCAGTGCTCTCTCGACTAGCGACCCAGTTTCATCCTTGATATAATGAGCTGTCGCTTCGGCATCAGGTATACTCGACAAGGTGGCGACGATTGACTGGTCATATGGTTTATTTGAAGTCATCCTTGTCGTTCTCCAATTAGGTAATGTGTTTTAGTAAAACTCAGTGCTGTCTTTGGCTAGTATCGGGAATTGTTTATAATAAGACGGCTCCAATGTCGTGCAAAGAAGATGCCGATAGATTTGTGAATGGGAGCGAGCCATGTTTATATAGAAACAGGAGTGTTTGGCCTCTCGAGTTTGAGATACGTTCAATGACGGACCCCTCGATCGGAAGTGACTGGGTAGATAGATGTGACATCTCTTTTAAGGTAGTCAGTCATAGGACAGACTCATTGTCTCCTGTAAGCAATTGCTTCGAAGCCGCAACTCGTCAGTCAGGCACATGGAGCTTGTTGTAACTATTTCCCAAAGGGGAAGTCGAGATATTACCTAGATAATAGATTTGTCGTACCCATGCTGCTAGATAAGTAGGATAGACTAAACGTGTGGGGTAGACTTTAGACAGCTGGAGTTGATAGTTACATTGCGGTAAGTTGGCAGACAGGCTAATTGGAACTTCAACCTGGAAGTCTTTAAAGTCCTCAAGGCTCGCGCAATCTCGTTTCCAATAATATCTTCCTTCCTCAAGCTTCTTACCTGACGCGCTATCGCGAACAATAACTGGATACTCATCCGAGTATTGTCCTAGCGCCATGGAAGGGCAAATTGACGACTTCGTCCTTGTTAACCACGAGGACGCCGACTTCGCACAATCCAAGCTCGGTTATCTTGGGGAGATCAGTGACTTCATCGACAACATAGCAGATGACTTATGGCCTGTCAACAAGAAAATCCACGACAACCCCGAGCTTGGCTACGAGGAATTTGTCGCTCATGAGACTCTGACAAAGTTCATGGCTAGCAGACCAGGTTGGAAAGTGACTCCATCTGCCTATGGTCTGGCTACCGCGTGGGTTGCCGTTTTCGACAGTAAAAAGAAAGGTCCTGTGGTATCATTCAACGTGGAAATGGGTATGTCATGTCTGAATCCCTGGGTAATCAAATCTAATAAGATCATGTAGATGCATTGGACGGGATTGGACATGCGTGCGGTCACAATCTCATTGCTACCGCATCTGTAGCTGGTGGGTTGGCGACGGCTAAGATAATGGAACAATATGGATTAGGTGGAAAAGTTGTCATGTTTGGGACTCCCGCTGAGGAAGGTAGGAAATCATTGTTCAACGCTTGCAATTGATCTTCGCGAGACTTACAATTCGATTTGCAACAGGCGGAGGCGGTAAAATCAAACTCTTGGAAGCTGGTGCCTACCGGGATCACAATGTCGATATCAACTTGATATCTCATCCTGGCATCACGGCGGATACCGCTTTGATGCGGACATCTGCATATACCGCATTCAAAGTTGAATACTTTGGACGTGAGGCCCGTAAGTAACCCTTGGCCTCATCATACCGAGAAGAATACTAATCTCAAGCGTGATAGATGCCGCGGCAAGCCCTTGGCTAGGTATTAACGCACTTGATGCGTTGATCACGGCTTATAATTCACTGTCCGTGCTCCGCCAGCAAACGATGCCGGGTGATGTCATCCAAGGGAATATCACAGATGGCGGGGTTCGACCGAATGTGATCCACGCTTATACGGCTGGCAATTTTGTGACGCGCGCCAATACCCAAGGTAGGGTTAAGGAGTTGAAGAAGAAGGTCGACGCCTGCTTTGAAGCTGGAGCAACAGCCACAGGTGCAACACTTAAGATGACTCCGGTGCAGTCTTACGCTGACCACGTCCCTAACCGAGTGCTGGGCGGTTCTTATCGCAAATACTTCAATGCGCTGTCACCTCCGCGACCAATCCCCGGAAACGATGACCAGGATGAGCTTGAAGGCCGAACAATGGCCAGCACAGACCAAGGTGATATAAGTTATGCCATGCCCAGCTTAAGCGCAGGCTTTGCTATCCCACCGGGACCAGGGGGCAATGGACCTCATAATCCTGAGTTCGCGAAGGCGGCCGGAACGAGGGTTGCATTTGAGAGATGTCTGCGAGTAGGAAAAGCTCTTGCGGGCACAGCCCTGGATGTTCTGACGGAGGACGGACTCCTGGGAGAAGTGAAGAAGGCATGGCGAAGAGAGATTAAAGGAGAATGTCAATGACAGGGATGTGATTGAATATCGAATTGGAGAATAATGTTTCTTCTTTCCTTCTCTATTTGCGCACCCAGTGCCTGCCCAGACTTAACTGTGCAACACAGTACCCCTAAGGGTGGCACTTGACTCAGATACATAGTATATAAATAATATTTGTAAAGTGCATTCCCACGATAGAGAGGAACAAGAAGGTTATCACGTGCTGATAGAGGGGAGTTACACCTAGCGCGCCGCGATAAGAATCACCGACGCAATTGAAGGTTTTCTATACAACTTCATTAGCCATAGCACATCTATACATAATTTCTAAGCAAATTAACGACTCTTGCCGATATTTCGCGACTCTTGACGGGATATTATCGTTGTGGTTCGCCCTGCGTCCAGTTCTTTTCGGCTTTTACATCATTAGGGAATTAATCATACTCATTTTACTACGACCGTACCTTTTACGACTATCCTTACCACCAATGCGCGATGGGAAAAAAGAACAAGAAGCCCGCAGCGGGCGAATCTCCTAGCTTGGAGCCACAGACTGCCGCAGAGCCCTCGATAACCTCGACATCCTCGACAGCACCCTCAACAACGAATAAGAAGAAGCCATCCTCCCCCGCGCCCCAACCTTCGTCCGCGCTCGTCATTTGCCGAAATAAGTGAGATTCCAATTCCCAGTCCTCTTCCATTCCCGTCGTGTCTACGTAGAACTTATAGCTTATTGATTGCAACAGGCATTGGCGTTATATCTCTTCCTTCCATGGCCCATGGCTACAACTACCTCTCGAAGTCCTCGTCACGCTCGCCAATGCCAATTACTACATGCCCTTACCGCGCCCCGTCGATCCGGCAGTATTCTACGATCTGGTGAAGATAAGACAGCTTGTGGATGGTGCTACCGATTTGGCCGTACGAGCGGCCAATGGCGTCGCCTCTTCGGCCTTGTCCAATTCGCTAGCAGGAGGAGCTGCGCATCATATGCAAGCGTTAGGTCTTGGGTTTGGGAACAATGCCGGCGCAAAACTGAGTCCAGAAAGGAAATATCGAATGCGGGAGCAAGCCACCCAGAAGTTGTCGCGCGCCTACCACCTCGACGAAATAGCCTCGAGCGTCGCCACGATGCAATCTACTTCAACCTTAGAGAACGTTGCCGGGCTTGTATTACAAAGGTCACCCAACGATCCCGATGCCAACTACGTCCATTTCTTCCACGAAAAGATACCATCTAGGCAGCTCGCAGAATGCACCGACTTCCGCGCATTGAATCTGATAATTGGCCAGCGGCCTTCCGAGTGCGAGCCCCTGAGGACCCGCGCGATTGTCCGCATGTTCAAGGAGGATTTTGAAGGTGCCGTTCAGGATCTCACGTCTGCGCTTAGTGTGTATCGCCTTCAGCAGCCACGGCATAACAAGCCCGCAGTAGATGAAACGATGCAATTAGAACAGAAGACCCGACGGCGACGAGACCAACCCCCGGTCGACGAGGCAAACCAACCGAGTAGTACAGAAGTACAACTCCTGTTTCAACGCGCAGGTTGCTACCTCACTTTAGCATGTGATCATGTGCCACATGCTCTCCCTCATTCACCGGTTGAGCAGAATGGGAACGTGCGAAACGGCACAAATGGCACCAATGGGCCCAGTAATGGCACAGCTAATGGGAACGGGAATGCAGAGCTACGGGAGGCTGAGGGCGACTTGGAAGAAAAAGGTCCTACCAAGAGACAGCTTGATATGCGTAAGACAGTGCGCTTTTACGCGAAGCGCGCATTAAGGGATTACATGGAATATTTTAAGCACTTTCACTACTCGCCCAACTTACCTATCGAAGTGTCGGATGATTTTAGTCGTCAGGTCAACCAAGCAACTCATCGTAGCAAGAAGTACTATGGTCAATCTCGACACGCGTCTCAGGATCCGGGAAGTCCTACGGGCGCTTCGCCTGGCCACAAGGTGTACGAGCTAGCATCGCTCTTCTCGGCGACGCCTCCGGCAGACTTACCGCCCTACCCCTCGACAGACATCATATCTCCAGGTTCTGCTACTGCAGAGTCGATCCAGGTAACTAGCGAAGTTGTCACTTACCACCCACTGCTTACCGACGCGTTACATTCGCTCTTGCTGTGTCACACCCTCATGCAAACTTCGGCAAAAGAGTTACAACGACACGCGCATATGGTTGCTCGCCTTGCTCGTTTGGCAGATGGGTACCCGGTATTTCAAGCGAGCCGGTCCCCTGCGCGAGCGGATTGGATAGAGGTCCTTCGAAGAGCAGAGAATTGGATTGAACTAGCCTCGAGCTGGGAGGCGCTCTGTGCTCCCGCTCCGCTTCCCACTCCCATGTCGGCGGCACTGGGTATGTCCGCCGCGGCTGCGGTTAATGCTCTGTCCATTACCGGCGGCGCAAGCCCCGCTCCTGAGACGGAGGAGCAAAGGAAGGAGCGGATGCGCCAACAGGCTATAATAGAAGCCCTGGAGGACGAGCGCGTCAACGACGAGGCCAGCTTTAAGGCGGCTATTCTTGCCCGCCAACGTAGGGCGGAGGCAGACCACGCCAGTACGCTGAACGGCGGTGTCCCGAGTCCCAACGCGGGGCCTAAGCGCTGGGCCGTGGACGATGGTAGGGAGTACCCTATCTTGACGGAGCGCGCAGAGGCCGTCGCCAGATGGATCCGCGAGGCGCCGACGGGTCCTGGGGCGGGAACTAGCAAACGCAAGAAGAAGTCGCGAACGCAGAAGAAAGCCGCTGAGCCGGAGCATGGGAAGGAGCCCGAGGTTACAGAGACGGAAGCTGCGGAATCGGCTACGGAACCGGCTTGAACCGGACTGGTGGAGAAGGGCTGCCTACCTATAATAGCGACTTGCAGCAAACGGCCGTTGGATGCCGAAAGAGAAGATAGAAAAATAAAAAAGTGGTTTGAGTATCTTTAGCCGCTAGCGTATTAGCAAAGATATACTTTGTAGTTTATACCTTAATCAAAAGCAGGGCGTGGATTTTGCCAGGCCGCTAGGTACTACTGGATGCTTTGTGGTATCGAGGAGTATACCTAAGGCATTTTCTGCTCGACTTCGCGTGTTACAGGGGTCGAGGAAGGAATTATGCTGCAAACCGACAATTGCTCTGTTGTAGTAAGTAATGGATCATTAGCCGACGGACCTATAGATACTAGTGAGATACCATGTCGGCGGTGTAATCCGATGCTTTAACATGTGATGTCATTGAGGTTTTCGTGCGTTGTGAAATTTTGGTAGGTCCTATTCGTTTAGGCGTTGTCCTTTTCACTCTCTCCGGTTCTCGCATCGTGTAGAGCATGGTTGCTATTTGAGGATCGGGTTTGCAAAATGGAATGTCGATCGTAGACGTCTTAGATTCGAGATTTGGTAGCATCGGATGTTGAATAGTAGGTGCTACTGGACTATAGCGCTGTCGGTAGATGCCGGTATGGCCTCATAAAATGACTGGTTTTATGCAAATACTGTTAGGCCGGAGCATATAGTCCACGCCCCGATTGCTACATAGACAGTTGGTAGTTGGTATGTGCGCTTAGTATGGTCCCGGCGGGGCTAACCTAATTGTTCTCCTTAAATCCCACTTCAAACCACCGCAAGACCAAGGACTGAATGGTTCTCGGAACATCCTTCTCCTTCATGATTAACCACCCTTCGAAGCTATGTCAAAATGGCTTCAAATACAAATAATAGTCAAGCACATTTATTTCGCCTCCCTTTAGAAATCCAATGGTGGATACTCCGATATCTAGACCCTGCTTGTCAGGCCTCCTTTCTGCGGACCTGTCATCGGGCTCGGGATATCGTCGAACCATTGTTATACCACAAGGTGTTCACCAAAATCGGCACACTGAATGACACCGCCGGCCTAGTAGACTTTTTGCTTAGGCGACCTCACGTCGCGAATTTCATACACTTTCTCGTGCTTGACGAATTTAACCCATTCGCTTATCGGCAACTCATGTCTATCGTTTTCCCAAGCCTCGAGAGCATAATTATGCAACATGACGGGGAGATCCTGCAGATCGACGACAAGGAAAGGCGTGCTCTGAATCGGCATGTGAAGGAACAGCCTAATTTGACGAACCGTAAGTTTCGATAGACCTTTGAGAAGAAATGAGATGCTAGAGAAGAAATGGCCGCTAAGAAGTTTCAGTGACTTTTTCCATTGAGCGGGAACATTGGGCTGTTGTTACTTTCGCGAAGGATGATGCCGTCTTGTTTCGCCATAAGAAGCTGAGGCGTATGCGGATTTCGTATATCGACTTCTCCGCATTTGACCAATTGGACGCTGATTACTTCCAGCACTCGAACTTAAGAGTGCTTTTTTTCGAGTTATGTTGGTACAGCCAAGAGGCGATGGCTCGACTTGTAACTGCGACGCGCAAGTTGCAGAATCTGTTGATTGGCCACAACGATCAACTCCCATTTTCGGAGAAGCTCTATCCCGCCGTGTTGGCCCCTGCTCGAGAAAGCTTGCGGATACTGGACCTCACATGGCGATGGAAGATCCCTATCGAGGACAAGGGAATGGATTTCACCCAGTTCCCGAACCTTCATTTTCTCCGCGTACCTCCTGTCTACCTTCTTGGCAGCGCTTATATGGATGATGCGGCATTGCCGGATCTCATCCGCACGAGATTCCCCCAAAATCTCAAGATGCTCCTCCTGGAGAACATCGTGCCCAGATCTATCAGAGTCATGAATGAACGAGGCGTCGTGTTTCCCGGATATCCGCCTCCAGGTTATACTCTCGAGCTGACCCTCATGCCTCGGGACTATCAGTTGATTCGTTTCTTGATAACGGAGAAGCATAATGTGCTGCCGCGGCTGAAGTATGTTCTGATGTATTATATGGAATTCATGCAAGACCCTGCAGATCTATATCCGTTGGCTAAGGAGAACGGGGTTACGCTAGGACCTTTACTCGCTACCGACTATGTGAATCCTTTGTTGGACTGGTTGGACGAGCTCTGAGCCACGATCAGCGTCCCGGGTCATCCGGCTCGGGGACCGGTGGTGCAAAGCCGGCATTATTAGTCATATTAGACGGCCTCCGGGTCGGACGAGTTAGCGATCCAATACCCAAGCATAAATATCCGAAATTATTGTACGTAGCGCCATTTCTAGAATTCTATTTGCTTACTATATCAGAATTTATGAATTGTAATTACGAGAGAGCGGAACGGAGCTAGATCAATCATGAATCAAACTGTTGGTAATTGACCTATACACGCTTCAAACTATCAAGTATCTTGGATCCTTCGGTCAGCTAGGTACTTAGAACTTTTGAAGGAAGGTAGCTCCAGAGGAAGTATTCAATGCTGCTAGACGCGAGATACCGGTGACGTACCCTCGCAACCGACCGCAACTGTCTTAGAAAGGCAGGCCAATGGGCATTAACCATGTCGTGTGACACAACGGACATCCGATGCGGGATCAGTTCGCCCCTTCCCTAGATTCCCTACCTCACCTACCTCCGGTTGTCAAGGATTAGATAGGTTTAAATATACTCTAGGTCTCACCTTCTTGACACCATGAGGAATTTAATTACTATTCACCATCATCTCCGCACCGCTTCTAGGCCACTTATCAATTCTTTATACGGGCCCTACACACTCGAACATACCTTCACAATCCAACTTAGCCCCTCTCCCACCCCACATCTACGTAACATATCTACCCAAGCCAAGCCGCAACCCACACAACTCAAAAACGCGGCACATACTCAGACAACAGAAAAGAAAAAACCATGGCGCCCGTCACAGAATTCGTCCTGCTACCCATCAAGCCGGACGCGGCCCCGGAGACCGTGTCGTCGGTGATCCAGGCGAACATCGCGACGCTGCTCGCGCAACCCGGGTGCCAGCGCGTGCGGCAGTCGCGCGTGCACGAGGACCAGGCCAAGCTGCGCCTATTCGCGGACTGGGACTCGGTGGACGCGCACCGGGCCTTCGCCAGCGACGCCTCTGCGTACACGCCCTTCCGCGAGCGCATGGGACCCATCATCGACGCCTCTTCCTTCGGCCCCGCGAACCCGCGGCAGCCCCCTTACCACGTCGCGTTTACGCCTTTCCCGCCGACGGTTCTCGACGGCCCGGACAAAAGCCAGAGCCCCGTCGTCGAGGTTCTGCAGTTCTATTTCGCGGGTGATGTTACTGACGAGCAGAGGGCGAAAGTCGAGGGTACGGCGAAGGAGTTTCTGGAGAAGCTTAGGTCGAGCACGAAGGGGATGACGGGAGAGAGCGCGCTGGGCTGGAGCGTGGAGACGGATGTCCGGTTTAAGGGCGAGCCGAGCCGTGTGATGGTCGCGGCGGTCGGGTGGACGAGTGTTGAGGCGCATCATCAAATACGCGATACCGAGGCGTTTAAGGAGCTTATTCCGATGCTGAGGGGCCTTGAGGGGCTTAAGGGCATGGATATGTGCCATGTGGCTAACACTACGACTGAGAAGAGTTAAGTGAGCTAGCTAGCTGTCTCTGGGAGATATCGGGGAGGATGGTGGGAAATGCCGTCTCGTTTGCTCGATTGACATTGCTTTGTCGGTTGCTATCTCGGTCGAAAGTATGTCTGCGGAGGCCTTTTAGAAGTAGAAAATAATTGCAACGAGCTTGGTAATTTAGAAAGGTACTTGGTCTCTTCAAATGCTATGGCCAGTATGGTATTCTCCTATCTCTGCGAGTGCTACCCCATGAATGGGAATATCAAAGAGACATGACTATTTCCAAGCGAGAGCAGATTCCTTTGCACAAGATTAAAAATGAAAGCCTTAGAAAATGGCGGATATGAAGGGTGTGATTAATATAATATGTTATACATAAGCATCGCTCTACCTATATGTCTTATCATGATTGCGTAGGGTATCTGTCTAATCCCAGAAAGCCCCCAAAGATGTTCCCGCCAAAACCTCATCTAAACGACCATCCTGAGATGGAGACCGAGTAGGGTATATATGAGTAGCTAGGTATATAGATCCAAAACGCCAACAAATGCCCTCCTCTCATAGTACCTTGGCTACGTCATCTGGGTCAACGCTGTCTTGTTCATCATCGCCCTCGTCTTCATCTTCTTCCATAGCTGCTCTCCGCAACCGCTCGCGCGTAACTGGATCCTGTTCCAGTTCTTGCCAGACCTCTAAGCCCCATTCCTCTAAACTATCATCGACGCTCCTCGGCTTCCACGGCGGCCATTTCCACACACCCGCAATGATCAAATTGCGTTTCACCACTTTGTAAGCCGTCTCCATCGAGATGAGTACTATCGTTACGACGATGAGTGTTACCCACCATATCGGATCCGTTCCGAACGTGTTAATGAATCCGTTCCTGGCTGGGTAGGGGCTCGGCTGCGGAGCATAGATCCCTGAGAGGAAGGCTTGCCAAGCCCACCATCCTGCCATAGTGATGCCAAACGCTCCTAGGACAATGGCCGTCTTATGGTGTGTTTCGATAATGCTGTAATTCTCGTTAGCAATGTGTTAAGCCGAGTAAACCTGAGAAACTCACAAAATCTTCCAGTTGATCCAAATCACACCAACTGTAAACACCAAGTCGCCAAAGGCGAAGAGACTATCATCGGAAGCATGTCCAAACACGCTGTAGGCAGCCCATACACCGAGCCATACAAGCACGCCTTCTGTAGCCGCAGCAGCCATCCAGCGCACAAATTTAGGTATGTTTAACTCCTTATTCCTCTGCCCGTGTACGTACAGCTCAGGCACGGCAAGAAGTGTCTCTGCACTAAGATCCTGCTCCCATATACCCAGACAGATGACACATAAACTTGTAAATAACGTGTTGAACACGGTTAAACTCCAGTTCTCATAAAGACTAGTTCCGGTGTAGCCATTGTAGCGTTGGTACATTGCCGTGGGTAAATAGAAGAACATCTCCTTCCAGAAGGTGTTGAGAATGAACTTCGCCGTGCGGACATAGTTCCAACGGCCGTGGACAAGGAGTAGACGCTGTAGGAAGCGAAATTTCGCGATAGCGTAGTCGGCTACACGAGCAGCCTGGAGACCCTCCTTACCCGAGATTCCAACCCCGACATGGGAGGTTGAAATCATCGCTAAGTCATTAGCACCATCGCCGATTGCGAGAGTCAGAGCACTCGGTACTCGTTGTCGGATAGCTTTTACAATCATGGATTTTTGAGCTGGCGACGCGCGGCAGCATATGACGGAGTCAATCTTAGGAATGAGGGTATAGAAGAGATCCGTAAGTTGCGCTGATTGCTCAACAACTGCCAAAGTTTGGCCGTCTATGACCGCAACACTGTGAGTGCAACCAGTCTCAAGGTCCTCGGATATGTCGCTCATCTGTGTCTCTAACGAGCCCTTCGAAGAATCGAGAATGAATATATCGGAACCTGGGCGACAGATTCGTGCTGAGTGAGCAATATTGATGGCTGTTTCACGTTTATCTCCCGTCAACATCCAGATTTTGATATTGGCGCGGCGAAGCTTGTCGATGGTTTCGGGCACGCCGACTTGGAGCTTATCCTCGATTGCTGTCGCTCCAACAAGGTCAAACGACTGTTCGATTAGTTCACCTGCTGCTTCGATCATATCCTGGCGATTAACTAGACTTGTCGTTGCATCGTTGTATATTTTCTTCCATGTTTCGTATTCGCTGGTAGGTATGAATTTCCTAGCAATTAATAGGGTTCGTAGGCCCTCGGTAGCAAAGTCATCCAGATGTTTGAAACATCGACTGAAAGTTGTCGACTCGTCGTAAATGGAGGCGTCGTCAAGAAAATTGAATTTCTCTGGCAACGGCCTTGGCGTTGACGGGCTTACTCTCAATAGCGTGTTCGATACTTCGAGAGACGTAGTTCGGATGCCGAGTGTCGGACGAGTTCTATCTCCAGAGAGCCGCGATCTCGTTGCTTCCACAGATCTGCTCCTTACGATTGCTGGTGTTTTGGTAGGTACATCAAGTTGCGCAAGAGCAATACTATTCCGATTTCCCGGGATATTCCGTCGTAACGTCAGGCTTGGGCGGCCGCCAAAGCTATTTCTCACCTCCAACTGTTCACTTCTTCGTAAAAGCTCATGTTCGATCTCGACGCTCTTACGGACTTCCGTTGCCTTCTGCATTGCTACATGAGCCAACTTGAGCCTAGGAAGTATCATGGAATCTGCACCCTTGCAAATGATGCATATTCTCCCGTCGGGGTAACGCACGACAATTGACATGCGTTTCCTCTTACTGCTGAACTCGATGACATCAAGGATCTGATACACTTCAGTCCTTTTATTGCCATCTCCGACGTCAATATGTAGAGTCACAGCCTGGGAGGATCGATGGGCAACTAAGTACCCAAGTTCCTGGGCAGCACGAACAAGCGCTAACTCGTCCGGCGACGAGGCTTGAAAATCGATCTTCCCATCTTTCTCCTCCGGCAAACACGTATGGCATAGCGCTATGCATAAGATGTAATCCTTAGCTTGCCTTGCAAATGCTGACGTTGGTCTTAGTCGAATATACTCCAATAGATCTGTAGTTGTTACATCCGGCTGCAAATGGTCCGGGCGAGCAGATGATCTCCACTGAGACGACGATCTCCTCTCCGACCGAGGTGTGAAAATTGATGACGGTGAAGAAAGAGGATATAGTTCAATATCTTCATGAATCACGCTAGCAACCTCCCTGGACCGCCGAGGCATTGCGACCGCCGTACTTACACTGAGATTTTGTTCGGTTGTCGCCGTGACTTCAGATTGAATATCCATTTCGTGTAGCCACGATGTACCAGCAATACTCAATTTGCGAAACTTCATGACGTTCTCCGTTAGTGTACCGGTCTTGTCGGAGAAGATATAGCTGACTTGACCGAGGTTCTCCAAAATGGTATTGGTGTTACACCGAGCTGGAGTATCGGTAGCCTCATCGTACATCTCTACGTCGTTGTTTAATAAAAGCATCTGGCCAATCCTTGTTATTTCGAGAGTGACGTAGAGAGCGAGAGGGATAACGTTATTAAACATGATCGCATAACCGATAATGATTTGCTTGAATTCCACGGTAGCCATAGAGACGTACCACGACCCTTGCTCGGTGGATCGTCGCCAGATGACATATCCCATAGAGCATCCCACTGTCAAGATAATGACGTAGAGCGCAAGTGCAATAACGATTTTGTTGGCAATCGTCTCCAATGCCGGCTTTTTAGCCTGAGGATGTTGATTCGCATTCAGACGGATCTTGCTCTCCTCCCCGGTGTTAATAACCATACCAATAGCGTGCTCGGTATTTCTAAGCGTGCTTCCTCGGTAGACGACCTCATTAGATGTTAAAGGAAGTGTCCGACCGTCTACGGTTACACGCCCGTCAAAACGATATAAATCGGGATTCGGGTCTTCAAGAACGAACTCAGCCTGGTAGCTGCGAAGGCCGGCAATGGTACGACAACCCTTGAAATCCGGGAGAGATTCTCGGCTTTTAAGATTCGTCTCGCCGTCAAGGTCCATGGTGTCGATATATGCTAACCCATTCTCTCCTGTAGCGTATAAAAGAACTAAATCCGCGGGCACGGCCTCATCGCGGACTAGCTTAACAATGTCACCAACCCTGACATCTTGCCATTTAACTTGCCTCCATCCGTACTCCGAATCGATCTCCTCGACGTTAGATTCAACATCCTTCTCCGTGGTCTTTTGTCTGCCCGGGAACCATCTTCGAGTTGATAGCGCAGAATTTAAATTCAGAGACTTGCGCTTCAAAACTCTCGCGGCATTGGCGTTCTCGAAATTATCCAACCTATGTCGTTTATAATCATCATATCCCTCTTTCACAATCGTTAAGAGAACAAAGAATAATAAGGGTAGAATGGTTGTATAACTCCCGGTCGTACTTAGTCCTGGGATCGCTTGGGGGATTCCGACGCAGAGGAAGTAGAAATTCGCTAGTCGCGTGAATTGAAATATTATCTGTTTTGGTATAAAATCAATTAAGGTATATCGCGAGGTTCGGATCGTATTCGATATGTACGGATGACCACGCCGCTCATCGATGAGGGCTTGTTCGTGCTCGACTCGCAACGGTATATGCCGGCCATCTTTGGAAGGCTTCAGAGGCTTCTGGCGTAATATTGCCTCCAGAAAATATTTCTTGTACCATTGCGCGGCGCACTCTTGCACTTCTCCTCCAACCCTCTCCAGCCGCCTCCGAGTCTGCCGAGCGAGAGTCGTAACCGTGCCTATTTCTTGCTTCTTTACAATATCGTGTTCTTTACGGTTGGCCGATGGAGGCATTATGCGCAGGCTCGAGCGAATGTAGCCGCATCGCAAAATCTTTCGCGAGCGCCAACGGAATGGAACTTTTCACGAGATTTCTCTCACTGAAGGCCCATGTCCGTGATTGTGAAAGAGGTAATTATCGAGACGCAATGCAATGGGGAACGAGTGTATAAAGCAGTCGAAAACGAATGACTGGCCGCAAAGAAGCCGATTCCCTGAGTCGCGAAAAGACTTGAAGCGCTTTCCAAGACCAAGTTCAGCTGGAGTATGTCCAAGGGAAGAAGAGAAGATTCGTAATTGTTACTCCGGCCATCACGATCTATTCTAATACATTGTACATTCCCTGTTTACCATGCCGGGCAAGCCCGTATTAGTGGACGTAGCTTCCATAACGGTTTCTTGGCATCGATCGTAGGTACCATTTCGCCATGTTTTCGCAGCGGCTAGTACTTATCCGGACACGCAACCGACTGGAACCAAGCATGCTATGTAAGTGACTTAGAACGCTTAGAACGCATAACATTGCATAACGTGGGTCGCCATGGAATGACCTTCACCAATCACCCGACCACGAACGCATTCTCCTCATTTTATGCCGAAACCTACGATTTGCACTTCATACGCACTTACATAGGTAATGCAAGTGTAGGGTTTGCTTTGACGGGAATCGTTCAGCCCTTACCCAGATCAATGTAAGATATGAATTGCAGCTTGGTATAAACGAGATAACTTACCTTCCGTGTAGGAATGTCAAACTCTCAATAAGTATTACTGCTTAATCAAAGTATCACACCCACCTAAACCACCTACCCACCTCGTATTTTCGCTGACGAGGCAGGTTGTCAGTTGAGCGTATTGCAGATAACCCTGCATCAATACAGCAAGTCTTGAAGTGGTTGCTATCTCTTTCTAAGACCCGAGATGTTTCGAATCAAAACAGCGAGGATAATCTACCCAGCTATGTGCATACAGAGAAACACGCACCGACTTATTAATATAACTCACAAAGCCAAATATTAGGAAAAACACTTACCGATCATACAGATATAAGAGCTAAGTCATAAGAAACTAGGTGCTTGGTAAAAAGTAGTTGCATGGAGGCAGTTCGTGATAGCAAGATTCAGCACCCAGTCTGCCAGTTAAGCCAAGTCTTGGAATAGTCAATTAAGAGATAGTGAAGAACAAAACAAGAAATTCGGAATTTATAGAGGAGTTTACTTGGCAAACTAAGACTCCTGTCTCTTGAATACCTTGTACCTACGTACGAGGTGTGTATAGTAGATATATAATAATATGTAGACAATTTCCAATGTTGCTTGACATTTAAGACATTCAATATCGTCTGCTGACATAAACTTTAGTTTAAATTGCTTTTCGGCAGATGACGTGTGCCATGGGATTGCGACAAGTATTTAGGTACTTCCTCGTAGTAGGGCTGCCCAGTGCCCAGTCGGAGATAGCATGGTTTAGCATCGGCCGACCATTAATTGGAGAAAGCTCAGGCGCTGGAGCCTTATGCATGTGCATTGTGCTTCATTAAAATCCTCGAGTTTCACCGGGACGCGTTTCGAGGAAAGCGATAACGATAAACCATCGATGTAATCATCCCAGCAAATACCGAACCTAACCTATCTACCTATCTATTGACCTATCTATCTATCAGTCCAACTCACCGTCAATACTTCCTAATCTCCACCACGCGACAAAGATCACCGCTCCTCTAAATCGACTCCAGCTTGAGAGACTCCAACTTTCATGCATGCCTCCTCCTGAGCAGCTCACACCAGAGTCTGCAAGCCCTCTTGTTAGACCAGAGGTAGCCATCACGTCCGACCATGACCCCGCCATGAGTGATCAAAAGCCCGCCAATCTGCCAGATGCTTCCTCGCCGACCGTCGCTGCTATTCCGCCAGAGTCAGAATTAAACGAGACTCGGAGCAAGGACAAGGATGGCGGGAGCAAGAGTGACACACCAACCGCCCTGGATGGCCAAACTGCTAAGGACAAGGCCCAAAGCATCTTAATGGACCTTACCGAGGATAAGGCCCCAACAAAGCAAACTGCCGACAAGGGAAAGAGCCCGGTCGCTGGAGACGTGCCGGTTGATAAAGCCGGCCGAGAGTCTACCTCTGATGCTTCAGCTGACCCTCTAGAATCATCCGTCGCGACTCTCAAACCCACGAGACCACAGTATTTAACAATCACACCCGCCCCATATGTTGACCCCACGCCCCCAACCCCAGAAGGGTCTCAGCCTCCATCGAGAACCAACTCCGCCCACCGATTCAAGGGACATGGCACCGAACCGTCTCCAACCCGATCCGATGCCGGGTATGACGAGAGACGCTACCCAAGCGAGGATGAGCAGGAGGGCAACTCTCGCTCGGAAATCCAAAGCATTATGGAGCAGTTCCCTGAAGAGGGCGGTGGCCCCGGGGAAGACGAAGTAATGAGTCCACGACTTGAGATTACCTCACCCCTTCTCGGTAGTCCTCCGATACAACATCCCCCGAGAAAGTCCAGCCTTGAACCCCTCGCTCCGAGTATTGCTCAGCAGTTGCAGGACATTCAGGGCTTGGGGCTTTCGAACACGTCGTCAATGAGTATTAGGTCAAAGGAGAAGCAGAAAGAATTTGATGATCAAGGCCCGCCGGTTCCGCCAAAAGATGGACCACCTGACGAAAGGGTTCATACCACAGACTCCCAGTCTTCGTCTGCGGCGCCCTTACATCGGCCGCCGCCACCAGATCCGGAGCCTGAGCCACCGCTTCCTTTTGATTTCCATCGGTTCTTAGAACAGCTAAAGCATAAAAAGGCTGATCCTGTAGCAAGATATCTCAAGTCCTTCCTGTCCGAGTTCGCAAAACGCCAGTGGATGGTCCATGAACAAGTGAAGATTATCGGCGATTTTCTCGCATTCATAGCCAATAAAATGGCCCAGTGCGAAGTATGGAGTGAAGTTTCAGACGCAGAGTTCGACAACGCCCGCGAAGGGATGGAGAAACTTGTTATGAATAGGCTTTATACACAAACCTTTTCACCCGCAATACCTCCTCCCCAGCCTATCCCTGGTGCGAAGCCAAAGCGCCGGGGGGGCGATCGACCGATGGGACCAGGGCGGCGCGGGCAGCACCAGGAGGACGTAGAGAGGGACGAAATCCTAGCGCAAAAGATCAACATCTACGGCTGGGTCCGGGAAGAACACCTGGATATTCCGCCTAGCAGTGACAGTGGCAAGAGGTTCCTCACTCTTGCTGAGCAGGGCAAGTTTTAGCGGACACGAGTATACGATCTGTCGCTAACTATCCTAGAACTCCTCAAAATCAAATCCTACCGAGCACCCCGGGATAAAATCATTTGTGTTCTTAATTGCTGCAAAGTCATATTTGGTATGAACGCCGCAGTGACAACCTATCACCAGACTAACCGATGCATCAGGGCTTCTCAAGCATAACAAGTCTGACTCGTCCGCCGACTCATTCATGCCGCTTCTAATATTTGTCGTATTACGTTCTAACCCAGAGCACCTAGTCTCTAATGTTCATTATATCTTACGGTTCCGAAACCAAGACAAACTCGCCGGGGAAGCCGGGTACTATCTCTCATCTTTAGTAAGTACTGATTGGTGTGAAGATATCAAGTTCGTCTACTTATCTTGTGGTTAGATGGGTGCCATACAATTCATTGAGAATATGGACCGCACCACTTTGACGATCTCGGATGAAGAATTTGATAAAAATGTTGAGGCGGCCGTTTCTGCTATTGCAGAAAAACATCGAGCAGAGGAACCTCCTGCGCCTGTTCCTGCTACAGCTCAGCCTCAACTATCCGAAAAGTCGGGACTACAACCTCCAGGGTCCTCTTCCGCGCGCCCATCACTCGATCTAGATGGGCCGAACGCACCACGTCGATCTTTGTCCTCTAATGATGATAACGACTCTGGTGAAGAAGGACCTGCAATCACCGGTTTACTTCGTTCGATTCAAAAACCCCTTTCGTCCATTGGTCGTATATTTTCAGAGGATGCAAGTGCTGCCGGCCCTAGCTCACCTATTCGCTTATCCCAATCAGATACTCCCCGTCTTAGTCCGCGGCCGAGTATGGATAGACGCCCTTCGACGGACTTGCGTCAGCGGTTGTCCGCAGAGGAAGCTGCGGCAAGGCAGGCGAGCGCCGAAGTTGCTGAAGCTCAGAGAATACATCGAGCGGAACACAATAACGTTGTAGAGACCCTTGCAGGAATGTTTCCAGATCTAGATAGAGACATCATTAGCGATGTTGTCTACCAGAAAGAAGGAAGGTTAGTTGCTTCATCAATTCTCCAACTATCTTCAGCCTACTAATATTTTCTTTTAGAGTTGGTCTCGCAGTTGATGCGTGCCTTGCTTTAAGTGCATAGTTGCAATTTACGTGGGATCATTTACTCCCACATCGTTCAGCATTGGGAGGAGCAATTCATAGACAGTCGCAATAGGTGAGAATGGGGCAAGAACGTCAATCGAATTACTTTAATTAGCTGAAGCGACTTTTAGGCCTCGATATGGTCTTTTATTATATCGACATAACCCCAATAATACCCTGAATTTCACCATTCGCTATTTTGTCTTTGGCAGTACAGTCTTGATATGGCCCTATCGAAATCGATTCATCGTGCTTATTGTTCTCAATGAAGCCAATGTGGCTATACAGTTCTTATCGTCGTATTACCAGCTGACTTGCTGACTAGCCAGAGAGGGTTAGTTATATTCTAGGATGTAATCTTCATAGGTAGGTAGAAATAGAAAATCCAGTCCAAGGTTTATTGACGCTCGTCACTTTTATCCAGGCAGCCTGCCGCAGTTTGGGGGCTATGTACGCCACCATGCAGGAGGTAACCCACCATCACCACTAATAAGTCCTAGGTCCTACTTACCAGCGTACTATAAACATTGCGCATCTTGCACACGGAGACGTCAGAATGAGCTGAGACTAATTCCAACCATATCGCCAATTACAAAATGGCCGGCAAAATTACCTACCTCTGGAAACTCACCACTCGGTCGGCCTCGACGCCATTCCGGATCAAAGGTCATCGGCTGTCGGCCGGATTCTGGATTCGATTTACTAAGGACGTTGTAAATGAACCGCCTAAAGACGAGGACGTAAGTATCAATCTGACAAAACGTCGAATCGCGCCATGTTCCAATCCAGTCTGACATATACCGCAACTTATAGGATCTTTCCGAGAACCGGTACGTGTACGACCCTCTCCCGGACGGAAAGCACATCCGATTACTCGAGTTACACCCGGGGTCGGGCGACGACCCACTCAGTGGAACCCTCCGCTCGGTGTCGCTAGCGGACTCCGCGTACGGCAGGTTCGACGCCCTGTCCTACGTCTGGGGCGACATGCATAGGCCCGGCGCAGCCACGATCGCCCTCGGCTCCGGGCAAAACCTCCGGATAGCGCCCAACCTGACGGACGCGCTCCGCCAGCTCCGGCACAGCAAGCGGTCGCGCGTGATCTGGGTCGACGCGATCTGCATCAACCAACAGGACGACGCCGAAAGGGCGCAGCAGGTCCCCTTCATGGCGGAGATCTACACGCACTGCCACTCCGTCCTCGTCTGGCTCGGCCTGCCGACGCCGCACACGCGGCTGGGCATGGAGATCCTCGCGTTCCTGGCCCATAGTAGTTCTAGCATCGGCGCCGGCGACGACGCGCCCTGGGCCCGCGAGCAGAACGACGTTGTCGAGGCCGCGATCAACGATGTCTTGGGACGCCCGTACTTTAGCCGGCTGTGGGTGGTCCAGGAGGCGGCGCTCGCGCCGCGCGTCGTGATGCACGTGGGCCGCGCGAAGCTGGAGTGGGATAGGGGCGCGGCGACGCGCCGCTTCCTCATGCGCATCAAGATGGCGGAGCTGGCGCCCTCGTGGCAGACGTCGGCGCTGCGCGACGCCGTCGACTTCCGCCCCGTTAGGGAGCTGTTGGAGCAGAGCCTGGCGGCGGAGGCAAGGCGTACGGGAACCCCGGAGCCGACGACGCTGTTGGACGTCGTGCACTCGATTCGTAATAGGAATGTGATGGACCCGCGAGACCGCATCTACGGCGTCATGAGCCTCGTCACGCCCGCCGAGGTCGCGGGCCTCGTGCCTGATTACTCGGTCTCGTGGGAGGAGACGTATCGTAGGTTCTACGACTTGGTCGAGAGCAGGGTGCTGAGGGATCCTGGGACCACGTTGGAGGATGTGAAGGGGGTTGGCGGGTGATGGATGGATGATACGGCTGGATTGGGTGTTTGGTACGGTTGGTGTTGGTGAGTTTGGCGGGAACATTTGTGGCAAGTATATCGGTTGTAAAGGTCGGTCACTGGCCTCGGTAGGTATACATGTGTCTAGGTTGGGTTCGACGACGTCCACGAAATAACGATGCTAGGATGGGCAAACATTTGAGTGATTATCCTGCTTTTCCTTTATTAGCGCATATTTCATACAAATGTAAGAGACTAAGGCTAGGCTTTTTGACGTAGATGGTATGGTGAACATTATTCCCGTCGCAATGTGTTACGCGATGGACGCATCAAGAAGTTCTGATATTCTGTGGTCATGAGGATGTAACAGGAGTATTGTTTGATGTGTGATTTCTTTGGGCATGGGAATTAATAATAGATGTATTTACGACGCAAAGCCCATGTGTCATCAGCCTAGGTATTCTATTCTCACATACACTGGCAGTACAGCAGTTAGTCAAGTAGTCACGGTTGGCATGGCAGACTGTAGCAACCCGTTAATAACAATTGACAACTGGCAACCTTCATGCAGCAGGAAGGATAACTAGAAAGTAGCTTTGTTGAGATTACTAGATGATGTGATACGAAACTGTTGCAGGTGGTGTGTTGTATTGGCTTCTACCTAGGGAATTTGTGCAGCAGAACGATTCCATTGGCTTAGTAATAATCTCGTAGGCTCTTTTCCCAAAGCACACGTTTGATTAACATCAAATCCTATCCATTGTCTCGAGCTTTCGGCTTTTACCATCTACCTACATTGTTGTTCCATCAGTACTAGCATAAAATCAAATATATTTCTTCGAATCGAGGTTCTTTTAGATTGAGATCTATGTTGTTTGTCGGACCCATAACTACATAAAGTCTGCTAATTTTTATGTCCATCCCATGTATTCTAACGTCAAATTTATGAAGACATTGAAAACTCTCCAAATGGCTGATTTAACCAGTTACCTATTTTAGCTGGGATCCATTCTATGATTGGTGGACATGATATAAATTGCAGGGATTGGAGAGTCGCAGCCAATAGGAAGGGCTGAAAGTGATATACGCCCTATTCCTAGTGTGTCTATTACACGATTTTAGTATCTAGAAAAGCTTTAGATATCTTAGCAAACATAGGTACTCACAAGAAAAATCTCGCAGGAGGGAGAATTGGGATTTCTGGGTTTCAGGATTCCTAAGTGATAATACTGACGAGATTCTACACCATGAATAGGACTACATCGGGAATAGTGTCCCTTTAACACCATAGATATACTGTAGATACATTCACAATTGACGCTGACTGCAATTAGGGGAGAAGACAAGTATTAACGTCCGGCACAATCATAACCTCTACTGTAGGAAATACCTAGCTACAAAATATTAACAACGCCAAGTACCTAGATAAATAATTTAAAGCTAGGTAGGTAGGCATGGACGAAAATAGGTCTGTATGACGATGTCTAGATATATAGTAGTTGGCACTGGCTACAATAGTTAGCACGCTGTCTGACAGCCGTCCTGGGAAAATTCTTCAAAGTTTGTCCATCTAGACCAGTCCAAGAAAACACTCAACGAGTACTATGAGTCTTGTTAACAAGACATACAGTCAAAAAATGGGGGGGAGTCGAGTCATAGCATATCGAGGCAGTCTTGTACGTAGACAAACATTCACAACATAGATGAGTAGCATGCTCTAGGGCCAACTTCATACGGTAGTCACCCCCCAGGGCTAGTTGCCTACGACAACATGTTGCGTGAAGTTACGCATTTACTTACCTCAGCAACTGAGCTAGGCACATAAAGTATAATAGCAACGTGCCCATAACTCCTGATTTATTCTTTGCCTGGTAACAGGAAAATCAGAATCTTTCTCGGTCGTCACTTAGTGCCAACTTTGAAATCTATTTGTTTTTCTAAAAATACTCAGACACTATTCACTTTTCCCATCCGGTTTCCATCAGCCCGCATACCTTTTCACATCTCCATCGGCTATTCGACTACAGTTTCCTTTTACTTTCTTCACAACGTCTTCTATTCCGTCCATTTATCACGTCTTCGCCCTAAATCATTCCAGACAAACTACATATCGTACATCTTTTCCCTGATTGAGGCGACAATGGCGCATGGGTCGAATTCAGGTTCGACGCAGCACCACTGTCCCGGCCGAAAAATCTATTCAACACCCTGCCGCACTGGCAAGATTGCTGGCCTCGGCGTTTATTGCGTCACTCATCAAGACGCTTGCCGTATCCACGACATTTTTAAGTTACAGGGAGAGAGGTGCATCTCGTGTATAGCTGCGGACGCAGCTGCGGAACGTGCCCGTCGAGCACAGGCTGCAAAGAAGAAGGAGGAAGAGGCAGCTAAGAAGGCTGCTGAAGAGGCCAATAAGAAGATTCGCAAGAAAGAACGTTGGACTCAGGAAGAAAAAGAGAAGGGTGCTCGAGAGAAGAAGAAGGACGACGACGGCGACAAGACGGATAAGGCCAAGAAGGCCAAGGAGAAGAAAGAGGCAAAGTAGGAGGTAAGTCTTAATTGAATGAGTTCTTCCCATTTCATCCACCTCTTCTCTCCTACATTATATTCACATACGACATCAAATTCCTTGCGGGCCAAAATTTTGGGTTGCAAACATTGCTGGAGTCACATGGATGCAGTGGTATCGATACAGCGTACAGTTTGATACTAAACTTGCATGCTTACATAATCACACGTACCTTAGCAACCTTGAAGCTAACCAATTCCAGGCCAAACCCAACCAATCAACGACGATCCAGAATTTAAACTTATCCTCCTTCTTACCCTCCTTCTTATCCCTCCTTCTTAACCTTCCTTCTTATTCGTCTTTCCTGGATTCATCCTTTTTATATTCTGCGTCGGATTGATCATCATGGCGTACTTCAAGCTACGCACCCCAAGACCTCCAGTAAAAACCAGACGGCCTCCAGTTCGCTCTAGCATACAAAGCACCTACTTCTATGACACCGACGATGGTGACGATCCCGACGGCGACTATGTACATGCATGCGTCTATGATGATGTACGAAATGAAGAGAGCATCAGAAAGGCCTGGCTGTTGAAAGCTCTGGCACTCTGCAGACATGTATGGCCATCCGCCAAACGCGACAAGTTCTCTGTTGACTACCTTGGTCATGGTGCATTCAACTCTGTTTTCAGCATTTCGAGAAAAGAAAGGAGTGGCCAAAGACACGAATATGTTTTACGGATTCCCGAAGCCGATCAGGACATAACTCGTACAGTTGGTATTCACAAGTATCTGACCAAGTACACGAACTTGAAGGTACCCCGCGTCATTACATGGGATGCTACTCCATCCAACCCTCTACAACACGTCTACATCATCCTTGAACGGGTACCTGGAAAGTGTCTCGAGGATGTCTGGCAAGATCTTCCTTATGGCCAAAAGTTAGTTCTGGCCCAGGAGATGGCCCAATTGTACCACAGTATCGAGTCTATCACAAACCCATTCGCCGGAGTCATCAAGGCTCACCGGCAGGAGGCAAAACATTGTGATGAAGCTATCGATCAAATTTTTGTGGAGGCTTTCGGAGCTGGAACAGCAGAATCACACGCCAATCCGGTCAATTGGGATACCCCTAAAGACGGCATTTTACCCATTCGACGTGACCACCCACACTCATCCGTGAGCGACATTATGCTTGCCATCTTCAAGCGGCGCATATATGAGAAAAAGAATCGGGAAATTACCAACGAATTTACGCTCCGGCGGTACGAGCTATGCCAAAGAATAGTTGAGGACATGGTGGATATGGGGCTATTCGATCCCCAGAAAGGTGCTGTGTGTCTATGTCACCCAGATTTATTCCCTCGGAATATTATGGTCGACTTTACTCCCAAAATAACCATCACCGGCATACTGGATTGGGACGATGCTATGTTCGCACCCAGATTCGCTGGTCGTGTACTTCCGCGATGGCTATGGCAATCGGTACCTGAGGGCGAGTCTGGATCCTATATTCATGACACAGAGCCATTAGATTCTAGAGAAAGCGAACCAGACTCGCCACAGAATGCAGAGATTAAAGCAGAGTTCGACTTTACCGTGGGAAAAGACTGGGTATCTGAAGCAACTAGCGAATGGCTTCGTCTAGCCAGAGCTTTACTCAGATTCAGTCGAGAGGGACTAATCCATACACCAACCTTCGAGAGCATCGCCATATGGAAGGATAAATGGGTTTCATTGTCCACAGATGCAGCCGAGAACCTTTACTTTTGGAGGGTGAAACGCAACTTGTCGATCTTTCAGGAGCCAGATGAACCCTTCTTCAACTGGAAAGACGACGAGGAAGTGTCCTACTGGGATGAAGCGGCGGAGTCACGGAACCGTTTCGCGAGAGACCTATTCAACGAACGCCTGCGCTGGATTATATCCATTCCCGCAATCCCTTCTCGTTCCGAAGAACAACAAATTGGCATAGATAGCTCGGCAAACTCGATTAGTGATGACGACCTAGTCCCATCTAGTGCGAACAGTGACCCTCCAATGCTTTTCAGTATGGAGGACTCGAGCATTCGCGAGAGAGTACATGCTGCCACTCGATTTTCGCTGCCTTGAAAGTCCCATTCATAGAGAGATCCCTCAACAATCACTCTACGATACCGGCCTAAGAGAAGAGTGGAATCATAATGAACACGGGATAGTTTCGTGAGAGCATCCCATGAATCATTTCTCAGTGACTACTAAGGTCCATCTGCCATGACGGCCAGGTTAGTCCAATATGTCTTGGTTTTCGTGAGCTTGCAATCATTGAGCTAACTTCATCTAGGTTTACCCGCTTGAGTGGCAAGATTCTACCAAGACTCGCGATGAGAACGTGCTAGTGGTTAGTCATTAGGGTATGATGGGTTTCGGGCAGAGATTACGGAAGGGTGCTTTGATTGGGGGCTTCTTATTTCCTTATTTCCTTACCTTTTTCTTTCCTTTTTTTCCTATGTTTTTCCTTTTCAGTTCGGCCGCCAAAATCCGAGACGGCTTTTCCTAATGATTTCTGAGGCGTCATATGACGAACGCCCATACGACACGAACGCAATGGAGATAGTCTGACCTGCTAAATTAATTCAGAGCCTCCGATTGCACGCATGAGGGATGACTTAAAAAACTGATGTGACTTGTACAGTAGATAACTACCATTTTTGTAAGGCAAGTGACTGTCCATTCTGTCCCTTCAAGTGCTATCTATATCACCTAACGCATTCCAACCTTCGTAAGAAATCAATATCTAATTAGACCATTTTCAAGGATGGGTAAGTACTCATCAGGTGCATTCAATCACATGTATACATGGCCATAGGTCATCGTAGTCTAGGAATGCTCAATTTATTCAAGCAATCTACACTCTAATTACTGTTATAGAACTAGCACAATTAACGAAGTGCCACGAACCTAGTTGATAAGTTATATTAGTCCTACGCATATTATATACCCTCATCAGATCTCCAATAGGAGCGGATCCCTTAAATAAGGGGTAGTTGGCGATACCCTGTGGGGCTTCCCATGGAATAATTACCTATTTAGTAAACTACGACAGCGCCCAGTAGGAGCATAGCGAATGCGATGCTGGGTTTCTCAACTTCCATGATATGCATTTCTATGGCGTCCTTGACACTACAGACTAGGCGTCCCAATTCCTCATCTGTCTCGACCGGGATACATCTGCACTTTTCCGTGTGACTTAAACCTATGGGCATTAAACCAGCACCTAGCTGGACGGCACACCCCGTGTCTGGTCTACAGACAGCGGGACCCTTGCGGAATTCAAGACTAGCTTTCTGCGTAGAGAGAGTCGACATCTTGAGTGCTTGCGTTTACCTAGGTTTACTGTGCAGGAGGGGTAAGAAACCTGATATCTACCGAGATAGACTCGAGAGCTTGATGAACCTTTGAGCCTGGCCGTTAGGAGCTGATTTATATCTGTTCATATTAGAAAGTAATTAGATACACAATGCATTATTGTTAATATACTAATGTCTTTATTATAAGTTTTAGACAAAGTAAAGATGGGACTTGTTTTACTTCTGTTTATCAA
This sequence comes from Annulohypoxylon truncatum, assembly GCF_022578515.1. Lineage (NCBI taxonomy): Eukaryota > Fungi > Ascomycota > Sordariomycetes > Xylariales > Hypoxylaceae > Annulohypoxylon > Annulohypoxylon truncatum. Next base: position 686,417 of record NW_025953797.1, on the reverse strand, counting down.
CCAGAGTCTTTGTTCGCTTGGTCTTAGGTACATCATATATGTATTACCTGTTGCTAAAACACACGATCCGGCAACAATTAATTCTCGTCGCTACCCAGGATACCTTCAGGTTAAGTCGGTTCGCGTCGGGTCGGGTCGGAGATTGACATCATTTACTGAATGATTGTCTGCTATCCCCGGGCATCCAGCACTGTCCCCAGATCCCTACGTAAATCGTTCCCCGCAAACTACCTTCCCCGCTTCCCCGCTTCCCCGCTCTGATCTCCGTAAATGTACACCATAACTCACCTAGCCGGACTGCTGGAACCGATGCGGACAGGGTCGATTATAGAGTGCCCAGTGGTTTCCAAGAGGTTGCTTATATAATATCCGTAGTGGGGTTCTTCAGCGATGCCCGGACTGCCGGGGCATTTGTCCTTCCCCTCCGTAGACGTTCCGCATCAGGAAACCGGGTGAGCGAATTCTGGGAAAGCTCGATTGAAGGAGAATAGCGGCGTGGAGTAATTATGGAGAAGCGGTGGAGTAAGTGATGGGTAGCACCTAGACTTGCAGACTTGTAGCCACAAGTCGACGATGCCAATTTCCACATTATCGACTTCGTCCCCATCGCAGAACACAGAGATGTAACCTATCCGGCATCCTATAAATACCGGCCCGGTGCCGCCAATACCTGCGCACGGTCTTCAACAGACTCATTCTGCTATAACCGATAGGAGCTCGTTCCAAGATGGCATCTCTTTCAGCGGCTTTGGTTGTCCTTGTGACAGGTGCTCTCGCATCTCCTGCAACCAATTCTCAACAACTATCCACCCGCCAGGTTCCAGATCAAGCTCAAGTCATTGACTGGAAATCTATCAATGTTCTTCCAACTGTTCTCCCTCCCACTCAAGCGAACGCTTCTGCGGTATTATACCTGCCTCTTAACTCTTGATTAACTGTAGAAGCTAACTTTGCCGTAGTTCTTTTTTGTGCCGCCTGGGCTTGACTTGGAATCAATGAAGGATAAACCATTTCATATCTTTGATGATGAATTCTATGATGTGATTGGCTCCAACCCTACGTTGACGCTCATCGCCAGCTCTGGGAACGAGCTTCTATTTCATGAGGCCAACACCTGGTATCCGCCTACGGATGAGATGTTTTTCGTGCAGAATGCGGGAGCAAAGCCGGCTGGCACAGGCTTGAACAAGTCCAACGTCATTTCCAAAATTTCTCTCAGCGAAGCTGCGGCGGTGTCAAATCTCCGCAATGCGACGGGATCCGTCACTATCCAGACTCTCGACACCCCAGAAATTATCAATTCCAACGGTGCGCTATCCGATACCGTGATTTTTGTCCTAAATTTACTAACCTACCCTAGGCGGGACGAACTTCCAAGGCCAGATTGTGGTTACAACAGAAGGACAAGGCGATGACAAACCGGCACAATTGATGCTGATGAATCCAGTCGAACCTTACAATTCAACTAGTAAGTATCACAGACCATATTTTCATATGAACTGTTGATTAATACTTCTTACCCAGTACTTATCAACAACTTCTTCGGACGCCAGTTCAATTCCCTGAATGATGTGTCCGTAAACCCGCGCAATAAGGAGCTATATTTCACGGACACCCTGTATGGATACCTACAGGATTTCCGACCCGTTCCAGGCCTCCGGAACCAAGTATATAGATACAATTATGAGACGGGATCTATCGCAGCAGTCGCTGACGGATTCACTCTCCCTAATGGTACCGCATTGCCTATATTTCTCACACTATGTTTAAATAGTCTAACACGTATTCATCAGGAATTACATTTTCTCCTAACGGATCACATGCGTACATTACCGACACCGGTAACAGCCACGGCTTTTGGGGATGGAATTTCTCTAACCCTGCGAGCATGTGAGCAGCTGTCACTCATTAAACAGTCATGATAATCATCTAATTAGTTTATAGTTATCGCTTCGACGTTGAAGAAGACGGCACATTCGGTAACCGACACCTTTTCGCCTATGTTGACTCAGGTGCCCCAGACGGTACGTAGCGTAATACATACGAACTTTCCTCCTCCCCCTTAAATTATTTCAAAATTGACCAAATCTGTTTCATCATTAGGTATCCATTGCGACAGCAAAGGTAACGTTTGGGCGGGCTGTGGCGATGGCCTACAGGTGTTCAACCCGTCGGGCAAACTTATCGGAAAAGTCTTCCTCGGCAAGACTTCCGCCAACTTCAACTTTGCCGGCGACGGACGGATGGTCATATGCGCGGAAGACGAGCTCTACTATGCTACTCTCGCGGCTTCGGGGGGCGGGTACATTTCGTAGTCTTAACCCTAATGAAATACAGGAAAGTTTCTAGCTGAGAAAAAAGAAAAAAGGAATTTTCCAAAACAGCTTTGTTCAATAAGTTGGTACTGACTATGATTGATACCTAAACCTCTAAATACTACAATAATCACGCCTTCAATGAATCAACGTACTGCTTCACAATCGCATCCGCGCTCTCATCCTTGATCAGCCCCAGCCTCAGCGGCGTAGTCGTATCGAGGTCCGGCGCCCAGCTCCTCACTATCCTCTCCGTCTCCGGGTCGTTCTCCTCCTTGATATACTTCAACCTATCCTCGCCGCCGTACTTGGCCAGCGCGTCCATCAGCTCCTGGATGGAGACCGAGATCCCGGGGACATTGATATGGCGGATGTGGCGCGGCAGCTTCGCGCCGTCCATGTTCAGCACGCGCACCAGGTTCTCTTGCAGCGTGAGCGGCGAGCTCATGAACGACCGGAAGGACCGGTCGCGCAGCGGCACGACGCACGGCTGCCCCGCCATCGGCTCCCGCACGATGCCCGACAGGAACGAGGACGCGGCGTTGGTCGGCCGGCCCGCGCGCACGGATATCGTGGGAAAACGCAGGCTGATCACGTCTAGGAAACCCCGCCGGTGCAGGTCGTTTAGGAAGATCTCGGTCATCAGCTTGTGCGCGCCGTACGTGCCCTCGGGAGTAGGGGTTACGGCGTCGGAGATGGGGCCTGACGGGAGAGGTTGGCCGTAGACGGCTTGCGAGCTTGAGTAGATTGTTCGTACGCCTGGGTACGTTGATTTTAGCGCGAGGAGTAAGCCTCGCACGCTGTCGACGTTGACGCGGAGAGAGAGGTCCCAGTTCGCTTCGGAGCCGGCGGACATGCTGGAGGGGTTTTAGTAATCGTAAAAGTAGAAGCATGGGGGTGTTGGGGGAGTACCCCCTGAATAGTTGGAATAGGGGATGGGGCTGAGGGGTTCGTATCTGGAATCACCTACATGCCGTGGAAGATGAAGATAGCTGAGAGCGGTCTTGCGGCCTCGAGTAGCGACGAGACGAAAGCCGGGTCGCAGATATCGCCCGTCATGACAGTCGCATTCTGGGGATACTTGACGCCGGCCGGGACGGTGGCCTCGTTAAGGTCTGTGAGGATGAGCCTGTACTCCGGATCGTTGAGCAGGCGGGCCGCGAGGAGGGGGCCGATGAAGCCACCGGCTCCGGTGATGATGATGTTCTTCGGGATCGGCGCCATGGCTTCAGATGATTTGCTAGTTTAACTATTGCTCGCTTCTGATATTAGATTAAAGTTGGCCAGGCAAGGATTTATGGCGCCAGGCACGGGATCTACGGGTCTTAAATTGACTCGGCTAACTTCTTCGGCATAAACTGAAGCGTGGACGTCGGGGGAATTAGTCCATTAGCCAGCCGGCTTGCCTAGGTAGTATTCGTTAGTATCCGTTGGGGAACGAGGGGAGACTGCGGGGTCGCAGTTACAGTGTGGAGGAAGAGAAGTAACATAGGGAGATTCATGATCCACTCTCCGTACCGTACCTAGGCTTAGAGTGCGGAGTCCTGTGACGTCTTCCGTACACGATCCATACCATCCCGGCATGCCCCGGAACGCGGAACGGGTCGTCCGGCTGTCGAAGAGAGGGCATTCAGGGGCTCACTTCCATATCCCTAGAATAGAACTATCAACAAAGCCAATTCATTCAAATATTACTAGGATCAATTAATGATAATATTCACATATGATTGGTGAAGCTAGTTAAAAATAATAGCGATCACAGGTAATGAACCATTCTCTGAGTTACCCAGGATCTAGGCAATCAGAATTAAATTTATTATTCATGTATCACCATTATAACTCACTAAGAGTTTTCTATTGGTTCATACTACCTAGGCATGTCAACAAACCATTACTTCACGGAACATGTTTTTAGACTTTGTCAAAATGTCAAGAGCTTCGAGCGCTAGTGGTCATCTCAGGGGTAACTTATAAAGGTGACGTACAAGACACATACATATTATTCAATGATAATATATTAGATTTATATTTCTACTCCTTATAACCCTATGAGACCATTGCTGTTAAACCAATTCGCGCACCTATTTAATCCTCCTGGTATAACTCCTCAAATGAGTTTGCACCACGCAATGCTGGGGACTCACGTCTGACGAGATCATAATCCTCATGGTCCAGTGGATTGTCGGGAGAATTGTAATTGTAGAGGTCTTGGAGGTCTTCTTCTTCTAGTATGCCTTGGTCGTGGTTTGGCACCAACACGCCTGCAATTTCCCGGAAGTCACTGATGTTGTGTGGATCGTGCATAAACCGTTCCTTTGCAGCTATATAACGCGGCTTGGGAGGGGTGTGTTGCCAATAAACCCGGATGCCTAGCGAAGCTAACCGCCTAATCATACTGAGGAAGCAAACTGTCTGATGACGTCGCTCCTCCGTGGCAGGGTATTGCTTGGTTACAAGTCCCAGAGAGTTTCGCTCTACAAATGCCTTCCGTTTTACGTTGTACTTCAATCGGTGAGCTTGAGAAAGAAATTCTAGAAGCTCCCGGTTTAAAGGGGTGTAAACTAGCAGTTGAAATCGCCACGCTTGGCCAGCGAAATATTCACTGTTAGTGTATACGTATTTTTCAACGATTCTCTTGCGGTAGGGGATCAAATCATCTTCGACATAGTGGAGCAGTTGTACTAGAGCCTCAAGTTCAGCGTTGTCGAGGTTCCATTGTACGGAACCTGAGTCGACTTTGGGCGAGCATTTAAAAGCAGCGTTTATGTTTGAACGAGCATGACTATCAGAAAACAAGAAGTTCGCAGAACATGAGATTCTGTTCAGTGAGCGTGAGAATTCGAATGGCTCAACTGCGACTAATATGTATCGATCTCCATTTGGCGTAACGTGCGAAGGATGCGACTTCTTACCACCCATGAGAAGGTAGTCGAGGCCACAACGGTGACATCTATGAAAATGACTGCCAAAGTCACTCCCATCCTGTGGTTCCGAAAGGTCAGTCATATATTTCTTACGGTCCTCAGGGCTCAACCCATCGTGGAAACCCCTGATTTCAGCGGTCGCCTTAAAGCTCCCGAACACTGGTTCGACGCTGTGTGCCTGCTCGGAACAGGGGATTCGACTTCCAGGTTCAGGTAGTGGAATGAACCCGTCCTTGACAGAGTTGATGCTATGTAGACATACCACACAAGTTAAGAGCGAATGTTTCTCGCAATACAGCTGGCCTTGAAAAGCGTTTGAGGAAGCCATTTTGGGATCTAGTAAAAGGAGTTAGCTGAATAGGTATCGATAATGAATTTTTCGGTGTTCTTTGGTTATCGGAGAAATGCTTTCTCTGGTAGATGCGGATGAAAGAGTTGGAAACGACTCAAAAGCGTTATTGTGTATGATATATACGCCCATTTGAACAATGTCCGTTGTTGAATATTCAAGTTGCACAGAGACAATACCGCTGTTCCGGACATGTTTCCAATCAACACATGTATCTGCTAGAAGCCACCTTCCATAGCCAGTACTTATTCGCAGTTCGGCGACAGTTTCATTCCCATCGGTAATAGGAATGTGTAACAACCGCAGTTCTCCTTTCATGTTGATGGCTCGATAGATTCGATCACCAAGGTTCAACTCTCGGCTCCGAAAATCTGACTAGCTCCATTTAGTTTCTGTTCTACTTGGTATTTCCACGGTCGTACGCTGAGATGCGGCAGGCAAACATGAGAATATTGATATTTGAAATATTTCGATAGTCGAATTCAAGATGTATCAATGCCGTAGTCCTCTAGTTTAAGTAGTAAGTTTAGATAGGGCTGTCGCACAAGGACGAGATCTAGATGATTTCTAGGTACGTTGGTACCTAAGTCCTTGTATCAATCGCTTAGACGGAGAATTGTCAAAGAATTGCTCGATGAGATGACATAATTTGCAGATAGCTGATAGCACTAGCGTCATAATTTGCGGGTTGACAGGGTAATGGTGGGGCGAGTGTTCGCTTAAATCCCGGGGTACCCCTCGAGGCTGGCTCACGCTAAGCCTTAAACGATGATAACGTTTACGATCCCGATATTTACCTAACGCTGTTTGCTCTTCATTGGCCAATCAATTGCTTATCTTTTCCTACCTTATCTATATTAGCGGCGAGACCGAAGTCAACTTGGAAGGCTTTTAGGAATGTGCAATGTCTTAGCCACATGCACCCGGTAAGATGATGAGGTAGGCGGGTAGATACCTTTCTAGGTGGTTCAGGTGCCCAGTCAGTCAGGCGAGTGCCCGGCACCTAGGTGCCTAGTAGTGTGGGGGAGTCCTTGAGAGCTGGAAACGTACCTATTTCGTTGTTGGTCGCAAGGGTCCAAGGTTATCAGCCATGGCAGCACGAAAAGGATTAATATCGTTGACAAGCTTGAAGGATGTAATACTTTTCTCTTCCTTACTTCGATCTTGTTATCTTGGCTCAGAAAATTTTTCTTATTTGCTTCTAGTCCCTGCTAGATAGTCTTTTCCAATCTCCTAATATCGCTCGTTTACTTGTGGTTCGACTATCTAGAGTTTCGACGTAAGATGCTTGACGCCCGCAAGCCGAACTTAAATATCCTGTTTCTGGCCTAAGTACCTGTCCTGTTCGGCGGTCGCGTCATGAGCAGATCCTTCACACGTGTCTAAACCTTGGGAAGTTCTCATTACTCGAAAATTACCTAACAAGACGGAAACGGAAACTTATTCGACTCCTCCCCTAGGCCGAGTATTGGCCTCGTTTTCACCATGGAGAGGCTTCACAATTCAAAGCTTAGTTCATGGGCAGAAAAGATTGCCGTGGACAATGAAGATGGTCTCACCACGGCCCAGTTGATGGTATGGCTGAATCTGTCCACCCATCTCACTGGATTTAAACGATGCCACCGGTCGGTGGTTAATTGAAGCCATCACGAGACTAACTAATGTCAGTTAACAAATCATGATCTTAAGCCTGTCGAGCCTGAACGTCGCCAATGGGGGGCATGGAACTTTGTGGGCTTTTGGATTGCCGATTCCTTCAACATCAACACCTGGATGATTAGCTCGTCAATGATCGTAGGCGGGCTCTCTTGGTGGCAGTCGTGGCTTTGCGTGTGGATCGGGTACTCCATTGCTGGCTGCTTCATCTGTATGACCGGTCGCATTGGTGCGATGTACCATATTGGATTCCCAGTCGTGAACCGCTCGAGCTTTGGGATATGGGGCTGCCTTTGGCCCGTGTTCAATCGTGCCGCTATGGCTTGCATTTGGTACGGGGTTCAATCCTATATCGGTGGGGAATGTGTGTACCTGATGATCCGATCTATCTGGCTCAGTTGGGTAAGGTCAACGATCGACATGTGTGCGGGAAAGTCTCAAGTTATTAACATCGTTTAGGACCGCGATCGCATTCCAAACTCGTTTTCGCCTGACTCGGGGACCACTACCGCTGATTATGTTTCTTTTTTCATCTTCTGGCTCGTGTCTCTACCGGCCATTTGGTTTCCCGTGCACAAGATTCGACATCTTTTTACCGTCAAGGCCTACTTTGTACCCTGTGCCGGCGTCGCCTTCTTGATCTGGGCTTTAGTTCGCGCTGGCGGACCGGGCCCTATCGTTAGGAAAGGTGCGACGGTAGAGGGTACTGACCTTGCTTGGCAGTTCATCAAGGGGGTTATGAGTTCCATCGCGAACTTTGCAACTCTCATCGTCAACGACCCTGATTTCTCTCGTTTCTCAAGCAAGCCACGTGATGCACTTTGGTCACAGCTTTTCACAATTCCTATCGGGTTTGCTGTAACCTCCTTGATCGGTATACTGGTCTCATCTAGCTCGGTCATCATCTATCCCGGAACCGATCCAATCTGGGATCCCCTTAAGCTGTTGGAGAGGTTCATTGACGACGGTGGTTCTGGTCAGCGCTTTGGTGTATTCGTTATCGCCCTTGCTTTTGCGCTGGCTCAATTAGGAACAAACATTGCGGCCAACTCGGTTTCGGCCGGAACCGACATGACGGCTCTGCTCCCGCGATTCATTAACATTCGGCGTGGCGGTTATATATGTGCTCTTGTTGGCTTGGCCATGTGTCCCTACACCCTACTTACGTCGGCAAACCAATTCACAACATACCTCTCGTCTTATTCGGTCTTCCTCAGTTCAATCGCCGGCGTCATGTGCAGCGACTATTATTTCGTCCGCAAAGGCTACCTTGAAATCAGGGAGCTGTATGACGCTCGCAAGACCGGACCGTATTACTATGCCTATGGTTTCCACTGGAGAGCTTACGCAGCATATATCAGTGGTATCCTTATTAATGTGGTTGGTTTCGCTGGTGCCGTAAATGGCGGCAACGTCCCTATAGGGGCAACGTACATTTACAACTTCAATTTCTTCTGCGGCTTCATCATCTCCGCGGGAATGTACTGGATTTTGTGCAAGCTATCTCCCATCCCAGCTTGCAGCGATACTTGGATGGAAGTGGGCGATCAGATCGACGAAGTCAGACTGGCGTACGATCAAAGTAGCCAGCAAGAAGAAGAGTTTGAAGAGGACGCGGCTCTGGGTAATAAGTACGACAAGAACCACCAGAAAACGGTATAAAAATGAGGACGAGCTATTTTTTGTTAATTACTTAGATGTCAGGTATCACATTGACGTGTTTTTGGCATTGGGTTAGGTAGGTGTTCATTCACACGGCGGATCTGACACTGGCTTCAATGTTGTCATCATATCTAGGAATGGGTACTGTGTGTGTATATGATAAAAGTCTAGGTAATGAAAAATCAGGACATTCAATATCTAGGTATTATGGATGTCTTATTTTATTCGTTCTTGCTCATTAAAATACCTAGACGTAGATATGGACGGTACCTTCCTTGTAAGCACGGTTAGGTGCTAGGTATGTGCAAAGTGCACTTATGACGGGTACGGTACTTCAGGTGGTACAGCCTGATCTGTGCGCTCCTTCAACTAAAATTCACGCTTGGTCCAATCCTGTCATGATAACCCGCACTTCCCTCTAGGCAGGTGCGGTACAGTGCTACCTCACCCCTACAGAGCTCCTATTCTGCCTAGGTAGAACAGTGAAGAAGTAAACGGGGGCAAGGCACATCGATTAAACTTATTAAACCTAAACAACTTCCACCATCTCTTTCCCAGCCTTGGAAGCTTGATACCCATCTCAACGCTTGTCATTTATTCATCACTTCTCTTCTAATTCTCTTCTTTGACTTCATCCTTCCGATACCCCGATACCTATTTAACAGTAGGTATATTTCATTTCCAGTGGTTCACTGCCTGCCAAGTACCATTGAAGGTCTTTCCTCAGCTTTTATCGTCCAGTTAGGTAGGTACCCGACAGCCTTATACCTACTTTGTGAGAACCCTTTTGTGAATGACTGCTGACGCTTAGTTTCAAAGATATAATCGACGTCTATCTTGACCATGGATCCTCAACCTTCTGAGACGAAGGATCAATGCCATCTCCTGAAGATTCCGCCGGAAGTACTCCTTCAGATATCTTCCTACCTCCCCACCTCAGACTATGGAAGACTTCGTGGCGTCTGTCGGCAAATCGAGAAAGCTCTTTTCCAGGCTTTCGCTAGAGAGTTCTTCACGAAGCGCCAATTTATGCTCACCGAGTTCAGCCTTCAAGCACTTGTGGATATTTCTAAGTCTAGATTCGGATCTAGTCTCACGTATCTCATCATCAGTCTCGAACGGCCAAATACCTGGACTTTTCTTCATCACCAAGGAACCAACCTCGGGTTCCGGGACCTTGACGAGATGCTCAAATACAACAGGTTCTATGAAGAATGCATCGGCCATCAGACCTTAATAAGCTCCGGACACGATGTTGAGCTTCTTACTGAAGCTCTTCGCAACCTACCCAAGCTTCAGACAATTAGTCTACGAGATTTCAATTCTCCCGGTCGATACCGTGATGGAGATAATAATATCTGGCGCACTTATGGCGCCTCAACCTTCTCGGAAGTGACAAATTCTCACGTTGAGCAGCCACGATTCATCCGGCCCCCCAATGCACCCCAGGAGTTTCATTCAAGTTATGTCTCGCACACATTTCTAGCCATGCTGCGAGCTCTAGGGAAGGCGAAGGAGGTACACCAAGCCCCCGAGCTACAGGTGATCTTACGATCATGTTATCTTCCTCCGCTCGCCTTCAACATACCCCATTATCTAGTGCCAACTATCTCACCCGTCCTCAAGGATCTCAAGGTCCTATTTCTGGATCTAGGGCCCATCTCGTTTTCTAGGCTTACTATTAACAATGGGGGGCGATACGAAGGGTTTACTTATGCTGGTTATCTTCTGGCCAAATTCCTTTCAATGACGCCATCTCTGGAGCACCTGCGCCTTAATTTCCGGAATTGTAGCGTCACCGAAGCAAAGGGTATCCTTCAGTGGCTTGCTCACGTTCCCATATCCCCCGAAATTCCACGGACTCTTGCATTGCCGGCAGACGAGATATTCGAAATGGACGATGTGCAAGACCTTGGCAACATACAAGAGCGTTTCCCCAAGTTAGAAATACCGACACTCCCGCGTCTAGAGAAGCTAGATATTGGCTGGGTAACCGTTGGGCTACCTCTACTCCTTAGTATTTTCAAGAGATACAGATCAAGCCTGCGTTCGATCTCTTTGCACAGGGTTACTCTTGACAGCCTGCCGCCACACCAGACCTCGGGAAAAGTCAACCTCTGGTCAAAACTCTTCAGTCAAATCACGAAGCTTGGCCTCAAACTCGATGCCATACATATTTCTCATGTACGGCAGAAGTATAACTCCAGTCCCTATTCGGTGGAATTTAAAAGTACCAATCAGGGCCGAGTTGAGAATTCGCCTTGTAAAGGTTGGTCCGGATTTGATTGTACGTACACCCTTTCTTTTTTGATAAATCTTCTCGGTATTCATACTTTAATGGCTTTATCCATGAAAGACTTTTCACCCGCAAACAAAGTGCTGACATATCACAGTGGAACGTGCTTCACAAGAATTCGTCGAATCAATGATTATCAATTGGCCCGACGACGAGGAAATGGAAGACGACGACATGAGTTCAGAATCAGATGGTAATGTGTTACCCCTTTAAGCATCCTTGTCACTCAAAAATATTACTTCGTCACTAATTCTTTGCAAAGGCAATTCAGGATGGGAAGATGACATGGACGATGAGGATGACGTGATCAATTAAGCTGTTCTCTGTAGTAATCAATATATACTGCAGAAATTCACCATAAAGTTGAGAGGGAAGCCTCGAAATAAATCGTATCGTCATATGCGTAAGTAACCATTCAATCTTTTAGTAGCAAACCCCAAAGTGCTACCTTGGTCTTTAACATATTCTTAGGATATTCAATCTAGGGGCGATATAATACGGGAGGTTATGGCACTGTCACATGGTGAAAACGGTTCGAACTCCAAAAGTAATTCGTGATGATATACAATTAAGAGCTAGATATGTGAGTTGATATTGCTATTAGTCCTGTATGTAAATTACATTTCTTCCTGGATAACGGGCTAGCTTAGATATAGCCCTAAAGGTTCTGATCAAGGAAGTCGTGGATTGACGTGTATGTGGTCGCCGCGGTGTACTCCTACTCACAGTTAGTATCGGTCGCGGAAACCGTCTCGGCCGGTGACGGGCACTCACCAAATTTAAGCTGTGGCCAGCTTTAGGGACGACAATAGCATCAAAAGTGGTCGCGTTGGTGAAGTACTGCTTCGACTGATCGGGGATAGGAGGCGTGCTCGTGTTGCAATTACCTCCGCAGAACGGGATATCGCGTTCTACAGTTCGAATTTTCGAGTCAGTCTACGAAATCCTTACCAGGATCAAATCGTGAATAAGAAAACAAAGGCGCATATCTTACCTCCCGTTATAACGAGGACCGGTCCTGCGAAAGTGTTGTTGCCGACCGCACCGCCGCCGATGGTCATCAGCTCGCCGACGGTGACGGGCTGGTTCGACACGTAGGCCGCCTGCAGGACGGCCGGGTCGAAGTTGTCGGGGCCGAAGAAGTTGGTCTGCACGCCCGTGCGGTCGCCCGAGGCCATGTAGCCCGCCGGGTAGGCGGCCAGGCTCGCCGACGCGTTCCGCGCCACCACGTAGTTGCCGCCGAAGGTGAAGAACGAAGAGTAGCTGCCCTGGGCCTGACCGAAGCCCGTGAGCACGAGGCCGTTGGACAGGTCCGGATTAGCCTGCACCAGCGCGTACGAGAGCACGGAGCCGTAGCTGTGGCCGACGTGGACGAGCTTCGGGTAAGCCGGGACGCCGGCGACCTGGTTGCCGCGCAGCTTGGACGTGACGGCGGCCAGCGCGGCGAGCTCGAGGTTCGTCTGGATCTCGTTTACCGGGTCGCCGCGCGTGGAGGCGCCAAGACCCAGGCGGTCGTAGAAGAAGACGCTGTAGTTGCGCGCGAGCGCCGCGTTCGCGTAGCTGTAGTTATAGCTCGCGAAGCCGAAGTCCCAGTACGAGCGGTCGAAGGCGATGCCGTGCGTCAGGATCTGCAGCGCGCTTCCGGGGCCCGAGTCCGGCTCGCAGTAGGTCGCGCCGATGGAGTAGTTGCCGGTAATGGTGGCGACCTTGGGTTGTGGGTCGGGTGTTAGTGCGAGTTTGGTATAGTGGGGAAGTAAAGGGGGCGGGTTAGGTTGGGTTGGGTTATATTTACCGAATCATTGGTGTTCAGCACCGTTTGGGTGAAGTTCGCACCTGGCTGCGCAAGGTTCAGAAAGAAGTTCGTGACTTCGATGTCGTTGGCCGGCGCTTGGAGGGTGAACTTGGTGTTCTGCGCTGATATCGTGATGGGAATCGTCAGGTTCTGACACACACGGGCCGTGGCTACGGCGGCGAGGCCGGCCAGGAGAACGGTAGGTCGAGTTACTTGGATCATTGTGAGATTTGTCTTCTCCTTTACTAGGCTTACAGCTGACTTGGTGATGAGTACTTCAGACTTACTCAGAAGGAGGGCTACGAGCTCATTTTTATATCGTGAACTACACTACTTCTCCGGGAACTAAAGGAAAACTCAATTCCAAATTAAAGCCCGAATTCCAAATGGAATCTCATGACATATTCTATCGATGAGCTATCACGATGACGTTCTCTGTATTATTGCGGCGGTGAGGCCCCAGCGTGTGCTGGACCCGGGCGACTGGGCCATACAATGGGGATCCATGTGCAGTTACGCCGCGCAGACCGCGGCGATAGAGCGGGTCGCTCATCGCGAATACGTGCCTTAATCATCAATGGGCATGAACCAACATCAATATTGGACCCTTAGCCTCGCGGTTCGGAAACATAGGTGCTAGAGTATGCGGCGTAACCCCGACGAGTGACCAGGGCTGAATCTGATTAGCTAAGGAAACGTCTTGGCCATGTGGTTAGTTGGCGAGGACATCCTTTGAACGGACCAAATCGTTCTCCAAACCCGTATTCTGCAGCGAAAAGTCGACATGGGGGCAATTCCAAATAATATCTGGGGAAAAGGAATGGGAAATTGTGAATGTTGAACCAACATCGCAGCTAAGCCTCAGCCCCGTTTGAGCCGCTAACCTAAACCTTATTCACCGGGGGACCATGCGGGTCTCTGCCGCAATTCTCGGTTAGCACCGATGACGTCTATTAAACACCTCTGTTCGGATATGGTAGTGAATTAGCGAGCTCCTTCTATCCGGAGGCCGAATTATATAATAGTCGAGCGGGCTTTATCGTCTTGGTCCCCGACTAGCACCCAATCTCGGAAATGATAGGTATTAACACAAGTCCTCCAGCAACTAGCAAACCGAGCACATCGGCGATAGAGGAGAGGAGCTATCGTCCATCCGGGTCCTTCCTCACTACATACCATAGCCCCTTTTCGTCAAGGCCACTCAGGTTGGTAGTCACCTCTGTCCTAGGAATAACTGGGGGACGGAAGCCGGTTTTCGGCAGAGAGGCAGGGCAGGGTAACATGAGAAACCTATCAGTTATGAGTCCCACAACTTTCTCGATATATTAGGACGCATGCATGGCTTGTCTCTTTCCACGTCGTCGAAGATCGGTAGTGTGCGTTTTTATTCTCCGAGACCCCCTTTCCCTCTCCTTGAAAAGCCACCCAATATTCCTACCCTACCCCACCGCAAACGAGTTGCAGACAAGCAGCCAATACTTGGTGTCGATTGCCAATGAATAACTATGATATACGTTAGATAAAGTTGAAAGGTGGTTATGTTCCATCGGACAAGTATTCTCCGAGAGTATTAACCAATATTGTTACCTATCTCGGTACATATCACCAATGAGCTGTCATGTTTTAAGATACAGATGTGATCAACGAAAAACGATCTTAAGCAAATTTCAAGTGTGAATATGCGTCGAGATAAGAAAAGGGGGCCCATCAACTAGAGCGGCATGCATTTAGTTTCAATCCATAGCCGTTCACACTGAACTTCTGAGTTCTATAATCTACCATGATCGGTTAGCTATGCCGAACCAATAAGCACAAAAGTGAAGAATAGGATCAAGTCATACCTCACACCAAGACGCAAACTGTGATTGTTTGCTGTGTACCCTAAGATAAATGCAATTTTTCATTGAGTGGTTGTCTAATATTTTACCAATATAAATCCGTACCACACCGCATGCTACCGATTAATTAAATGTGATTTCCGCGGTCCTTCTATGGGTCCGGGATGGTCGTACCTCATGTCTACCCAGACGCCTTAAGCAACACCAAAATCAAAATCAACCTCTTCCGAATGACATGTCTATATCTGATTGCTCAGGCCTTTTGTTATGTATTTTCGTATCTATTTTGAACTGTGTCCATTGACACCGTTAACACCGTTGCTCGAATGAGCCGTATCTTGCACCGCCTTCTCTAACGCCTGTTGCACGTCATGGACCAAGTCCTCCGGCTCTTCGATACCGCAGCTGACACGAACGAGATCGTCGAAGACCCCCACGGCTTCTCGCTGGTCTCGAGGAATACCAGCATGGGTCATCACGCTCGGTACTTCGACCAAGCTCTCGATGCCGCCGAGACTCTCAGCCAGCGTGAAAATCTTTGTCAGCTGGCAGAAGCGCTCGGCTGCGGCGTGACCTCCCTTGAGGCGGAATGAAAGCATGCCGCCTCCCATACCATCTCGATGCTGCTTCAGAGCAATGTGTCGGTGCGGGTGAGACTCTAAGCCGGGATAATTGACGGCAATCACATGCGGGCTAGCCTCTAGGGCTTCCGCAACAGCCGTTGCGTTGGAACTAGCCTGTCTCGCTCGCAGATGTAACGTCTTGACACCTCGGTGGGCAAGCCAGGAGTCGAAAGCCGAGGGGACAGCACCGCACGCGTTCTGAAGGAAGGACAAGCGCTCACGCAGCTCCTCCGAGTTGAACGCCGCCACTCCCATAACCACATCGCTGTGTCCATTGATGTACTTGGTGACACTGTGAACCACGATATCGGCGCCGTGGTCCAAGGGGTTCTGGATATAAGGGCTCAAAAAGGTGTTGTCGACCACAACTTGGACACCCCTTGCGTGAGCCGCCGCAGCAACAGCTCTAATATCGACGAGCCGCAGCGTGGGGTTGCTAGGCGACTCGATCCATATCAGTTTCGTGTTATCTCGGATGTGCTCGGCGATGTCGACCTCGATCTGCGGGGTGAAGGTGACGTGGACGCCGTGGGCCTTGGCCACGCGGGTGAAGTACCGGTGCGTGCCGCCGTACACGTCGCTCACGCTGATGACGTGGGAGCCCTGGGCCAGGCTCTGGAGGATGGTGGCGGTGGCGGCGCTCCCGCTGCCGAACGCAAGCGCGTATTTGGCGTTCTCTAGCGCGGCCACGGCCCGCTCGAAGTTATCCCGGTTGGGGTTGGAGCTGCGCGAGTATTCGTACGCGCCGACGGGCTTCCCGGCGGCGGTCTGCGCGAAGGTGGTCGATAGCGAGATGGGCTCGATGACGGCGCCGGTGGAGGGATCGTGAGGGGCACCGGCGTGCACGGCAAGGGTTCCGAAGCCGTGCACAGGGGACGGCGCCCGAGGAGGGGTCTCGATCGAGCTCTCGATAGGGACGGTCATGGTTGCGTGGACTACGTCTATTCAGTATAGTAGCTAGCCTTTGTTCTAGCGGATTGACGGCAACAAAAAGGTTTGTATCAAGGTGTCAGGCCGGCCTACAACTTTTTCTTGAGAAGTGGGAAAAGTAATGGGCTTGCTGCTTAGACGGGGAGACCCTGGTAGTCAATGAGTGGAAGTGGGTCCTATTTAGTTTTAAGTGTAGTAATCTGGGGTTAGAGGACTTGAGTTTAGCGCAGGAATGAGCGAATAATTGGCAATTGATGGGAAGCGACATCTTATAAAGACTTGGAAGTTTCGGCCTAGATAAGCGATATCGTCCATGATGCGTTGCGGTGAAGAGAACTCAATGGATATTGTTTTGTCATCATCGATATCTAATAAGTCCGATATTCGTCATTTGAAGGCGGGATGAGGAGATCCACCCGGCTCGGGGCTTATTAAGGCGGGGCTGCCTGCATCCGACTACCGCAAAACCGCATGTAACCGTTACCGCGGAACGGACTCCAGCTATGTATTTCGTACCTTCACTTCGTTATATGTAATCTAAACTTCAACCTTCGTATTTACAACTCAGGATTTCCAATATCATTTTTAATTCTATTTAAAATCCCCTTTTCCTGTTGTCATAACTCAGCTTAAGCACCCAAGGTTAGCACGTAATCAACATGCCATATAACGTGCTTCCATACCGCCACTGATCACCTCGTATATCTAATGCCTCAGCTTCAGCTGGTACGTAACGACATCATAAGCTGAAATAATTGTATTGGTACAACACCAACACGAAAAACCGACAGCCGTCTTATCAAAACCCTCATCTCTGCATGGCCTCCCTCATCCACTTACACCACTTACATAATAGCAAACCTGGGGAAACAACTTTAAGTATGTCCCCAGAGTGTGGAGATATCCGGGCCCACGAGGAAGCGCGAATAAGGAGCAAATACGATTTCATGGATAGTCTGGGTCGCCTAATACACAATACAACAAATGCAACCGAAACCTGGTTGTCCCTCTAGGCATCATGATGTTGTCTGTTTCACTTTGCTAATATGTACCAACTCCTTCCTGTGTCCTCCATACTCCACACTGGCCCCAGCCTCTGAGTTATAAGATGGAGCGTTTATGCAAATCTACCCCAAAGTATTTCAAAGAAGTCTCACATCCAATGCCTTAGCACGTCGTATCCGCAATTTCCTAGAGCGACGTGCATTGACAGCTGCCGGGATTTCGGGTGGCGGCGCCGGGCCCTTACTCTGGAGCTTCTGCCCCTTATTCGGGGGCCCGTTGAAATTCCCCGCGTTACAAGCGGCGCTGATCCCGTCGCACTTGTTCTCCCAGACGTGGCAGTTGGCCGAGCCAGTCGGCGGCGCCGAATCGTAGCACTCCTTTGCCTGGGCGAAGCATGCCTCGGACGACTTCCAGCAGCCATCCTCGGTCGAGTAGTCCGGCACCTCCACGCCGACCCAGTTCGCGTTCTTGATGAGATAGTTAGAAGGAATCACCCCCTTGCTCTGCTGTGAGACTTTCGATGATGCCGAAGCTAACACGGCCTTGCTCGCCGATTCTGCGGGCTGGTAGACCTTCGGCCCGGGCATCGGGTAAGGAAACTTCGGCGAGTAGATGTTGAAGGTCAGCCCTGGGTCGGTGGACTTGACGTAGCCCGGAATACTGACGCTGTATTCTGCTGGGACGTTAAGGGGTGCCGGGCTGCCATTCTGAATATATACCTGAGCACACCCTGTATAAAACTGCGGATCGCCCTTGTCGGCTTCGTGAAGGGCTAGCAGTTCAGGTCGGATGAGCCAGTATCCGCTAGAAAGAAACTCGGGGAGGTCGATAGACATCAGGCCATTGTTGTCAATCAACTTTTCTGTGCACCACTTGCCGCTGGTATCGTCATACCCTTCGTCCCACTACAACACCATGGGGTTAGTGAATTCTAGAAACTCCAAGTTGAAGTATGGGCCATCAATAATGCAGTGCGGAGGGACACGTTCTAGCTAGGGAAAGGTCTTATAAAGGTGCTTACGAGTTTAATCCAGCCCGGTCCAGCAGCAGAATCCGTTGTCATATTCTGAACTTGTTTGGCGTATACTGCACAAGGCCCCTAGGTTCCAAAAGTTAGGGTTGTCGTTTTTGCAGCATTTGGCTTGTAGCATGTCATACCTTGTGTGAGATATCTATGGCACCTGGCTGCTCAGCATCGGCCCATTCGCGCCACTCAAAACTGAGCTTTCCGCCAGTCGACGCGGGACAGGTGAAGGCCACAGGTTGGCTACCACTGGCGCCTAATCAAGAGTCAGTGGAGCATTATCGCCGGTTAAATCTCTACTGACTGACCGCAAGCCATGTCGTCGCTGCTTATGCTAGCTATTGGATAGGAGCATGTCTGAGGATCCATGCTCATCCGCACACATGTTCCATCTCCTTGGGAAACGTCGTTGACGAAGAGGGTAGTGAAAGTGGTATGAGCATCGGTCATCACGATCAACGTGGTAGCCACAATCCCAATCAAGGAAGAATGCTTCATTTTGAGAGATAGTCTCACCAAAGACTCGCGATGTTTCCAAGACAAGATTTCCAGAATGAAGGTATAGTACTTCGACTTTCGGCTACCTTGCAAGTACGTACTCGGTTTGATAAGTACCGGAGGGGTCGCTTTCTGAATGATGACTTAGTCCAGCTAAGAGGCAGGTGGACAAAACACCTTATGACGAACAGAACATGATCGGAATGAATGGATGTACGAGCAACCTATGAATAACGAGTGACAAGAAAGGAATGTATGATGCAGAATATTCATATGCTCACGCCGCAAAACTAACGAAAATGGAATGGGGGGGTTATCCTTTTAATAGTAGAACCGAATGAGTGCAAGGTGAAATGATAGGGAAATAAACATCTGAATCAGCACCGTCTAATGTAAATAGGTCACCGAGGCATAATTCTTTCAAGGCTCCTGATTCGAGGATCAATTCAACGACCTCCCTTAAAGGGGATGCTTCAAGGCGCTTGTTTACAAGGCCAAGGATCTACATGCTGCTCCCAAGACCGCCCTGTTTCCTCAGGGGTAATTCCCCATGGTGGAAATTGTCTTGGGCCCGTAAACTATGAAAAAAGTGCGACGGTAACACGTGCGAATGACGTGAAAGGGATCTGGGGTGGCGGAGGGCTAATTGAATCTGAGATGTATTCTGATGTAAGGGACAGGGGCTGGATGCGGGTGGCTGCATTCTTATATTCCGTGGCCAATCGGCCGGGAAGTACCGACTGTAGTTGAAACGAAGTTCGTCCCGACTATTCAATGGCTGAAAGGTAAGCCCCCATCTAATATCGATCTGAACGGAAAAAATGATGGGATCTAACAAATCAACCTCTATCATTGAACAGGGAAGTCTTAGGCGCCTAGGTAGCTTATGTATGGTGCGATTGCGCTGTGGCTTGCGGCTAAACTTGCATGACCCCTTATTTGAACCTCCACCAACCGGTTGGTTAGTTTTCTGACAGCTATCGTAAATATACCTGTGTTTCGATGCCAGGCAGAATGAGAAAGGCCATCATGATGGCGGCCCGGATCATGTTGACTGGTATGTACCTTAATAGGGAGGTATTAGTATTATCAACCAGCCTTTACCACTAGGGTTTCCCTCTATTTAGAGACTAGTACGTAGGTAGGTATCAAGATCTTACTTGAATAGTATTCCGGACGTCGAATTTAGCTTCAAGATCTTGATCTGTAAACGGCATTCAACATCCGATTGATCGATACCTACCATCTAGTCTGCCAGGTAGGCAACCAGCAAGACCGGAGACTAATTAACTGAAGTAGCGTGGACTTCCACTCTAGAAGACATTCATGACAGAGTTTGATCGCTTCTGAGCCACTGGCATGGCTTATATACCCTAGTGCTTCGGATTCCATGCTGTGAACTTGATGGTACTTGAGGTCTTTCAGAGGAATTTCATGATTGCGGGGCTGGATAGGTAATTAGTTTCCTTGGGAAAATGGACTCTCTGAGAAAGCGGGATCTGTATCTGTGAGACTAAGTGAGGCATGCCCGCAAGGCATATTACAAGAGTCTGGAAAGGGTAAATATTGGTCGATCATATACTTTTTTTCATAAATAGCCACTAGATTTTAGGAACTTATTTTTTTTCCTTCTCTGGAGGATGAGTGGAGATTAATTGCACCTCAAGACCATAAGGTGAAGACTACCTTACTAAAGACGCCTTTCCCCCCTCCAGCTGTCATGCATTACCTTGCGCTATGCAAAGCGTGATCCGAGCTCTTTTATACGCCGTTTCTTTTGTACATGCTATGGTACACCGGTGTCGTGAATCGTGGGTATCGTGTCATAATTACTCGTTGATCTTGGCTAAGATTCTGCAATGAGAAGGATATAAGTATCGCCACATTATATGAGATACTATAGGAAAGAGAGAAAAAAACTTACTCGCTGTCGCGGAAGAGGTGGTACTCCTCCTCGCCGACTTTGACAGGTGAGCCTCCATACTAGAAATTAAATTAGCTCCTATTCGCAACTTAGGCATAGAGAGATCCCGACTTACCTGGGGGATCAACACTCTGTCTCCTTGAGATACACCCATCGGTACACGCTTGCCCTCCTTGTTCAGCGCACCGGGGCCGACGGCCAGAACTCTGCCTTCGTTGAGTTCCTTGACGCTTGACTCGGGCAGGAAGATACCGCTGGCGGTCTTGGTCTCAGCCTTGATCCGCTGGACCAATACGCGATCCAGCAGAGGGATGAGGGACTTGATTGATCGAATAGCGGTGGCCTATCACATTGACAAGTTAATATATGCCACACAATTGTGTATAATTACCGGCTCATGGTTACAAGCCTGTAAGTGCTGAGAAGCGGTACACACCATTGTGAATTATATACAGCGGGAAGTCGTAAATCGTAGATGATAATTCTCTGGGCAAGTTGAGGGGAATTGAGAGCTCGAGTGTCGAAATTTGAAGCTATCGCGAGAGATGGGTCTTTGGAAAGCTTTGGAATCTTCAAGTGGCTAATAGACCTAAACTTTTTATTCCTGGGTTTTTCCGATTGCCGGGGTTGATTTTTAACTAGACCCGCCCGGCCGGGGCTTTCGGATCCCTGCAGCATCATAGCATTATCACGCCTATATTAAGTAAGCCGCTACATCTGTGTGCATACCTATGTACTACCAGGTACCTCTATCGAAGTCTATTAAATCACACCGACCTCAAGAGATAATAAATACATAGAATCGAAATACATCGCATTAGAAGATAGACCGCTGAGCAATAATCTACCTGAAACTCTCTATACACAGTCGCATATACTCTAGTCTATATCCGCTATGAACCTGTATGGTTTGCACCCTTCCGCATTCGCCCCATTCCCCCTCCCACTATGCCGATGAAGGTAATATGTTTGAGAAAATGCCTAACTCCACAAACTCCGAAGGAAGACTGTTCCTTCCCCTCCTATGATCCAAATACACTATTTAACACCTTCCAGCCCCCCCTCGCGTCCCTACTTGCTAGGCGGTGCGGGAGGTTCAAGAACATGTGTATGGTCCTCTGCATGAATCACTTGTCCGTGGCTAACCTGCCTGCAAATGACCGTGTCCGATACCCAAGGTTCGTCGAGGATCTCGGTCATTTGAGCTCGCTTCTTGGGATCTATCGTTAGCATGCGCCCAATGATATGCCTACTCTCTCTAGGAAGTAGTCGCAATAGCCGCCACGGTCCTCTAATCACTTCTTTCTTCTCCTGAGCATTGCTGTCGCCGCCTGTAGTAGTAGCTGGATCGCTACCTTTGGGTTTTTGCTGCTTCGATTCATCCGTGAAAATGTCACGTTGTGGAATGCTCGAAAGATCGTTGGTTGACCTTGAAGGAAGGATGAGCTTCTTGGGATCGTGGCCGGGGGATGGCTCCGCTGCAAAAAGCTTATATGAATTATCCGACAAGCGCGGGACCTTCCAAGGGAACCTCCGGAGTGACATGCAGCAGAAGATAATAGCTAGTGACCAGATGTCCACTGCCTGAGGATCGTACTTGCGCTCATCGTAAACTTCCGGGGCAAGGTACGGATCGGAGCCAACAACGCCTAATAACCTGTTAGATACACCCAATATCCGCTTTCACTGCGATACCACACTTACCAGAAGCCAACACAAGTTCCGACTCAAAAGGATACCTGAACACATGGGCGCTGCCAAAATCGATGATCTTCATAATGCCATGCTGGCTAACGACGACGTTATCCAGTTTCAGATCCCGGTGGGCGAGACCGGAACTATGAAGATAGGTCACACCACTAAGTATTTGAAGGAAGCAGCAGGTAATTTCCGGCTTCGACATCTTTCCCGTCATTACTATGGCGAATAGGTCAAAAGGAGCGTATTCCATGACTTCGTACCACTTTCCCTTCTCCTGCACGATGTCCAGTGTCTCGATGATGTTGCCATGATGTAAGGCGGACCCGATACAGAACTCCGCCGTCAACTTCTTAACATACTCTTTCTCGGTCTCGTACGAATGACGGGGGCGAAATTCCTTCACTGCAAAAACGGTGTTGTCCTCTGTCCTTTTCATCAGTTTAACGGAACCTCCGGCACCAGATCCAAGTACTCGGCCAAGCTTTCCATATTTGGACGTCAGACCATGGTCGTCGGCAAATGGAACTTGATGAGCTTGTCTAGAGCCCAAAGGAGACGGGGATATCGATTTCTTCGACTTGTGGCCAACTCCGACCTTGAAAAATCTCTTTAGATCAGACATAGATCCATGCGCACTATGTGTCGTAGACCCGGTACCCGTTGGGTGCAGTTCACCAGACTTATTCTTATTTGCGAAGAGACCAGAGAGTCGTTTCTCTTGCCTGTCAGTCTTTGTTAAGTTAGTCGTAGAAGAGGAGGGCGAACTGCGCCCCTTCTTTCTAGAGAAGACAAATCTCTGGTCGATATTGCCGCCGGGCTTGTTTTGCATAGGCCGTTTGCTTGCGGCATACGGGTCATTGACATCCCCCTGAGGGGTAAAGGGTCGTGAGTAGTATTGAGATGCGGCATTCCTCGACGGACTGGATTCCCTAGATACAGGTAGAGACTGGCCACCAATACTGAACATCCCCTTCCGGTGCGAACGGGCACCACCATCTTGCTCATCAACCGCGGTCGAACGTTGTGATATGTTGTCAGTGGAGGCAGGCCGATGAGGTAGCCCCACTCGTGGTGAAACGGGTCTCGAATCCTGGCCTGAAGCCTGTGGTGTTATGGCCTGCGAATCAAAGCCTCCATCGGAACTTAAAATTCGGACCGATTTTGCGCTCTTACTAGAGGAATCTGCCCCGGAAGTCCCGGCTGGTGTGAGTGGTGGTGATACCAGCTCGGGAGCTTTAGGGCTCAATCGGGGCGAAGGATGGCTCATGGGGCTATGGCTGTGCTGGGGAGTTGCGCCAGGCGTAGTCTCGTTGGACGCCACCTAAAGACGTCTGCTGTTAGTTGAATGTGAAATATCGATGGTTAAATTTAGAGATGCCAAATAAAGCATTATTGTTGGTAAGAATATGGATCAATCAAAGTATCACTCATTTCCTAACGCCGGAAGAACTGAAGAACAAATGAGACAAAGCAATTAACGACAATGAATTTGTCGTTTGTGTTTCGCATCTAGGAGGAGAGGGAGTAGGATTTCGTAGACGACTACCTGGGTAATCTATAGGGAACAAGCATACCCTAGAAGGAGGAAGCGAAACTGGATCAAACGAATAATTTTGCAGCCGTTGCTCCTGGAGCTGGGCGCCGTGGATCGAATTGGTCAAAGCCTTTATTAGGTCGGGGTTGGCTATGCTATCCCTCCGGTATTCCGGAGTACCAAACAACGCAATGGGAGGGTCGATCTCGTCAACTATGGATGAGAAGCGTACAGCTGGCGCACGCTCTGAGGATTTCGCAGCGGCATCGGTACGATCGGCTAGACTGTTGGAGCTGCCTATGACGTTGAAAATAGAATAGTCAGTAACCAGTTTCAAATGCTGGCATTGAGCACACGA
The DNA here is from genome assembly GCF_022578515.1 of Annulohypoxylon truncatum. NCBI lineage: Eukaryota > Fungi > Ascomycota > Sordariomycetes > Xylariales > Hypoxylaceae > Annulohypoxylon > Annulohypoxylon truncatum. The sequence continues at coordinate 661,988 of NW_025953797.1, read as the reverse complement.
GATACACTAGGTAGTTTAAGACAACACCATGCGTGCTCGACAAAGGGAGAAGATCTTAAGAATACCTTGCGGCTGCTCCAGTCGACGCCTGTCTGCGTCGATCGGGGTTGTCATGGCAATCGAGGTACCCAGAGGCTACGGGCTACACTTTAGATAAGGATGGGTTCAAATTAAAAGCGTTACAGTACGAAAAAAGAATAATGGTTTGTGAAAAAAATCTGGGCCGAGGGATGGCCCCCAAGAATGATGTTTGGTAAGGAAAAGAAAAGGAGAAGAAAGTAAAAAAGAGTAAGAAGTGATGATAATATGATGTGCCAGACTTTGGCAAATGTCTAACTAAAAGATCTCTCTCAAAACTTGTGGGAGTCCTGACTTATGTCCATCTTGGTGGGGCTCTCTAAGTACATACTATTAGGATGGGGATGGGGATGTGGATGGGGGATGGGATGTACGACGAAGGTAGTTCTTTCCGCTGCTGCCCGTAATAGCGCCTATTGACATGATACCTAGGCGTACAAGGTACGTATTTCGTACCCTTTTTTTTTCTTTTCCTTTTTCTTTTTTTCATCCCTCTTTTATATGGATTTTACGATGCCTATCTGCGGACCTACCTAGGCAGACTTTTAGGTGAGCAATGTGACGAAAAATTAGTACCTGTACGATAATTTGAAATATTGAAAATAAAGACATGGACTCGTCACATAAAAGTAACTGTGCAATGAAATAAAGTAAATATTTAAAAGCCGATACGGCCGGACTGAGTTGCAAATGATACTGAACGGGTGACGAATTCGAATCCGAGGTAGATGCGTACATGCATAAGTACAGTACGGTACCTAAGCCTAGGCTTTAGGTAAGATCTTTTACCTCGGCGGTTTATCCGGAGGTGCACCACCCAGACACTGTTCCGAGTTGGTTGAAAGAAGATTGAAGAAGCAGAGAACCTCAAAGTGATTGGGAAAGGCTTGGGCAGGGCCCAACATGGGTCTTGTGGGTCTTGTTCTTGCAACCCTGTCGGTGGGGTACCAAGATTTGCAACCCGTTTTCAGCCCGTTTGCGATTTTGCGTCCTTTCAATGTTCCCAATGTTCACAAGGTTCGCAAGGTTTTAACGTCTGGTGCCATGCAACGTTTGAAGATACAAGAGATACATTGGTACATTGGCACCTGTGGAATAGTGTGGGGACGGGATTGGCTGACAAACACCAACCAAAAAGGGAAAGGGTTGGAACTAGAGATGCAAGGACATTCAATCCCGCTATCCACTCTTACATAAAAGAGAACCTTGGATCGAAAAAAGTCTTTGACTCATTGACATTTTTGTTCAACATTCGAAAAAAAAAAAAAAAAAAAAGAAGAAGAAGAAGAAGAAGATTGCATGCCCCTTCTCTTTTCCCTCAGTTCCGTACCCGACAGGCCGGTCGGTCAACCCAATCAAGTAATACAATTCAAAAACTGGAATTCAATCCGTTTGGTAAATGATATTTATTCCCTACTTCCGCCGTGGATCGTGGGCACACTACATACATAGGAACCAGTTTACCAGTTGGCCAGTGTGTGTCCTACCGTCTACGACTTAAACATCGACCTGCATGGGACGTACCAGATGTACCCAATAACAATAAAAGGAGCCACAGGGTGTGCCTGAATTTGATTAGCTTGCAGCAACCCGTCTGCCGGCGGGGCCTGTGATCTGCCATGCATTATCAGGGCCAAGATTTATTATTCTCCCACAGAGCTTCAGCCAATAACTAACCTGGCAAGCCTATAGCTCTGGGATCTATCCAATACACTTTCTGTGATCTATCAAAGCTTCAGGAAAATCAAAGACGAATCCCTTCGAGACATCTGTCCAAGCGGCACATTTTGGGGTTACGATCACAAGTTCCGTGGCTCGAGAAGCAAATCAAGTCTATAGTTGAAAGCGCAAGTGTTAACCTAGGTAGGTAGGTGCCTAGGTATTGAGATCAGAAGATGTCCGAAATATTAGCACGGATACGGAATTTCGTCTGTGCCGCATAACTTTATATGCAATGTGTTGCGCAAAGCGCAGAGTTGATAGCAATGGATCCTTGCGTCCGTGTTTACCTAGGTAATTCATTACAAGATGCCGGGTCGACCCACGTAGTTCTAGAACTAAGGGTATTCTAGAATATATTTCGAAGCAGGTTCAGAGATAGACGGAACCATCAATATGTACGGATTTATGTATAGTGGAAATACTAGCGTTTATGATTTCCACGATTTGTCCTACCAAATATACTCGAGTCCTAACACAACCACATGAAATTACCACGACTTATTATCAATGCTTCGATGATGGGCACCAACCGGCTTCCAGCGTAACGTCTTCGGATATTTTCGATTTAAGCTTGTTCATTCGTTTATGTCATCTTGCTCCAACGGCACAAATCTGGGAAGACCGAAGTCGGTCCATGAGCCGGGTAGCACAACGGACAGCTGTCTTGAAGCATCGATGCCACCCTCATCTATGTACATAGCTTAATTCGTATTCTGACCCCAACTGCATTCCAGCACTTGCTACATCTTAAGCAGCCGGCAATTCATTGATATAGCTAGGTATGTGATATATCATAATGGGACATCAGTATTAAGCCGACCTTGGTTGACATCGCTGTAAAATACCGAATATTTCACGAGGAGATGAAGGGCAATATGCAGGTACCCATCTAGGGAGCAAGCATGAAATACCTTGTTTGCATGTGAGAGCATCTGAGACCTTCGGTTATCTTCAAATCCACCCAGTTCCCAGTATTTCCACTGCATAAGAAGCCTCAACGCATGGCTTGTTGAGGTGACTCTGTTTGATTCGTAAATCGTACAGGTGTGGTAATACATGTTTATGCCTATTCATGCATAGAGGGAGCTCCGAAGTGGACAAGCAACCCTATCCATGGATGCCAATCGCGCCAACGCCCAGGTAATGCAGAAGACGACCGAACCACCTTCGCCCGACGTCTACGCAACGACGGCAATTCCCATTGATTTGGCCTGGGTGATGACCAACTTGCAAAGACTTCGTAGAGGAAGGCCAGAGAGTCGCAACTCGGATTGCTTTATCTTCGCTATTTCGTAGACATGTTTTAAGGTGACGGTGCCTACTGTTTCGTGGCCGGGCCTGCTTGCTGCCTTCTTCTTTCCCTTCTTGCCTATAGGTAAATCTGCCGCGTTCTTGAGGAGCCAAGAGGCTTGCGGTGTCCGAACATCGAAGTGAAATGATCGGTCTGCTCGTACGGTTACTCGGGTTGGCATGGGCGTTCCTGGGAGTATATGTGCTGTCCGCGCATTGAATTCCTGAATATATGTGGTCAGTAATTCCAGCACATCATGGCCTAGGTGTGGAATTTGCCTTTACCTTACAGAAATCCATAGACTTCACACCTTTACTTCCAAGTGCGGGACCAACAGGAGGACTTGGAGAAGCTTTACCCGCTTCCACGATAAGCTTCACTATTTGGTCAGCGCCAGCTGCAGCTGAGCGAGCCTTAGACATATTGTAGCAATTGCGCGCGGTCAGTGAAGGGGACAGGCGAGTTGGTCGTCGACTCGAAATCTGGAGATCTGGATATCAAATCTTGAATATCCCCAAATTTTGCAGAAAGTCGAGAAAAATCGCACCAGCCACAATCCCAATGCGACTCGTGCGCCACATAATGTCACCTCACCTGCCACACCCTGCGCACCAGCCCACTCAGCTGCCCACTCCGAGCCTTCCCGGTTTCCATAAGGTTTATCAGGTGCCGAGATACCAGGGTACGAAATAAGGATATTGAAACGTGATTCGAGGACCCCGCCAAAAACGTCGAGAGCTTTGAGCTACTACGCTACTTCCCACTAATTAAGAACTTCTTTAACTCCATACTACATACAACTACAACTTACTCCGGATCACCGCTCTTTTCTCCTTTCTATGAAACCTATCTAACTTCTTCTGTTCTCTCAACCTTATCTATATCATCTATCTCTCCTACCTACCTAGATACCTATAGTTAATAACCTGAAAGATTGCACCTCCTAATCATGTTCAACTGGGCAAAGCAAACGTCAGCAGCACATCGTCCTTGATCACATTACCACGTGCCTCCGGCTAACTGATTTGCCTAGTTTGGCTAATGTCGTGGGAACGGAAGAGCCTATCTACGGGCCTTCGGCCATAAAGTCTGTCGCTGAAGATGCTAAGACCACGCCGTATACCGAGTTGAAGAGAACCGACCTAAAATGGGCGGCCATGGACTCGACCTGCGTCGAGACCCAGACCTTCTATTTCATGGCGGACAGTGGCAACCTAGCGTTTTGCCAGGTCATCTATAGCAACGTGGCGTATGAGTGTCTAGCCGCCCTGTTGCATCTCGATCTAGCTGACTTTCCGTGAAGCGGCATCCGCACGACTTGCCAGTTCAACTCAAAAATCTTCTTCGCCGACGCCTCGAAACCTATCCTATGGAGTTCGACACCTCTGAGTCATCATGAATTCAGCGAGGATAAAACCGGCTTCTATGCCACTGATTGCGCTTTGGAACTATCCGAGGACGGGATGACCTACACGATCAAGTCGATGAACGACCCCCAGGCTATTGTTAATCTTAGAGTGACGAGGGTGGCGCCGGGTTTTGTTGCTGGGAAAGATGGCAAGACCTTGTTTGGTACCGATCTATCCGATCCGTGGGGCAGCATGCGACACGCCTTTTGGCCGAGAGCTGTCGCTGAAGGAACCATCATGACAAAGGACGGGCCCGTCGACTTCAAAGGGAAGGCGTTCTATTCTCACGCTCTCCAGGGCATGAAACCCCACCACGCGGCAGCGCGGTGGAACTTTGTCAACTTCCAGGGTCCGACCTATTCCGCGATCATGATGGAGTTCACCACGCCACCATCGTACGGTGCTACCGTAGTTGACGTCGGCGGTATTGCTAAAGACGGCGAGATCATCACCGCCGGAACGACATGCGGCGCTAAGCACCTTAAGACGAAGCAAGATACGGAGAACGACTGGCCTGAGCCTACCGAGATTAAATTCACGTGGTCTGGCACTACGAAAGATGGAAAGGCTGTCGAGGCCGTCATTGAAGGTTCATTCGGGGACAGAGTTGATAGGATTGACGTCATGGCGGAAGTACCCGGGTTCGTCAAGAAGATCGTTGCTGGCGCTGCCGGAACCAAGCCGTACATATACCAGGTAGGTGAAAACGGAGAACCATTTGGGGTGCTGATTTCTAACTATGCGTATAGTTCTACCCGCACCAGCACAAGATCCCTACCGTGCTCAAACTCAAAATTGGAGACCAAGAGATCACTGAAGAGGGACGGCTGTTCAGTGAAGCAACCTTCATATCAGACATCGAGTGATCTTGTCATGGCTTAGGATGAAGCAGAGTATAGACGCCAAGCACTAATAACGGCTAAAATGAGCTAGGTAGGCAGAGCACAGCTAGCATCACATTTAGAATACGGACGCTTGGTTGAAGCATACTTCCTTGTAGAAAGGATCGACTGCGTTATAATTACTCACCTTCGGCCGGCATGCAGTCAGGATATTTCACCTGGATGACTTGGGCACATTGGAGTTCATAGAGACATATGATCACTCGCTAAGATCCAAATGAGTGAAGCAATAATCAAATCTCACTATTCGAAACCTTTTACTGTCTTTATAGGCTATAATGCTAAAGCTATTTTAACATAATATTCATTAGTTAGAGTAATATGCAGTAGGATGATATGTTATATTTTGGGGATATGTCAAGCTAATGATCGATTCATGTGTATGAGAATGAGCCAACCTAACATTTCGCAATAACTCAAACCTACCAACCAACGTTCCATCGTCGCATGTCACATTTTGTGGCGTTCCCGGTAACTAGGTAAGCTCAAACTTAAATTGATTGCCGTATCCGGCGTTTCCTCGACACTCGTATGTACGTATCTTAGGGATTACTAAAAATGACGGGCTATAAACTTCCAAAATCCTGCTCGATGTAACTAACCAAGCAACTGCGGCCACTCTCCATGTACCAACATGCATTGGAGTGGGATGATATATCTTATCGATATACTGTGGGCGCTTATCCAGGATTTGGCCCATTTCAAACGGCCAGTGGCCTACCCGCAGCTCGCATTCCCCCCCACATCGTCTACTTCCGCTCACTTCCGCCTCGCGCTACTTATCCCATCGTCTGCCTAGCCGCACTGCATTCACATTGTCACGAGAATTAAGCACGTTTGTTTTCAGCCTTCGACGTCGATACTTAGTCACGAACCTTCGAAAAAGCCACGAGGCAAACATGGCGGGAAAGGGTATTGCTCGAGGCGGTAAGGGAGGGAAAGGACTTGGCGGGAAAGGCGTATGCCGCTCTAATTTATTATGTCTTATACCTCTGTCCGTAGTTACGCGCATGCTGACTCGAGCTACCTGACACAGGGAATTAAGCGTCACCGGTGCGTCGCATACCGAATATTACATACCTGAGTACAAAAGCCATGGTCATAGCTTCTAATTGTTTATGCAGTAAGATTCTTCGCGACAATATTCAAGGAATCAGTAAGTAATCCAACTATCATGAGAAAGCTTCAGGACTCCCATCCCAGAATTCACAAGTGGCTAACCGTCAATCCTAATCGTCTAGCCAAGCCTGCTATCAGGTACGTTGTCGCTTAGAACATCCCCGCAACTCAATTCCACCTTAACTTCAAAATGCCATGTCATGTCATCCACGCTACCATTATCTCACTATGACAGGTAAAATCTAACTTTTTCAATGTAGACGACTGGCTCGTCGCGGGGGTGTCAAGCGTATCTCTGCCCAGATTTATGATGAGGTTCGCGTTGCCCTAAGAGCACGCCTTGAAAATGTATGATATGAGTCCTACAGAGCATTTCCCTTGTTACTATATATTAATTCGTCGGCAGATTATAAGAGACTGCGTCACTTACACGGAATACCGTCAACGAAAGACTGTCACGATTAACGATGTAAGTCTTGGGCCTCATAGTAGACCAATAAGCCTATCCATAACACTAATCATATTTCTTCATATTATAGGTACTGCATTCCCTGAGACGCATTGGTCGACCAATTTACGGGTTCGACGATGTGACTACAGGTCGTACCCAACCTAACAAGAAGAAGTAGCTCACTCGTATGCTTGTTTGACCCAAAGATGTAAGATCAGGCGTTGATGATGACGGAGTGGCTTGATAAATATGGGTGGTTAAGTTGCAATGTTGAAACACGGTTTTTACCACGATCTAGTAATGATACCCTATAGCTTGAGACTATTTAGCTTTTATTGAACGTCTTTTTCATGAAGAAACGATAGATTATTTATTTTGGCCGGAACTCTCTAAACGAACGGGGGTATTGATCAAGCACTGTAAAACAATGTAGCCGCCAGACGCCAACCAATCGATGCTGCCGACCTCTACCTGTGCCACTACCTCTACCTTTACTTCTACCTTGACCTCTACCTTGACCTCTACCTTGACCTCTACCTCTTAGAGTTTCCGTCTCCTCTTGCCGCCTTCCCATTCACCGAGAACCTTCTCTAGAGTCTTTGCCGCCCTTTGCTCGTCTTTTCTAAATGGCCTATTGAAGACCTCTGGTAGCACCATGGTGCTATTAGCATGCTCCTTCGCAAACCCGATCTCAGCGTCCTTGCCGCACTTCTCCCTCGTTATTTTAACGGCCTCGTGAAGCATATCGATGCCGACGCCCTTATTCCGGTACTTGAGCTTGACCGTCCACGCTCGGATTACGCCCTTGCCTCCTCTAAGCACAGAATTTCGGCTTCGCTTCTTGCCGGCTAAGCTCGGGTTTGGTTCGAGTCGCAACACCAAAGCACCAATCAGATCCTGCCCGAACCGCACGCCGATCACAGTATCTTCTTCATTGTACTCGGACACCATCCAATTCCACTTCATATTCTCAGCCACCTGGATATACTGTCCCGTATAATAGCGGATGGCGAGTAGGTAGGTCATAACGACACCGGAATGCAGCATTAGCGCTGTGCCGAGATCGCGTTTTACACGCCAGGACCATTGGTACGCGATACCGAGCGCTACAGTTAGGAGGGCTAATAAGTATGGGTGGAAAACTAAATGGTAAGAGGCTGATTGTCGCTGCTGAGCTACCGAGTCCGTCACCAAATTCAAAGCGTCCACTTTGTCGGATTCGCGATCCAGAATTCCAACAGATAGTGGAGGTAGATCATCTGGTACTGGATTGCTTGGCGGATCGATTGTCACGAGCGGCGACGGAGAAGGTGGCGGAAGCCGATTTGACGATGCGGGTTCCATATCTGGGGTCGACATGGCGGATGGGTTCACGACGAGGTTCGCCCGCAGGAAAAGAAAGAATGCTATTCGTGGAGGCCGTTGATCAGCTTTGTCGAGGCGAAAGAAAAATTATCCTCTCTCAGATGTCCGAATCGAATATCGAGTCTTGCTTCTCACCTAGTCCAATTCGTGCGAAAACTTTCGATATCAAAGTGCGAGGTGAAAAGTTACACCATGTCACTCATGGAATCCACGGAATGAGATGGTGAAGATTGAACTTTCAATTCAAGATCAAAAGAAGAGCGAGGCACACGACGACGTCAGGTACAAACTAATGATCGATAGATTATAAGGGAAATACTATCCTCCACTTACCAGTGCTAGTCCTTAGACCTGGTACCGCATTCATTTTGTCCATGACAGAGCCAGGCCCATAGCAGGCATTCAAGTCCAACTCTCGTACCACGTGCGCCATCTTGACGTTGTGTGTGGATAGCCAGTTTTGCGCCGGGCAATTAAATTTTTCGGTTGGTGTCTCTCGTTAAAATAAATACAAGTGCTTGGTATAGCGATTAATAATGTCGTAATTTTTACCGGCTGCTTGGGACTCCAGGGTCTCAGACGCTTCTGGACCCTGAAAAAAATAATTAAACCAAAAATAATGATAAAAGAGCTACCTAGCTTAGGTACTTTGGCTCCAAGCTCTAAGCGACAGCTCAGAAATGGTGGGGGTTGGATCGATTATATTGATGACGACAACCTCAAGCAAAAAAATAAATAATAGGTTACGGGGAGAAAAGGATGGGATGGAATGGAATGAAGGGAATGGGCAATGCGAAGAAGATCAGGATAAAACGCTAGAAATATGATTTACAAAGGGTGCAGACTTGCAGTCTTGGCTGGAATGCTTGCTTATATGGGATGTATGGGATGTCCAAGATAGTTCGCAGATAAACCAAGAGCCGTTTCCGTTTCCTATAAGCACCCGCAGCACAGGTGATGACATCGTCCCGCGGGGAACGCTCGTTACCAGTCGATCATCCGGTGGTTATCTGATAAGAGGTGCGTAGACGAATAAGATCGTCGGAAAGCAACTATAGACAACGCCACTATACGCTTGTCGCAAAGCCCAAATCCTGTCTAAGCGATTATCGTCGACTTGGGTGGCTGCCCTCGTGGGATAGAGCGCACCAGAACCATGGGTCGTGAGCAATTTTCCTCATGTTATACAGCCGTCTTGAGACGAAAGCTGTCGAAACTAGAGGGGGCCCAGACCATCCCTTGCTAAGCTGCTAAGTTTTAGACTGGTTGGTGTGTGCCAGGCCGTCGTAGACCGCGCCATCCAATCCGCTAACAACTTAGGACCCATCCCCATCTGTCTGAGTATCGACATCTTGTCGATCACGCTCCAGATCGCCAAAATGGGGGGAATGCCTGTTGGTCACGCAGATCAATGGACATTCCCCGGCCTTCGATTTGAAGCTGGCGAGAGTTGTCGGGATCGTTCATGTGCTCCTGTTCGTGGGGTGGAACAAAGCTTGGAAGTTGAATCTGATCCTATAAGATCCCATGGGATCTCCGTATGTAGGCGATAGGAAACAGTCTTACCCCGGCACAAGCGCGGGGTGTCGAGGTAGCAAGCAGACAAGCCAGACAGGGTCAGACTTGCGTCTCTTGAAACGTCGAACGCGTAATGTTTGGTAGCGAATAAACTCGAGACCAACAAAAACCACTTTTTCTCCGTAGGAGCCTTAGTGCGCCATCGATCAACAAATCAACTTACCTTAGGTAGGTAGGGACGGTAAAGTAGTGTATAGGAAAATTGCGCAATTGGTGTTGCGAAAGCATTCGATGGGAATACCACATATGTAGTAGACAGGTCGGATGAGATCCAATGATATGACGGACATTGTCAGGACGGATCCGCCGCATTACATACTGCGTAGTCTACATAGTCTGCGCAGTATATGCACTCGGGCACCGCTGCGTGTGAATTGATGCAACGTAAAGTCCGATTTGGGAGACTTGCTGGTCCCTTAGTGACGCAATGAAAGCTACGCTGAATCAAGACTCGGTAGATATTTAAGCGCATGCCGTGCAGAGGACTTCTGCCATCTTAAAAGCATCGAACCTGGAATCATTCTTCTCAATATATGTAAGTTTTTAGTAAAGAAGGGCGAAGATAATGAGGTGGTCCAAAAATACGCATGCCGACGAGACAACATACGATGTATGTTTTCAAAATGTTATCATTGAAAGCTCCAGCCGGCAGTTTAGTAAAGTCGTTTCATGTTTCGTATCGAGATCTTGCGTGAAACGAGAAAATGTCATTATCCATTATTATCGAATAAATGAAGCAAGGTCTAGGAACGCCAAGCCCAAAGTTCAGAAAGTCCTACTTATGTAATCAAGTGCACATGACATTGAATTTCAAGTCCTAAATTCCCTATCCCAGATTCCCGGAGAGCACAGCCACTGGAGTCGCCGCCACACATAGCCCTAAACTAGCCACGCAGAGCCAAGACAGAGCCACAAGGTTCAGGGGTCACGTCCTCGGTCCTTGATCCCGCAAATTGATCCAAGCTTCTAAGACAAAAATTCCCAAAATGATTTTTATCCCGACAAACCCCATACCGCCCATGCCAACCCATGCAATCCATGTCAGCGAAGTCATGCTCCCAGCCCTACAAGGCGACAGATCTTCTCACGACATCATAAGCCACAACGGCACAGCATCCGTGGTATATTTTATTCTATTTTATTTTATATTATTTTATTCCATGTGGCTTTACCAGAGCATCATTTGGTAACGCGAAATACTTATCTAGATCAATTCACCATATTCATCTCCATCTGGCGGAATTACGACATTGCGCGTTGGCCGAGCCCATTTGCTATTTACTAAGCGAGTACTACTGCTCCATGCCTGCTCGCAATGGCGTGTCCGAAAGCACGACAAGATCAAATTGGGAAGAATAGCGCATATCACAAAAGATGCAAACCGCCCGCAAGTGGTCCCCGGTAAGATGTGCTACTGTGATGCCGTGATCTCGACTTCTTGTTCGGGCCCTCTCCGTTCAGGCAGATCAGGCGTGTCCGAGTTATGCTTTGAATGCAAAAGCACTATACGCCCGAAAGCGAAGTAGTAATCTCGCAAAGTCGCAAGTCGCAAGACGACTATGCAGTCGAGCTTGAAAATTCGAGCAATTCGAGTAGCGTCGAGCTTTAGCTCTATCCCTTTGCAGATGTCTCTTTTCCTGCTGCGCCTCTGATTGGGTGACGCCCGAGTCCTGCAGTCAGCGAGCAATTCCCACTCAGCTGGCTTTTGCATATGCTCGCACAAGGCGTAATTTGGGGTCCTTTCTGCCTTGTTGCCTGCGTACTTCACCGAGTCGGATTTTGGACCCCAACTCCATCGCTTGCGTTCTTATGCAGCCCTGTGAGCCGCGAACGGTAAGTTAAACGCACTGCCGATAGTAATTACAAGGGCATGCTGGAGGGAGCCTGTCCAGTAGTCACCAATGGCTGGATCTGCTCTTATTAGTCCGCAGTCGTTACCGCTGGTCCTCCAGGTCCTAGGGTACAAGTACACCTGCACCTGCATCAATGCTAAAAAGTCCTACATCGTCATATTCAGAGTGATAGATTATTTTCTAGATCTTTCAAAATAAAGTCATGGATCGGTGGCGATCCACTGGTGCCCCGACCTCTTCCATTTCCTTCGAGCATTAGTAGGTTATAGACCCAGCCCAAACTTCTCTTACAGCAATGGATCCGAAAAAGAGCCTTGCCACTACCGAGCCGGCCTCTGTTGATGCTGCTCTATTTGACTTAGACCCGCCGGTCGGGCGGCGCGTAGAAGATCCTCAGGCATCTTCTTCTATCCACCCAAGACGGCGGTCACAATCGAGTCTACGATCGGGATCCAACCCACGGGCGCCTTCGCCATGCGCGTGAGTAGCTAGCACTATAACTTCAACATAGTTCTGAGCATACTAACTTTCCAAGGACACGAGAGGTTCCCGGGGAGGATTGTGCGCTGCAGAGATTTATAGTATGGGCCGCCGTTAAACGAAACAAGTCTCCCCGAATAGTACCCAACGATCGCCTAAGATGCCCTCTTGTCTTGTGTGGAGAACAGTTCGACGACCATGAAACGATGCTAAGGCACTTGATCAAGTGCCAACATCTCAAGACCGGTGAATATTTGTGCTACGACTGCATGAAAGTTGAGCGATTCAACGATGAAAAATGCCGATGTTGTCTAGGCCATCCGACTAAACGAAGGCGGATTATGAACTTGGCAAGGAACTTCTTTTCGAATATTGGTAATAGATCACGAAGGACCACGTCCCAATCTAACTTTCAAGAAGACATTTCCATGCCGCCACCCAGTTACGATTCTCTCGTGATCGACCTTGAAGAAATCAGCCAGCAACAGCAACGACAACAACAAGAACAGGAACAAGACCACCAACAACACCAACTACATCCCCCTCAACCCCAAATTGAGTTAAATGGAAATGAGATACACGAGTTGGACTCGATGCAAATGTCACCAACAGCTCAACTCGACTCCGTCAACTACGACACGCGAAATGCAGATATTCCCATGACTTTAGATCAACACGATGGTATGTTAGGGGTTGTGGCACCTCAACAAGTGACTACGTTCCCACAACGCGCATGGCCCGTAACACGAAATATTGACAAAGACGAGTCTATGCCCCCGCCCAATTCAATATCCTCGAATTCGGGTAGCCGTCGCCCTTCTCTAGCCTTGGATACTCACATAGACCATTACAGGAGCGTTCCTCGCTCGAAGCACCTCTCTCCGAGCTCATCACTTCGATCAACCGGAAGTTCGCAGAACATATCGCCGATTACCCCGTGGAGCGCAAGTTCCGGTGGATCTGGAGCTTGGACGATGTGCTCTGGTATAGATACTGCGATGACATCGCCAATAACCCCCTTAAGCTCGGACGGTCCTCCATTTGATGCTTTAGCATCATCAAAGGCTACTACCAAAATACCAGCAGATGATTGCGACTATATGATCGGCAACATGTCTGAACTGCCTGGCGATGACTCACTGTCCATACCACGTGGCCTATCCGATCCATTGTTCTTCTCTTTTGATCCCAAGGATAACTACTCCTGGATGCCATCCGTGAATACAGAGATTTCGCTTGCTACGTCGGTTAATATGGTGTTCACGGATACCGACTCCAAATCCGCGAACGTACCATCTAGATTCGTCGAGTCTCCTAGTCGTGGGCCCGATACTAGGGCCCTTGTACAATCATCCTGGGATGCCTTGGAAGAGCATGTATCGTCTTCGGTATCGAAGCTGGCACATATTAAGGGGAACCCACTGGTCGAAAGACTTCTAACGCAGTCGTCGAAAGATATAGCATTAAGTGGCCTTTCAAGTCTAAGGAATGTGCTTCAGGGCAACAATCCCACGGACCCACTCGACTACGTCTGCTTCGTTCACCTTATCTACGCCTTCTCGCTCGTAATCCACGAAAACGAGGTCGCAGCTCGTAGTGGTTTGCTATACCAACAAGCAATGGCCTACCGACACTTCATTGACCCATCACAGGCCGGATATTATACGCAGATTGCGACAATTATATGGCAGCCAACTGCAGCTGGTCAATCATCAACCCAGAGGACCTTCTTACCTGAGCCATCTAGTAGCAAGGGCAAAGAGCGTGAGCATCGCACAAGTCCAAGGATCAACATAGAGACCGATCCTCTCGTAGCCGTGGGACAGAACTTTCTCGATGGTAAGCTACGCTCCTATGTTTTCGATATACAACTCCGCTAATAGCCATAGACATTGAACACTCTGTCATAAGCAGTAGCTCAGAAAGACCCATTGAAGTGAATGCATCCGAACTCTGGTCTACACACCTAATCGATTTCCCGCCGGTTCCATCACACGATAGTCCCTTTACAATCACAGTCGAATATATTATTCAGTGTCTGGAGCTAAAATTTTCACACTCCAAAACACTGTCGCTGAGACTCGGGGAGATTGGACGAAGGGTGCGTGCTGGCCACATTACCAGCGTCCGTAAGCTCGAACTCGCAATATTGCAAGCTGGCAAGGTAAGTTCCCCCTTAATCTGTAGTGACATATCAGCTTTCAAGGCGAAAGATATGGTCATCCCTTTGCTCAAGATTCGATTTATTTTTAAAGCAAAGGCTGACAATGAAAATCGTAGAATTCTTTGGGAACCTCCGAAATTTTCGACGAATTTATTCCTCACGTTAGGGGACTTTGCAATCCTATTTACTCGGAACAGGGATATTCCACCAGGGCAAGATATCAGGTTCTAGCAGTATCACTGGTAGAAACTTTGATTCAAAGCATTGCGTCCGATCCACAAAGCGCGCAGGAGTCTAGCTCATTTCCATATGGCGAATTTCTCGAGAATCTTCACGAAACTTTCGATCCCAGCAACGACGACTTCCTCGTCCCTTTAGGCACAGGCGCCTCAGGCCAGGCAGATATTCCAGCCACCCGCAGCTTTGACCCAGTGGTTGACCCCATTCATCTTCAAGGTATCAATAGCCGGCAACCGACCACGACCTCAACGTCCTTCCCTTCACCCGTGTCTCATGCCAGCACACCCAATAGCTCCTTCGCCGCCTCGCCTAATCTTTCATTACCGATTATTCCGGGAGCCCCTCCAAAGCCTTCAACGCCAAATCATAACACGGCAAGCCCAAAATCTATGTCGTCTACAATTCAGAAAGTAGAGGCGAACGACTGTTGCGAAATCTGCGGATATCGCCCTAAGGGCGACCCGCAATGGTTCAAGGGAAGCATGGCAAAGCATAAGAAAATGCAGCACTCGACAGGGCCACCGATTATTTACAAGTGCCCCTATCCTGGCTGCACCAGCCAGTACAAGAATCGCCAGGACAATCTGCGTCAGCACCAGATAGAGAAAAACCACTGGGTTGGGGATGAAGCGTCTAGGAGGCCTAGCAAAAGGGCGAAAACTTCACCAAGCTAGGTGCATTGACAACACGAAAAATACATATGAAGAGGATATGACTATATACAACGACGGGTATTTTGCATTAGCTAGGTGTTTGGATTTGATATTCTAGGCGGCGGCCTTTTGCAACTTCACTTCTCCAAATAGCCTTCATTACCTCTCTACATTTTATACGACTTGGATAGGAGTTTAGGACAGGAGACTAGAGATACCACCAAGTTTATAGTAGAGATAGAATTAGGCTCGAGAATGCCTTTAGTAACTTATATAACTACAGCTAGTCTGGATATATACAGAATCCATTAACCTCTTCCTCTAAAGTATTACTCTACATCGCCTAAAAAATAATTTGATGCCTTCAGCAGACGTCGCTCAAATCGTCTTCCATACGAAACCTTCAAGGCCTCAGCACTTTGTAAAAACAATGCACGTAAGCCGGAATAGCTTCCGAACAGGAGTGAGATTGGAGGCCCAACCGTCTAACCCCATCATGATAGGAGATGGGAAAATCTACGAGTCGAGGGGGGAAGGCAAGGGTATAATTGACTGTTCATTACACAATCGACCACTCAGAGACTTAGAGTAATTACACTTACACGGCTAGGGCTGAGAACCCTGCTCCACGCTACGCTGTTGGGAGGCATTCGGACAACGCCGTGAGAGGGGGCATGCAACATCCCAACATATAAGGGGACTGATCCATCCCATTAGAAGCAAATGGAAGCAAAGAAAGGAAAGAGATAAGGGGAGAGAGAAGGGGAAGAAAAATTGCCGAATCCTCCAGGAAGCAGCTTCCGCGTACGTAAGCCCCCTTGGTGTGCGTGTGTGTGCATGTATGTGCTAGGTAAGATGTTTTTTTCGTCTATCCTCCCCCCACTGGGTAACCCTAATTAATATATCTCCGGTCAGCCTTACGGAAGCGTGAATTCCTGAAGGAGCGGCGCGATGCTACCTCGGCGGACGCTAGCGACGTAGGTAATCTGATCTGATCGTGAGGGCCAGCCCTACAACTCGCGACGTAATTGGCGATGGCAAATTGATGACGGCTTCGATAACCGGGATGGAAGACTTGGTATGATGGTTGAAGAGCATGGGTCCTGTGCTGCCGTGAAGAGGGCCCCCGGGAGAAATAGGAGAATGTGTTGGAAGGGGATAGAGGCGGAGGCCTGCTGTTGGGGAGACATGAGTTTCATATTCAGGGACAGATGGTCTGGTTTACGTTCTATATGGCTCTTCGAGCATTGGGGGTCAAGCTTGATTTTCTTGGTGCCGTTCTACGTTACCTTTGGGCCGCTGGGTATGCAGCCGGGGTGCCGTGGATTCAACTTGGAACATCTTGTGGGGTTGCTAAGTGGCCGGTTAATACGACTGGTTAACTGCATCGCTCGTAAACCATTCGCTACGAAATTTCTGCAATAATTAATATAGTTATAGGCTATGATTAAAATTGCCACTGAGTAATATTTCGAGAAAGGACTCGATGTAAAAGATCATAAGCTCACACTTGGGTATATGTCCTCGAAACGCCGTCATAACCACAAATTCGTAGAACTGCCTGTTCGTATTCTCGCCTGGTATACCTAGAGGTAGACAAGAAATGTCCTCAACTTATCACTTACTTCCTTCGCCGGTGCCGGCTACGTAGCTACCGTCATGTTCGAATAACGCTTGTTAAAGCCATTCAATGACGCTGCCTTGCCAAATGTATGGATCGGGATGAATCCGTACAATAGGATCTGTGGTTTGTCAGTCACCGGAGAGTTCAAAGGGGCTTGCTACTTTCTGAACTTACTTCTGAACCCAACTTTGTAGGCGTACCCGAGGTCAATGACCCAATGTTCCCAGCGGATCAAACCAGGTTTCAAGGCATGCTTGAACTCGAAGTAACTAAACTAAGGGGTTGTTAGTAGCAGTATAACGACTTACTTAGTTAAAGAACCCTACCTTCTCTGAAAGCTTCTCATAGTCTTCTAGTTCGTACGACCATAAGTTACGCCCCGTGACGTTAGAAATCTTGAACATGATCTGCAGGCGGACGAGAGAATTCCGCTCGGACCAGGCGTTGAGCACGTCCTGTAGAAATTCGAGCCAAACCTTTCCGCTTCTGACATATGCGTTCTCGCCGAGCGGGATTTTGATTTGTACGAATCGGAGGTTCTGCAAGGTAGACTTGCTAATAAAGTTGAGTAAGGAGAGGGGTGCCGGATTACCCATGATCCACGGTGGGATGCGATCGATAACGAAGGGCTGAAGGTAGAGAAGGCTTAGTGCTTCTCGCGTTATCTGCTTGCAGAGGAGCAGAATAGTGGGAGTTCTAAGGGCGAATTTGGAAGAACGCGAGATTTTAGGGTTAGTAGAGCGTGGTCGTAGCTCAATCTTGGAGATAGCTTTCTCTCTCTGGTCGTAGTAATAGTCGTATAAGCTTCGGCACGAGGGGTAGTCAATAGCATATTGATATATGCTATTACGTATCTCAGGAGGAAAGCTTGTAAGGAAGGAGTAATATGGTTGATGGGAGTTTCGGCATGGCTCCGGATCTATTGCGGGGCTGTTGAAGAGGAATGCCGGAAGGGAAGCCAAGGCCGAAGTTCGATCGGCCTCTGAAATGTGGAGTATCACGGGTCTCGGAGACGGCATCTCAGCAATGAACTTAGCCCGGGCGACCGGATCTCTAGATGCCTTCAATACTTTGTGGCGGCCTCGATGTTGTATGGCCCTCCAATCATCGAGTCTCCTGCGGTTTTCATCCTTAGCCATGGTGCTGGCGAGCCGGAAGGTTGGTGTCAGCTACAGCGGCCACAAGGCTATGTCTCAATAAAAGCCGGGATAAGGTAGCCAGGCTGCTGGGAATCAATAATGGCGACACCTAACCACATCACACCATCCGTGCCTTAGCTTGGGCGGAAGATGGTATGTTGATATTTCGATACTAACTGTTATCTCAGAAAATAAAGCTGAGGCCCGATTAGTGGCGTCCGAGTTGAACCCGATCAACAGCCAGCCTCACTTTAACTAGCCACTGTGGTACGTACAACAAACAGTCAAGTACATACAGTACAGATCGGTACGGTTTGTAATTTAAAGTTTACCTTAGTACCCAAGTACCTAGGAGGTATGTATGCATTCTGATCAGGTGCACATGTGCCCAAGCTCAGCTCAACTCAAGTTAAAAATATGATTCCAGCTGCGGATGAGTCTTCAAATTATGAAATAGCACATGGGAGTTGTAACTACCTCTATATATGTGTGTACTCAAGAATAAACATTTGATTTAAGTAGGTACCTAGCAGTTGCTCAATTTTTAAAAAGGTGAAAGGCCACATAAAGTATGAGTAATGTTTAATCCTCGATACTAGTACCATCTATCAACATCTTACAAGGCTGAGGAAACAAACGGAAAAGCCAAAGAGCGAAGAAGGACCGGGCATAGCTGCGTTTCCCTGACATTTTTATTGCCTAAATTTTTCAATGTAGCATGCGGGTATGCACAGGACAGATGTGTGGACATGATTAGGCACATTCGCAGCAATTTCGACAAGTCGTTTTTGACTACATGCCTGTGCATGTTCAATGGTCAATCTACACGTCTAGAAATACAGTACATATAGTGATACGCGTCTGTTACACTTAGACCGCAAGTGAGTTAATAACCGATTTAAACCAATGACATCGATGTGTATGGACTCCATGGATTGATGTACGTGTATGCAGCAAACAGCAGGCCGGTACCTATGGCCCTTAAGAGGAGACACGAGACATATCAGCTGGTACTTCGGTCCCTAAAAACCTAAGGTTCAAAATTAGTAATATGTTAATTATAAGAAAAGGTTTAAGCTTCAGAAAAGCTTGTTCAAGCAATATATCTAATATTAAGAATTGTTTATTCCGAATGTTATTTTTACTACATACCTCCAGGGCTATTACGAAGTTGGATGTATATGCTCATTAATAGGGGAAAATTCATTATTAGCGGTCCCTACTTAGGTAGGTGTGTACAGTGTAGGTCACAGTTACTCATCCATCAGCTTGCACTAGGTACACCAAGTACAACGTACAACAGTACCCGCTGTTTAAAAATACCTACCAGTAAAGTTTAGGTGCTGGGTCAGATCCTTACGTGTACACTCATCATGTATTTTAAGGTACAAGTGATGACTGTTTTCTGCTAGCTAAATGAACAAGTTGTCATGGTCATATCGGGGCCCCGGACCTGGGTCAAGTTGGAAATGTGTGCAGGTGCGCTACAAAGTTGTGCTGTCTTTCTTGGCGAAGGCAGTTGCATTTCGTTGCATTTCTCACCCTCCCCCCGACGAAAAACCCCTCCGTCGTTTCCTCGATTTCTTTTTTCCTGCCTTAAGACTGAACACACTTAACTCGGTTCAGCTTAGTGCATTTCTACTTTCTACAAGAAAAGGTAGATCGATCTTTTTAACACACTCCATCACACTTCCTAGTCTTCCCGTCCACCGTCTTCCCACCAAGTTTCCCACACACACACAAACAGCGCGTGCTGGCTGTTGAGACCCGAAATCCACATCCAATCCACACACACGTCGGTTTCTCTTCAACCACACCCTCGTCTGTTCCATCTGTTTCCCACCCTGGCTGCCCTGTTCCCTTGTTTAAGCCCTGGCGAGCCTTGGTGAGCCTTATCATGTTGACCGTGTCGTGATATTTTCACACCCGCCACATTTATTCCCCCTACATTATCTTAACGACCTTACATATTGTATCTGCCATTACCGGCCAGGGTTGACGGGTTGACATCACATCGTGCCCATCCCAGCTTCTAGCTTGCTAGTGCTAGGCTCACTGTCGTTGTATTCTGGGTCCCCCTCTGACAATCTTCCTTTCGCCTTCTGTTCTTTTTAGTCGATAGCGTTTGTAGTCTTTTATTTCCCGATTCCCGCCTCCTGTTTTCCTTTCCTCCCCTCCGTCATGTCCGCCTTGGGCCAGGCCGGGTCCAATTCCCATACCCATCCGGGCCTGACCTTCCCTCAGGTCAACAGTCTCAGACGTGGATATCAATCCTCACACTCGTCTACGCCGCCTAAACCTTCTCCGACGCCGCAGCAACACCAATCTCCATACCAAGCTACTCAGTATACTCCTCAGCAACCTCCACAGGCCGCCTATGCACAGCATATCTTCCAGAGCACTACTCCGTCTCCGGTCCCTAACATTGCCAGCATACCAAATCTCTCGAATCTACCAAATGGCAACTCGAGGCATACCCCGGCCCAGGCTGCTCAGCATGCCCAAGCTACCGCGCAGGCCGTCCGCCAGGTTCAGCAGCAGCAACAGCAGCAGCAGCATCAGCACTCGCATCACAATCCGCATCAGCACCCTCAGCACCAACGCGGAAGCCAGCAACGTCAAATGCAGTCTCAACCGGGCCCTTCTCCCTCAATGGCATATCTCCAACAGGCCATGAACCCGTCTGTCCAATCCGTCCAACACGTCCCGCAAACGGTGCCTCAGCCAGTACAGATCCCGCATACTCAGTCGATACCTCAGCAAGTTCAACCTGTCCAGTCGCAGACCATCCAACAAGTCCCACCACCTCAGCCTGTTCAACCGAGCGATAGTAACTTGATATCTCCCAATCCTCCGCATCATCAACCTCATCCACAAGCTCACCCACAGGCCCACCAGCAGGCACATCAACAGCCGCATCCCCAATCGCTTCCCCAAGTCCATCAGCAACCGCCGCCATTACAACCTCAACCGACTCCGCAGCCGCAAAGCCAGCCGCCGCCAGCTCCTCGACCAGAACCAAACGTGCCGCCGCCGGAATCGCATCATGATGATATGGATTTAGATAGCCAGGCAGATTCGGGAGAAGGGGATAGCCATATTTCGCCTAAGCTCATCGAAGGCACACCTTTCGTCCCGAGAACGCCAATGGGTGTAATGATGTCCGCTCCTCCCGAGGGAGGTAGCTTTCCTAGTCTTGATGCTGTCCACAAGCATGTGCTAGCGTATTGCACGTCAGTAGGATACGCCGTAGTGATCGGGCGATCGAAGAAGACCGTACCAGGGTTGAAGAAGGTTCTCTTTGTCTGTGACCGTGCTGGGAAACCTCCAAGTCGGGTCAGTCCTGAGCATAGGAAACGAAAAACGTCCTCTCGAAAATGTAACTGCCAGTTCGGATTCTTCGCTATCGAACAAAGAACACAGTGGACGATTCGTTATCGTCCGGATCAATCCCATCTTCATCATAACCATGGTCCTAGTGAGAGCCCACTTCTACATCCTGCTGCGAGGAAGTTGGATAGTGAGATGGTGGCCGCCGTGAAAAATCTCAAAGAGTCTGGTAGGTTCGGTCCGAGAGCCGCGATGAGATGATATATTGACGCCTATAGGTATTGGAGTCACCCAAACTTTAGAGATATTGCAGCAGCAAAACCCTCACGTCCCCCTACTCCCTAGGGATATTTATAATGCGCGTGCTGCCATAAATAGAAATCCGCAAAAGGTTGAGGCAGGCATCGCTGAACAGCGACCAGCGATATACAGCAAACCTCCTCCATCTGCCGAGGAACGCATACGATCAGACCTTCGAAGGGAACTTGCTCGAGCTAAGGAGGAATTGGCCAAGGTTAAGGATGAAAGTAAAAAGGAGTTGGACGAGTTGAAGGAGAAGTTACGCGAGAAAGATAAAATTATTGAGAAGTTTGAGATGTTTATCGACATATGCAATCAGCGGGTTATGGTTCAGAGGGAGAGACTGAACGATACTGGTGAGAGCAATGGTGGAGCAAACGGTCCGAACAATTAAAGGGGTCTATGGGATGCATCATTAAAAGGGTTTCCAAAAAGACGAGACGTGCGAGGACCGGGTCTGGTTTATTCAAGGGAAGCATAGGCGTCTCGAGGGCTACGACTGGAACTGATGGCATACAATGGGGTCTGGAGTTTTATTTACAAGGTTACGGTTCACCCGCGGAAGGATTTAACGGAATGTCAACTTCGCATCTGACCTTACGATTTGGCACGGAGAGGTTTTGCTATCTACTGGAAAACGGAAAATATAGACTTGGGGTTTTGTTCATGTTCAGCGGATTCAATGAAGTGAATTCTCGGGGTAGTACTACTATTGAGGACCATGGCTTACATCGTATGATGCGTACTATTCGAATTATCGGGGCTATAAACGATGCTTTCGTTCAGCTAAGCCTTTTGCGGTTGTAGAACATGGGACAACATTGCATATTCTTCCTGTAAGTAAGCGTAAGGGAAACATTATTCATCAAGAATCAAGATTGTAAATTGCATCTAGCTCTAAGTTGACAATAGAAGCCTTAAATTTAATATTTGGTCTTGTGGGATGCTGACTGGCTGTTAACTAAATCAAGCTGATTGATGTCCCATGCTGAATGAGCGCCATTATACCTCTATACATAGCAGTAATAAGTATCACAGAGGCAAAAGGCCTTGCATGTCTTATCCTATTAATATTTTAATATTATTCATAGGTACCGAAAAATCCATGGGAAGTCATAGATACTGTACTTGAAAACTTTATGCATATCTAAAACCCTTATTATAGAATATGTTAGTGTTGAGACGTTGCTAAATCCATATATAGACCTCTACTAATAAGATATTAATAGACTAGGCCATTAAAAGAACCGACGAGACATCTGGGTTAGGTTTAATCAACTAGGTCAATATGTGAGGAATCTAACGTTGAAAATGTATATCCCGAAGCCAGGCAGAGTCAACTATAGACAGGGGTCAACTTCTCAGTTAAGAACACGGGCTACCCAAGCAGAAAGGTCTGCCTTCAGAGGTTAACGTAAATGGATATTAACATCTCCAAGACTACTTACTTACTAGCCTAACTCTGGCAATGCTTGATGTGATTTTTGGTACCATAGGCATGCATGATCGTATGCATTAGGCGTTGATATCCCACATACTAATACTCTAGCATACTAGGTAAGACATGATTCGTCCATTCCCTTATTAGATTGTTTTTGAACAATCCATCATACTGGCAAAGAAGCATCCGTAGATAGTATAGGGGTTTCGGATAATAGCATGCACCTGAATAGGAATGAATAAAATGACTAATATTAAGAGATACCTAGCTCTGTATCGAACGGTGCCCAGTGTCGAACTAATCCTGAGCTACCGGTAGACAGACTAGGACGATATCTTGACATGTTCCCCCACGACTATTGTTGTACTAAGAAGGACTAGATATTTAGGCTTCTTTAGATTTACAGCTGTACGTCGATAATGGAGAGCAGTTAAAAACGGTGAACCTAATACATATACATCATACCTGTCTATGTACCTTACCTAAGCTTTGAGAACCTGTTCGATCACTTGGTTGGAAAAATGATGCAAGACATAATGATGTTTGGTACTGATGAAACAGGGGCTTCACCCATCAAAGAAATTTAGGCACGATGAGAAAGAAGATTAATTGGATTGATGTCAGGGGTTCTGAGAACACATTTAGGTGGCCCAAGCATCTCTAGCATGTGGGTATGTAGCATAAGTGGACCATTCGTCGTGGCATTCCGTCGCTAGCCCCACGTTTGATCAACAATATGGCCAATTAAAGGCCGTGGTGATTAGATACGTAAATTATCCCCACATGTATTCTGCATTAGCAGTCGCGACCCCGTTGGTGCACTTCGCGTGAAATGTGAAATGTAAAATGACTGGTGACTGCCCGTAACCTCAGAACTTCAGAAAAGTTATCCCTTCTTTTTGTACTTGTGTATTACCATCACCCCCCAAAACGAACACATCGACGATACAGGTCGGGAAACACGCCGTGGCAACGTTCCTCTACGGTTCTCACGCTCATTTTCGCCTACGTCCTTTCTTACTACGACCTATCTAATTCGCATAACGTTCCTGTAGTCGCTATTAGGAGCTCCGTTTCTCCTGAAATCCGGTATCGTTCCCTACTATTCTGAGAGATGCGACCGACCCTGTAAAATTCGATCAAGCCTTCAAGTGTTATCGCCACGATGGAGGCCGTGGCTTCTCCTTTGGGCCTGCAAGGTCCTGCTACGAACGGCATATCGCCCTCGTCATTCATTACCATCGATCCGGCTTTGGTGGTAGACTATCTGGCCTCCGTGGTCACTATCGCTCTCGGAGCCACTCGAGATGAGCTCGAGCGCCCCGATAATCTCCTCTCCAAAGATAACTATGCCGACACCATACAGCGATGTAGTCGCTTTGCGACCGATGCCCAGGTCGCTCTGTATGTTCAAAAGGATGCCAAACCATCGGGTGACATGCCCGATGGCCCAGTTGATGATGGTATGCAGCTACTACAACATGTCAACCTTAGAAAAGCCTAGCTTTGCTAACACCTATTTTCTAGTCCCCATGTCGTACACTTACACAATCACTTCCGAGATATCTTCCTCGCCGACTACGATAGCTTATCTTGCACTGCTGAAACGTCCTCAAGCGATCGACCCGTCGCTGCCGCTAACCTCGCAGATCCAGATACAAACGCTGCCTGGCACTGCTTCACTTACTAGTCTCGTCAGTGAACAAGGTCCGACTGCCTCTCCCTTCGAGATACTTCATTCTATTCTTCACAATGCGCTGGCGCCATACTTCGATGCCAACACCAAGACCTCGCAGGTTGCAAATGGCGCGAGGAATCGGGCAGACGTGGATGCAAAGACGGGTATTCCTGTAACGAAGAAGCGCATGACGGAGCTGGAGCTGAGTTTACTTCACCTCCAGCAAAATGTCGAGATTCCCGAGCTGTCTCTCTCGTTTCATCCCGTCGTCCAGGGTGCCTTAGAAGATGCTGTCGCACGCAATGTGCGACCTAGTACCGATATGATACCCGCCAACCTTCTCTCTGATAGTACTTTCATGAACAATTTACAGTCGACCGTAAACAGCTGGATTAAGTCGATACAGACCATCACGAAACTCACCCGTGACCCCGTAACGAGAACTGCGACGCAGGAAATCAACTTCTGGCTGTCCATGGAGTCTGCGCTGGAAGGCATTGAGACTCAGCTGAGGAGCGAAGGAGTCACGCTCACCTTGGAGATTCTGAAGCATGCGAAGCGTTTCCAGGCCACCGTTAGTTTCACCGCCGATACGGGTCTGAAGGAGGCTATGGAGATGGTGCAGAAATACAATCAGCTTATGCGAGACTTTCCCCTCGATGAATTACTCTCCGCGACTTCGTTGCCCAAGATTCAGGACGCCATTGGCCAAATCTTCAGCCATATGAACAAGAAGATGAGGTTCAGCAATTATCCTATAGCACGGACCTTACATTTGGTCGAAGCTATTTCAGCGGATCTTGAAGAGGTTATGCATCGCCTTCTTCCCGGCTCAGAATTGGTTGACCTCGATTATAAGGACTTCAAAAGCCTTATGACTACTGCTGACGAAATCTTCAAGTCTTGGGACGCCCAGATCAAAGATTTCACCAACATTGCCAGAGAGACAACGCGTAGAAGACAGGAAAGGTTCATCCCTATTAAAGTTAACCCTAAGCATAGTGAGCTTCAGGCTCGACTCAAGTATATCGATACCTTCCGAGACAATCATGAGCAGCTGCAGAGAACGATTGTTAATGTTCTTGGTCCGAAGTCAACTGTCAATGGCATTAGCGAGGAGACGACCGGTAACGGCGTTGCTCTCGTTGAGGAGATGGGTGACGTAGACGCCGTTGAGGAAGTCCAGCAAGCTTGGGAAGCATTGAAACATGTTGATCTGCTCGACGTTTCTCCCGAAGGCACCCAACGGTGGGTCAAAGCAGAAAATACTTATAATGAACGAACCTCTCGGGTAGAGAATTCGATTATCGCTAGACTGCGTGATCGCCTCGCAACAGCAAAGAACGCGAATGAGATGTTCCGTGTTTTCTCCCAGTTCAACGCTCTCTTTGTTCGGCCCAAGATTCGTGGTGCCATTGCTGAGTACCAGAACCAACTCATCGATAATGTGAAGCAAGCTATTTCAGGGCTTCACGAACGCTTCAAGCAGCAGTATGGTCACTCCGAAGCCCACGCTATGGCCCAGCTCCACGATTTGCCTCCTGTTTCTGGCGCCATCATTTGGGCGCGTCAGATTGAGCGACAGCTTGATAACTATATGAAGAAAGTTGAGGATATCTTGGGTTCCGACTGGGCTCTTCACACCGAGGGTCAGAAACTACAGACCGAGAGCGAATTGTTCAGAAAAAAGCTCAATACGCAGATGATATACAAAGCCTGGATCGAGGATGTTCAGCGTAAACAGATTTCAATATCTGGTAGGCTCTTCAACATCAACAAGGTTAGAGCCGCTAACAATGCGCTTGATCTCTCGGTGAACTTCGATGCCCAGATAATCGCACTCTTCAAAGAGACTCGTAACCTTGGCTGGCAAAACTTCAACGTGCCTCACGCTGTAAACAACATCGCAAAAGATGCCAAGAGAGTGTATCCGTACGCCGTGAGTTTGATGGAAAGTGTGAGAACATTTGCGCAGACAACCAGGCAGATATCGGAATTGCCTGAAGTCTCTATTCTGTTAAGCGGCTACCAGAACGATGTCCATGTTCTAGTTGCGAAGGGCATACCCTTGAAGTGGGAGACATTTGTTAACACTTGGGAATCGTACCAAAAGCCGTCGCTCGCTAATGGCAGCCTTGAGCACGCGATGAGCCGTAATGGTGAGACTAAGCATGTCTTGTTCGTCCGAGATTTTGCTGCGGCTGCTTCCCTCCTTCAAGCGAAGACCATCACCCTCGCAAATATTCACTTGAACGTTCAAAAGGCTTTGGCGGAATTAGCAACCTGCCCTTACGAAGCGTCGGAATTCGAAGCGCGCCTACAAGCGATCCAGGCGGCTGTCGATCAACTGAACTTGGAGCAATATGTCAATCTTGGCTTCTGGGTGGAGAGAATGAATGAACGAATTAAATTAACTCTGCTTACTCGCCTCCAGCATGCAGTCTCAGCGTGGATTGAGGCATTCGAAGACGACACGCCGATAGATCGTATTGAGGCCAACCGACGAAAGCAGTTGGCTCCGACCGGGGAACCTCTCAAGTCGGATGCTCCTTTGATGAAACACTTGATTCATGAAATTACAATGAAGAATCAAGTCATCTATCTGGACCCACCTCTGGAGTTTGCGAGAGCTAGCTGGTTCTTACACTTGCATAACTGGATAGGCATTGTCTGCAACCTTCCAAAGATCAAGGCCTCCAGATACCAGATGAGCTTAACGTTAAGCACCGTCGTTCAAGAAGAAGCCCGCTTCAATGACCTCCCCAGCGATTGCACCGATATACTTGGCAGAGTCTACACATCGATCGAAAAGAAGTTGCAAGGTATCGGCGAATATGTCGACAAGTGGCTACAGTTCCAATCCCTTTGGGATTTGCAATCTGAACAGGTGTACGAACTTCTTGGTGATGAGCTCTCTAAATGGCTGCAGTTGCTGCAAGAGATTCGGAAATCTCGTGCTACATTTGACACTACCGAAGTCAGCCGCTCATTCGGCCACATTACCATCGACTATGAACAAGTGCAGATGAAAGTCAACTCTAAGTATGACCAATGGCAGCAGGAAATCCTGGTGAAATTCGCGAGCCGGCTTGGCAATCGTATGCGAGAAGTCAATGCCGAGATAGAAAAAGCCCGCAGAGACCTGGAGGGACAGAGCCTTGAAGCGAGTTCGACTGCGATGGCGGTCCAGTTCATCACCATTGTTCAAAGTTGCAAGCGCAAGGTTAAGGCATGGGCTCCTGAGGTCGAGACCTTCCGTCAAGGTCAATCTACCCTCGTCCGAAACCGGTACAATTTCCCGAACGATTGGGTAGATGTTCAACAGGTCGATTCGACATGGGAGGCCCTTAACGAACTTCTGAATAGGAAGGCAAAGATTGTGCAAGATCAGACTGATGCTCTGAAGGCCAAGATCGTCGCAGAGGACAGGGTTGTGATAGACAAGATAACCGAGATTGCTACGCAGTGGAACGACGAGAAACCCGTTTCAGGGACGATTGCCCCTGATGTTGCATCTGCGACTCTCGCCTCTTTCGAAGCTAGGATCACAAAATTGCAAGAAGAATTCGACATGGTGTCTAAAGCCAAGGAAGCGCTCGATCTCCCCGCGAGCCCCGAGTCTTCTCTCTCAACTATCTTAGAAGAAGTCCAAGACTTCAAGTCTGTCTGGGCTGGCTTGTCGACTATCTGGAAGAGCCTGAACGAGCTCCGAGAGACATTGTGGGGAAGCGTTCAACCTAGAAAAATTCGAGTCAGCATTGACGGCCTGATCAAGATGACGAAGGAGATGCCAAGTAGGATGCGACAGTATGCCGCTTTTGAGCATATCCAGAACATCCTCCGCCAGCTTCTGAAAGTGAACAGCCTTCTAAGTGACTTAAAGTCGGAAGCTATCCGAGATCGACATTGGACTAAGATCTGGAAAGATATCAAGCCTGGGCGGCGATACTCGCCTGTTTCTATGACACTTGGAGATGTCTGGGATCTTAACCTCGTTGCTACTGAGGTTATTGTGAGAGACATCATCACGCAAGCTCAGGGTGAGATGGCGTTGGAGGAATTCTTGAAGCAAGTGAAAGAGACCTGGAACAATTACCAACTGGATCTTGTGCCGTATCAAAGCAAGTGCCGTCTTATCCGCGGCTGGGATGAGCTTTTTGCGAAGTGCAGCGAGAATCTGAACTCATTGCAGGCGATGAAGCATTCGCCGTATTACAAAGAATTCGAAGAGGAGGCCTCGTCTTGGGAGGACAAGTTGAATCGCGTCCACGTCCTGTTCGATGTCTGGATTGATGTTCAGCGCCAATGGGTATATTTGGAAGGCGTCTTTACTGGAAATGCAGACATCAAGCATCTCTTGCCAATCGAGTCGTCCAGGTTTCAGAACATCAACAGCGAGTTTATGACTGTGATGAAGAAAGTCTACAAACAACCTATGGTGATGGATGTCCTAGGTATCACTGGCGTGCAGAAGTCTCTAGAACGTCTTGCCGAACTTCTCAACAAGATACAGAAGGCGCTCGGTGAGTATCTTGAGAAGGAAAGGGTGTCATTCCCTCGTTTCTATTTCGTTGGTGACGAGGATTTGCTGGAGATGATCGGTAATAGCAACGACACCTTGCGCATTGCTAAACACTTCAAGAAAATGTTCGCTGGTCTCACCGGACTCGTAATGGACGACGAATCGATCATTTCAGGCTTCACTTCCAAGGAAGGAGAAATTGTACGACTTAAGAAAGAAATCTCGCTAGCAAAGGTCCCTAAGATCAATGATTGGTTGGCTTTGCTCGAGAATGGTATGAAGGTCACCCTGGCTGAGCTTCTTGCCGAAGCTGTCGAAGTATATACGCCCCTATTCGAGTCGGGCGAGATCAGCCCGAACGCCTTGAACGATTTCATGGACGCCTTCCCTAGTCAGATCGTGGTGTTAGCTACCCAGGTGGCTTGGACTACAGCAGTAGAGCGATCATTGAATGACGGCGGCAAGACATTGCAATCTCTTTTCGAGCGGGAAGTCCATGTTCTCAAACTTCTCGCGGAGACTGTTCTTGGCGACTTGGAGGTGATACAAAGGAAGAAATGCGAGGCTCTCATCACGGAATGCGTTCATCAGCGAGACGTTATTGAGAAGCTAGTGAAGCTCAATGCTAGCACGCCCACACATTACATGTGGCTGCTACAAATGCGATACGTCTATGTGCCCGAGGGAGATTACTTAGAGCGTGTCCATATCAAGATGGCAAACGCGAAGCTCAACTATGGTTTCGAATACCTGGGTGTTCCCGATAGACTGGTCCGAACTCCTCTTACTGATCGCTGTTTTGGAACGCTTACCCAAGCACTCTGCCAGCGACTTGGCGGCTCTCCCTACGGACCTGCAGGTACTGGAAAGACGGAATCTGTCAAAGCTCTTGGTGTCCAGCTAGGCCGTTTTACTCTAGTCTTTTGCTGTGACGACACTTTTGATTTCCAGGCCATGGGCCGCATTTTCCTTGGTATTTGCCAAGTTGGAGCCTGGGGTTGTTTCGACGAGTTCAATCGTTTGGAGGAAAGAATCTTGTCTGCCGTCTCGCAACAGATCCAGAATATTCAACTTGGTCTAAAACAGGGTGCGGAAGACGACAAAGCCCAAATTGAACTAGTTGGTCGGCAGCTTCATGTAAACGCTAATACGGGTATCTTCATCACGATGAACCCTGGATATGCTGGTCGTTCCAATTTGCCCGACAACCTCAAGAAGCTGTTCCGTAGCGTTGCAATGTCAAAGCCGGACAAAGAGCTCATTGCTGAAGTCATGCTTTACTCTCAAGGTTTTAACCAAGCCAAACAGCTCTCCAAGCAGACAGTTCCGTTCTTCGACCAATGTTTCGTAAAACTATCCAAGCAAGCACATTACGACTTTGGCCTACGTGCCTTGAAGAGTGTACTTGTTAGCTCTGGTGGTCTCAAACGTGCCCGGCTCACGAGCAGTGACGGCAACATCGGTTCCGAAGAAGTTGTGGAGCCTGAGATCATCGTACAAAGCGTTCGAGAAACCATCGCTCCAAAGTTGATTCGAAGCGATGTGGAGATCATGATGGCGATCGAGGCAGATTGCTTCCCAGGTGTTCAGTACGTTCCTGCTAACTTGGCAGAACTTGAGGATGCCATTCGTCGTCTTGCAGCAGAGAGACACCTTGTGGTCAATGATATCTGGATGACCAAGGTTCTTCAGCTCTACCAAATTCAAAAGATCCACCATGGTGTGATGATGGTGGGTAATTCGGGATCTGGAAAGTCTGCTGCGTGGAGACTTCTCCTGGATGCACTTCAAGAAGTGGAAAAAGTCGAAGGTGTCTCTCATGTCATTGATTCTAAAGTCATGTCAAAGGAGGCACTATACGGAAACTTGGACTCGACTACCAGAGAATGGACCGATGGTCTATTTACTAGCATACTACGGAAGATTGTCGACAACCTCCGCGGAGAAGACTCCAAGCGTCACTGGATCGTATTTGACGGTGACGTCGATCCTGAATGGGTTGAAAACTTGAACAGTGTCCTGGATGACAACAAGTTACTTACTCTCCCCAACGGCGAGCGTCTCAATCTGCCACCCAATGTTCGGATCATGTTTGAAGTCGAGACTTTGAAATATGCTACTCTGGCGACTGTTAGTCGATGTGGTATGGTATGGTTTAGCGAGGATACTGTCACACCAAGCATGATGGTCACCAACTACCTCGATACTCTTAGGACCGTGGCATTCGAAGACCTGGATGAGGACACAGCTGCCGCTGGTCAAAGCCCCGCAAAGACCCTCCAGATTCAGAGTCAAGTTGCCGATCTGTTGAATACTTATTTGACGGAGGAAGATTTCATCCTCACATCCCTGAAACAAGCCGAATCTTACAACCATATTATGGAGTTTACCGTTGCTCGCGTCCTGACAACCTTATTCTCTTTACTCAACAAGGCTGTTAGAGACATGATCGAATACAACGCCTCCCATGTCGATTTCCCTCTTGATCCGGAGCAGATCGAAACGTACGTCTCAAGAAAGTTGTTGCTTGCTCTAGTCTGGGCATTGACGGGCGATTGTCCACTCAATGATCGAAAAGCATTTGGAGATAATGTTGGAGCGCTAGCAAACTTCGGATCGCCGCCACTTGACGGCACTAGCTCTCTCATCGACTTCGACGTTATTCTCCCCAGAGCTGAATGGACGCCGTGGCAAAATCAAGTCCCTACAATTGAGGTCAACACGCACTCTATCACGCAAACGGATGTCGTCATTCCTACATTGGATACTGTTCGCCATGAAGATGTGCTCTACTCTTGGCTCGCCGAACACAAGCCCCTCCTACTCTGCGGACCGCCCGGATCTGGTAAAACAATGACTCTGTTTAGCGCACTTCGAAAATTACCCAACATGGAAGTTGTCGGCCTCAATTTCTCTAGCGCGACTACCCCCGACCTCCTTATCAAGACGTTCGAGCAGTATTGCGAGTACAAGAAGACTCTTAACGGGGTGATGCTATCACCGACCCAGATTGGCCGATGGCTGGTGATCTTTTGCGACGAAATCAATCTGCCAGCACCGGATAAATATAACACTCAGCGGGCTATTTCGTTCCTTCGTCAACTAGTAGAACACAACGGCTTCTGGCGAACATCTGACAAGTCTTGGGTGACTCTTGATCGAATCCAATTTGTTGGTGCCTGTAACCCTCCAACCGATGCTGGCCGTACACCAATGGGCGCCAGGTTCCTAAGACACGCGCCGTTAATTATGGTTGATTATCCCGGTGAGCTGTCCTTGCTTCAGATCTATGGCACTTTCAACTCCGCTGTCCTTAAGATCATTCCTGCGTTGCGCGGATACTCCGAGCCGCTCACCCAGGCAATGGTTCGTTTCTACTTGGAGTCGCAACAACGATTCACGCCTAAGATCCAACCGCATTATGTTTACAGTCCTCGTGAATTGACCAGGTGGGTCCGTGGTGTGTACGAAGCTATTCGTCCGCTAGAGACTCTCTCTGTTGAAGGATTGATCCGTATTTGGGCACACGAAGCGCTGCGACTTTTCCAAGACCGTTTAGTTGCAGAGGATGAGCGACAGTGGACTGACGAAGCTGTCCAACGAATCGCATTAGAGTTCTTCCCTACAATTGACGAGAGTAAAGCGTTGGGTGGCCCGATCCTATTCTCCAACTGGCTTTCCAAGAATTATGTTCCCGTTGATCGAGAACAGTTACGAGACTTTGTCAAGGCTCGTCTGAAGACTTTCTGCGAAGAGGAAGTGGATGTTCCACTCATTTTGTTCAATGATGTGCTTGAACATGTCCTTCGTATCGACCGTGTCTTCAGACAACCGCAGGGCCATTTGATATTGATTGGTGTCAGTGGAAGTGGAAAAACAACACTTTCAAGATTCGTCGCTTGGATGAATGGTCTCAAAGTCTTCCAAATCAAAGTTCATGGGAAGTATTCCGCCGAAGACTTTGACGAAGATCTCCGAGAGGTTCTGCGCCGATGCGGTTGCAAAGGCGAGAAGATCTGCTTTATCATGGACGAATCTAATGTCCTTGACTCGGGTTTCCTGGAGCGCATGAACACTCTTCTTGCTAACGCTGAAGTCCCCGGTCTTTTTGAAGGGGACGATTTTGCATCCCTTATGACGGCTTGCAAAGAAGGCGCACAGCGGCAAGGATTGCTACTGGATTCTCAAGAAGAGCTATACAAATGGTTCACTCAGCAGATTGTCAAGAACTTGCATGTGGTATTCACTATGAACCCGCCCGAAGACGGTTTATCCTCCAAAGCTGCTACTAGTCCGGCTTTGTTCAACCGTTGTGTGCTCAATTGGTTTGGTGATTGGTCTGATCAGGCGCTCTTCCAAGTTGCCAATGAGCTTACTCATTCCATCGACCTTGACAAACCCAACTTCGCGGCTCCTGATACTATTCCCGTCGCGTATCGCGGTCTTAATCTGCCTCCTTCCCACAGAGAAACAATCGTTAATTCCATGGTCTATATTCATTACTCTCTGCAACGTTTCAACAGCAAGCTTCAGAAGCAACAGGGCAAGGTTACATTCCTCACCCCGCGTCACTTCCTCGATTTCGTTGCTCAATATGTCAAGCTGTACAACGAGAAGCGGGAAGATCTAGAGGAACAGCAACGTCACTTGAACGTTGGACTGGACAAGTTACGAGACACGGTCGAGAAAGTGCGTGATCTTAGGGTCAGTCTGGCCGAGAAGAAGACCCAGCTCGAGGCAAAAGATGCCGAGGCCAACGAGAAGCTACAACGCATGGTTGCTGATCAACGGGAAGCTGAACAGCGCAAGGGCGCTTCTCTGGAGATTCAAGCAGCGCTTGAAAAACAAGAAGCAGAAGTTGCCACTCGCAAGGAGGTTGTCTTGAATGATCTTGCAAGAGCTGAGCCTGCTGTCGAAGAAGCCAAAGCTAGTGTCAGCAACATCAAACGACAGCACTTGACTGAAGTTAGGTCTATGGGTTCTCCACCGCAGGGTGTCCGACTTGCGATGGAGTCCGTATGCGCGTTGCTGGGCCACAAGATCGCCGACTGGAAAGGTGTCCAGGCTGTGGTGCGACGTGACGACTTTATTGCGAGCATCGTCAATTTTGACAACGAGAAGCAGATGACCAAGGCCTTGCGAACGCTAATGCGAAACAAATTTTTGAATCAGGCGGATTTTACATACGAAAAGGTCAACCGTGCCAGTAAGGCCTGTGGTCCGCTAGTTCAGTGGGTAGAGGCTCAAGTTAATTACTCTGAGATCCTCGACAGGGTCGGTCCTCTGCGAGAGGAGGTGGATCAGCTTGAGGAGCAAGCCCTCCAGACAAAGGCTGAAGCCAAAGCCGTCGAAAACACCATCATCAGTCTAGAGCAAAGCATCGCAACATACAAGACCGAATACGCAGCTCTTATCAGTGAGACTCAGGCCATCAAGGCCGAGATGTCTCGTGTCCAATTCAAGGTCGATCGAAGCGTAAGATTACTCGACAGTCTTTCTTCAGAGCGTACCCGCTGGGAGGACGGAAGCAAGTCGTTCGAAACTCAAATCAGTACTTTAGTTGGAGATGTCTTAGTGGCAGCGGCTTTCCTGGCTTACAGTGGTCTTTACGACCAGACCTTCCGAAAGTCAATGATGGAAGACTGGTTACATCAACTGCATCTTTCCGGTATCAACTTCAAGCCCCACAACCCCGTTACCGAATATCTGTCGACTGCCGATGAGCGCCTTAGTTGGCAAGAGAATACCTTACCTGTTGATGATCTCTGCACGGAAAACGCCATCATCCTTAAGCGCTTCAACCGTTACCCGCTTATCATCGATCCTTCGGGCAGAGTTACCGAGTTCCTTCAACGCGAATGCAAGGACCGCCGTCTTACTGTGACTAGTTTCTTAGATGATTCCTTTACCAAACAACTAGAGAGTTCTCTCAGATTCGGCAACCCGATTCTCATTCAAGATGCCGAACACCTAGACCCCATCCTCAATCATGTTCTCAATAAGGAGTATCAAAAAACAGGTGGTCGTGTACTCATCCAACTTGGCAAGCAGGAGATTGACTTCTCGCCTGCGTTCAAGATCTACTTGTCGACCAGAGATCCGTCTGCTACATTCCCACCCGACATTTGCAGTCGAACTACGTTTGTCAACTTCACTGTCACACAGAGCAGTCTCCAGACTCAATCTCTTAATGACGTCCTAAAATCCGAGAGACCAGATGTTGACGAGAGGAGATCGAATCTCATCAAACTTCAAGGCGAGTTCAAGGTCCATCTTCGACAACTTGAGAAGCGTCTTCTTCAAGCCCTTAATGAATCCCGTGGTAATATTCTTGATGATGACAACGTCATCGAGACTCTTGAAACTCTCAAGACAGAAGCTGGCGAGATCACGGCCAAGATAAGCAACACTGAAGGCGTGATGGCTGAAGTAGAAGAGATCACATTGCAGTACAGTATCATTGCGCGATCGTGCAGTGCCGTCTTTGCTGTTCTCGAACAATTACACTATCTCAACCACTTCTACCAATTCTCACTTCAGTACTTCTTGGACATTTTCCACTCTGTTCTTCACGGCAATAAGAACCTAACAGGCGTGACTGATTTCAACGCACGCCGAGACATTATCATCAAAGACCTATTTGTGACCACATTCAAGAGAACAGCGCTGGGTCTACTACAGAAGGATCGAATCACTTTGGCCATGCTCCTCGCCCAAGCCTCCCCATACAAGATGGATAAGGGCCTGATCGATATTATTCTCGACCAACGTATCGAGGGCAAAGACCTCTCTACCGAAATCGACGCTAAAGATGAGACTTTTACTAAAGCCAAGAGGCTTGGCGTATTGAAGGACAAGCTCGATCAAGTACCATCTGCCGCCTGGGAAACGTTCCTGTCGGAAGAACTAGCCGAGAATGTCATCCCCCAAATCTGGGATGCGAATACTGAACCATTTGATCAAGGATTACTCTCGCTACTCCTCGTCAAACTCTTCCGCCTCGATCGTTTCGTCCCAGCCTCAGAGCGGTTCGTTGCGTCCGTCTTCGGAGCTGAACTGTTCGACATTGTAGATGATCTCAAAGAAACTATCAACCAGGTCCCTTCGACCCGTCCCATTTCGCTTGTCTCGAGTCCTGGCTTCGATGCCAGCTACAAGGTAGACAATCTGGTTGAGAGAACGCGTGTCAGATGCACGAATATCGCTATGGGGTCGAATGAAAGTCTTGCGAGTGCGGATAAAGCAATTAGCAACGCAGCACAGGTCGGATCTTGGGTTTTGATCAAG
Source organism: Annulohypoxylon truncatum (assembly GCF_022578515.1). Lineage (NCBI taxonomy): Eukaryota > Fungi > Ascomycota > Sordariomycetes > Xylariales > Hypoxylaceae > Annulohypoxylon > Annulohypoxylon truncatum. The sequence goes on along the minus strand of NW_025953797.1, from coordinate 625,362 downwards.
AACGTCCACCTTGCACCTACTTGGTTGCAATCCCTGGAAAAGCGCATGGAATCTCTGAACCCACATTCTGATTTTAGGCTCTTCCTGTCGATGGAATCCAGCCCCAAGATTCCTGTCAATTTACTTCGCGCATCTCGCGTGCTTATGTATGAACAACCGGCTGGTGTCCGCGCCAACATGAAGGATTCGATGTCTTCTCTTACAGACCGAGCTTCGAAGAGTCCCGTGGAGCGCGGCCGACTATACCTGCTCCTTTCCTTCCTACATGCTGTCGTTCAAGAACGTCTACGCTACGCACCCAATCTGGGTTGGAAAGGCTTCTGGGAGTTTAATGATAGCGATGTAAGTTTTCCCCTTGACAACATGATGAACAGCAGCTAATCCTTCATTCCCGTAGTACGAATGCTCCGCCTTCATCGTTGATACGTGGGTAGAATCAGTGGCACAAAGCCGCTCAAATATCAACCCACAGAATATTCCTTGGGACATGATCCGCTACTTAGTCCGCGAGACATACGGCGGCAAGATTGATGACGAAGGCGATTTCAATCGCTTAACGGAATTGGTCGACCAATCTCTCACGCCAGCAGCCTATGAAATTGGGCACAAACTAGTCGAAGGCACTGAGAAGGATGGGCAAGAAGCAAGCCTTGTGGTACCGTCTGGCACTTCGCTGCAAGAGTTCATGGGGTGGATCCAGAAACTGCCTGAGCGCGAACCACCAACTTACTTGGGCCTGCCTGCCAACGCAGAGAAGCTGCTGTTGGTTGGGCTTGGTAGGAGCCTGATAGGAAACCTGAAGAAGGTGACGGAATTATTGGACGAAGGAGAGCAGCTCTTGGGAGAGGTCTGATATGCCTGTACAAGATTATGGACGTTGTTTCTTCATTGGGGAGTTTGGTCTTTTTCCTCTCTACAGGCTTCGAGATTACAAACCTTCATACCCTGATACCCCTTTTAGTTTTAGATTGTTACCTATTTCCTTTTTTTGTTACATACAGGTGTATAAGTTACACTATACACGAAAATGAAATTGTTGCCCAATTATGTGTGCGAACTGTTCTCTCCGTCTAATCCTTCGATTGATCGTGTAGCTAAACCATCGTAAATCTTGAGTGACGACACATCGGCACTGACATCATTTTCTATGTACTGTATGTATTAGAGTGGTATTTGCTTTAGCGGCTCCAACTATGCAAGTTTCCAATGCCTCACATCCAATCAGACAAGCTGTATTTCAAACCATTACGACTAAATGTTCCCCTCGTCGTACATACCTATTTGTAAATGAATGCTAATCCATCAAATTCTCGTTAAATACCTGGTAGGTAGCTCCGAGATAAAAAGGAGCAAGCGAACACTGAGGCACCCAGGGGTATGCATAAAGGAGTACGGCGTAGTGATAAGATTTACATAAGTACGATTGATTAGGGCATCTTATCTACAGTATCTACGGAGTTCCCCCTCCTTCTTCCAAAATTCAGGTAGTGGTACGTACCACGGTAGCCTGCTTGCTGCGGCTGCACCATGCAAGGAGATGGGCCTAGATAAAAAAGCTTGGCGTTAATAAAAGAGGGACTGGCAATCCAGCGGGAATATTGAATGTCCAAACCCTGAAGGATTGAAACCTCGGAAGTACTCCGTACTCCGCGGCCGGCCCTAACGAGTGTTCCCTACTCCTTTTGGGGGCTTCCAATTGTTCTTCTCCGAATACATATACCGGAAACCGGAATATACTTAGGTACCTGAGCGCAAAAGCGCAGGACCTAAAACGCCTGATGCATTTTAGCGATATAGCGTCCAAGCTACATAGTTAAGATTTTAGGAGGAAATGATTGAGCATGTTTCTCGCTTATTTGAGGCCGCGGGTTAGTGCAGGCCAACGGCAGAGAGTTCCCAGGTCTCGAATCGTTTCTGAAAGGCCCCAGAGACTAGGGGGCGAGACCAGATGCGTACGCCCTAGACCGCCCAAACGCGGTACGGGATACGCGGATAGCTGTATCGTCTAAATATGTACCTAGGCTGCCAGGTATGTTATCATATTATGTGGTGTAGCCATGTTGGTCGTGTTGGCCAATGTTGGGTTTGATTTATTATTAAGGATTTTAAGAGTGACAATTGATATCAGAATCCCAGATTATCGCCTAATCAGATGACAAGGATTGGGAGATTGATTACGTTTTGTGAAGTTGGCAGACCGCTTTCCGAGATGCTTTAGGTATTACTACGATCAGCCAATCGTCAGGTGAAGATTACAAAAAGCCCATGCTAGTCTCGTCATGTTACCAAATCTGATCTACATCGTGGCCAATTAGAGGTGATTTAATAATAATCCGCTCGACTCTCATTCAACCGGGTCGCCGACAGTCGGGATGGGTCTCTTTTTATCTTTTTTGAGAACTGGCAGATCCATGTTTAGTTCATGCTAGGTGGCCGCTAGTAGGCACTAGCCTTATGGGGAGCGTGTATATCCCAGCACTGTTTCGAGTGTCCACTGTCCAGAGTGCCCTTCAGCTGGCAGGTACCCCCTAAGGATGAATCTTAAATGAGCAAGATGAGCCTAACTTGGTAAGCTCAAGACCCAAGTCTCGGCCAGCCCACGAGTCTCGTTCTACACCTTATTCCACACCCCCCCCTTCCATGTGGCATTCCCAATTTCATCCACCGCCGACCACCAACTCATTCAGATCAGATTATCTATTCCCTCGAATCTCCGAGTTTCACCTCGGACCAAGACGCTCGCTTCTACCTAGCCGTCTTGTGTACAACTCCTTGTCCGATCTTATCTCCACGGATCAATCCCGACGTGGCGGAGCATAAGTTGAGTTAGGCCTTTAAGTCGTAGCCTGTCGATTGTCTGTCGACTGCCTGTCGACTGCCTACGCCTACGTACGAAGTGCGTTGACAGCGAGGGTGACGCATGCGGTACAGAGCATACAGGGCAAGGCCAACTCCTGCAGTGTTCCGTACCGTACATACCCAGCATACCGTACATACCGTACATCCTGCTTACAGCCTGGAACGCCCGTCCTCGTGATCCGGGCATGGCCATATCCCGTAACCATAACACACAAGAATCAACCCTTCATCACTCCACCCCTTCCTGCGCTTAACCCATCTTCACCTGTCTGCTCCGGCCCTACGTCTATGAGGAACCCACACGAGCCTCTAGGAGTCTTGCCCCCTTGCGTCCGTGTCCACCCCATAGTCCCGTCTTTAACCATCCCAAGTGACTTCGTTGTCAATTGTACATAGTCGAATCATCGTCCTCCAGCTCGCTTTCGGCTCCTCTTTTTATCTACCATCGTATGCAACTGGTTTAGGGCGGCTTAGATCTTGAATACACACTACTAGTCGCCGTTATTTTATTCAAACTAATAAGCGTTACGGACAGTCACGACATACTGTAGCCCTTGCGACGCTTCTTCGGTCGATCACTTACTAGTTGGCCCACAGCTAGTCTTGCTCGTTGAGCCGCCAATATCTTGAAAGTCGAACAGGATTCTCACGTCGTCGAACAATAGCATTTTACCATCTACCCAATCTAAGGACTACTTCCCATTTTGGGTTCTAATCCGGAGCCCCATGTCATTATAAGACAAAGAAAGGTACCTATCGCGGCCACCACTGTAGTTGTGTCACGATTAGGCCAATTCCTTCGAAAGGATTTGATCGACGGAGAGTCATGATGGAAGTTGCTCCCTATCCATATGCGAGTCTTACCAGGTCCGAACCGAACTCTGTGAGAACCGCGCTCCCTACTCGTCCTGTCGTCTCTAGAGAGAGTACCCAACCGTCAGAAACCATGTCCATTCAAAACGCCTCCTCCGTTGGTTCGAGAAGCCCAGCAGTTTTAAGCCAAAGCGATTTTTCGGACGCGCCTAGTCCATCGATACAAGGATCCGAACGAGTCCATTCTAAGAGTCCATCTCCCTTCGATACAGTCCGTCAGGAAAACTGGGCAACGACGAAGTCCAGCTCCACGTCCAACCAAGGCGGCCAGGTGTGCAGGTGAGTCGACTGGCTACTAAGAGAGTATTCGATGAGTCCTAATTCCATTCTAGTAATTGTAGTACTACGAGAACGCCGCTATGGAGGCGGTCGCCGCAGGGGGCCACCATCTGCAATGCGTGCGGACTGTATCTAAAGGCGCGGAATTCGTCTCGCCCAACGAATCTCAAGCGGCCGCCATCGGTAGTCTCTACCACGCCGAAGAGAACGCCCGAGAAACCACCTTCCAGTTCCTGTTCCCAGAATAGTTCGGCGAATATTCCAGGCGCAACGTATGTCGCGGCAGATCAGATGCCCAACGGATCGTGTCCAGGTGGAGGACGATGTAATGGTACGGGTGGAGCGGAAGGATGCAGTGGTTGTCCAGCTTACAACAACCGGGTGGCAAAAAGTGCTCAACTCCAAAATCAAAATCGACAATCCGGCAATGAACAAGGGACTCCTTCGGACGATGGGCCGGCTCCAATTGACATAAACGCGCAACAAGCCGCGGCTCAGACAACTGTTGTCATAGCATGTCAAAATTGTGGTACTACGATAACCCCGTTATGGCGTCGAGACGAATCTGGCCATACTATATGTAATGCCTGCGGTATGTGTGTGCCTCAAGTTTTACTCGTGATATGTTCGCTAAACACGAATTACAGGACTGTACTACAAACTTCACGGAGTTCACCGACCGGTAACAATGAAGAAATCCGTCATTAAGAGGAGGAAACGTGTAATACCGGCAAATCAAATGGATGACGGAGTGGAAGACGTAATGGCGGTCGATTCGATTGAACAGCAGAGCCAATATGCCGAGTCTGAAATGGAACGGGGCAGTGTCAACGAAGACGGGTCTGTTAATCTCGGGCTACGACGTAAAACCGAGCATCCTCTCACATTGCTTCCCGATCCGATCCGATCTGGTGCGGGATCAACCCCAGTATCCACCGATCTCATGGCGTATCACAACACCAGTGCTCCACATCATGTCGTCGATATTCGGGATTCTCTTACCGACGACAATCGTCTAGCTCCACTAACGTCTATCTCGCTATCGAGTGTCCGTCAGTCGTCCTTATCCCCAGCCTCGTTTCTGTCTCCGTCGAGAAAGCGCTCCTTTTCGGGAACCGAGTCGGAATACGCACCGAGCGAACCAAGCTACGATAACTCAAAAAGGCTATCGTCGATAAAATCACTTCTTAACCCGTCGTTTGAATCGAGCCCCAGTTTTCGCCCGGTTGAGAACGCTCCCGAGTCGCTGCGACTTCGGTCACCAGCGAACTCACTCATATTAGCACCAAGTCCCAGCCCGCAACTAGTATCCCCAAACGTGTTGCCGAGCCTCCAATCTAGGGAGAGCACAGTTGAAGATGAGAGGACGAAAGCCGGCCGTCTGGCGGCACTACAACAAGAAACGGAACGAATGCGCCAATTACTCGCGGCCAAGGAACGCGAGATGGCAGCGCTACAACAATAGTTACTAATATCCCCCTTTCGAATTAGCGCTGATGATTTATTGCTTTGATGATCAAGATTTACGATTGGAATTACCGGTGTTGCTCTATGGAAACACGGCAAAAAAAACGCAAAAGGGTGAGCCAAAGGTTCAGAGGCGTCAAAAGGTAGTAGAGCTTAGCTGGTGGTATTTGCTTTTCAACAACATACGTACCTAGGTAGCATATGTGCTCGGCGTACATGAGTTTGCAAAAAATACATACAAGGATTAAGGAGGCAAAGTGTTCTGAATTACATTGCATGGTTGCAAAATCCCCGTGGCAGAGGCAAATTTTAAAGGAGATTGAACTTTCAAAAGGAATTTCTCATAGGAACTATAGAAAGGGTATGGAAAGGGACGGGGCATTGGATGAAGGCAAAGGATTGGTATGAATCGGTTTTCGCAGTATCGTTCGTATGGTACACGGGTTAAGCAGCTTCTCGCACGTAACCGCTCACCTCAGATAAAATTAATGAACTTATATGGATTTCCTCGACGATATAATGTCTCCTGATTACAAGTGCTGAGGTATCAAGAGTCACGAGTTCAGATTAGCATGTCATGGGAAGAACAATTCCATCTCGTCTATCTCGTCTCTACAACTAGTCTCCCGATCGTTTACACGCCAACGTGGTCTTCCATGGCAAAATCCATCGCATTTATTCGTACATCTGAGGCCATCATCGGCCCAACCTAACCGTCCCAATAGTTGGAGTAACGAATTAACTTTCTAAAACACCAGCATTCCAGCCGCAAATTTTTTTGTTTTTCACCTAGTTTTTCATATAGTCGGGCCCCAGTTACCAGCTAGAAGCTAACCTCTGGTCCCCTTCCTTGTCGCACCTTCATCAGTCGGTATCCCACAAGGCGAGTAAACCAACCATCCTGTCCAAGCTAGGAGATTCGCTCACCCTCCCTGCCTCCCTTCGTTCCTTCCTCTTTCCCTTTCTCTCTCGCTCGCTGCCGTCCCAGCTTATCCGCGACATATATATATACATACATGCCCGCGACGTGTGCCAGGAACGCTTCTACTAATGTTGTAGTTTCTTGGTTAGGTAAGTTGTTGTTGTTAAGTGGTAGTAAGTTTAGGTTCAGGGGAGGGCAATCGCGGCGGTTTTAAAAAGGTGTCGGGAAAAAAAATTTCCTAGACCTGCTCGGCGCCCCAGCCCTGGTCGGCCTCGCGCATGTTGGCGGGGGGCTCGACGGAGGGGACGAACTCGAGGGCGACGTAGGCGAGGCCGACGGCGCCGACGACGGAGCCGGCGATGATGCGCAGGACGCCGTTGTTGAGCAGGATGGAGCCGACGAAGACGTAGAAGACGCCGCGGCCGAGGAAGGAGAACATGAAGGAGGCGTAGCGCGAGACCTGCGGCGGGATCTGGAACTCGAGCAGCGCGACGCCGAGGCCGAAGACGAGGACGTAGGCGCCGATGATGATGGATTGGCTGGAGGCATCGTGAGAATTGTTATATGTTACATAGTTGACACGGGGAATTTTCTATATTCGGGCGTGTAGGTAGGCTAGGGGCCGGAGAGATCGGTGGTTACGTACAAGCTCGCGTTGAAGAACTGCGATATACCGCCCAGCACCATGATCACGCCCACGGCGAGGTTGACGATTCGGCTAAATGGGGGGAAAGTCTTAACGTTAGCGCTTTCCCATCTTTTAAATACACGGTGTGAAGAAAACGGATTCTATCCCAGATGTTTGCATACAATGAGTCAGAGAAGTCCATCTTTGCGATTCGGTTTTAGGTTAACTATTTTGCGCGATAGATGGAGAGATACGATTCAATTCTGATGTAAAGTCGGCTCGGTGAGCGGCAGTTTCTACTAGGGACAAAGGGACGCGCGGAAGCTGTTGCAGTTTATCGTAGCTTAATAAAGTGATCGGAGAAAGAGGAGATGAGGCTATTTAGACGAGGCTTGCGATGACGGGCTTAGGTAGGATAAGGATAGTTCGCTCTAGGCAGACGCTTTTTTTCGGTTGCGACCTGTATGGACGGATGGGGGATGTTTGTGTTAGGTTTGCGTCAGGAGGCTGGAGCTAAGTTTTCTTTCGATAGGGGAGAGCTCCCAATCTTGCGAGCTACCTTTCCCTAGCGCGGACAGGGGTGCAGGGGTTGTCGTCATCTATTTTCAGCCACGCGAGCTCAGCCTTATTTCAGATGTGGCGCAGATCAACCACTCTTATCAGAAATAGGGGCAGTAGGGGTCAATTCCACACATCTTCTCACCATTTTCTCGCTGTACATACCCAATTACAAGTGATAGTGATATGTTAGACCTATATTACAAATCCACAATCTCAGTGATTTATACAAACTATGATTTGATGTAGGTAATCAGTGCTATCAGCTTGTTTCCCCTATATGGCATTAGAGCAGTCCGTCAATATTGAACACCTTTGCTAGATATAAACCACATCAGATGTTTACTTCTGTTCATTCATCGTCGTTTGTCTAGCAACAACGGATATAGGGCATTTCCAAAAAAATATATATTCTACAATAGTGAAGTCTTGAATTTATCTAGTTTGACTCCCTCCTCTTATTACTACAACCCACTTATGCAAAATGGAGTAAAATATAAAGCATGACATTCCCTTCAAGATTAGATGTATACTTAGCCACGGTTTATATGGCTGGATACCAAGCAATCTCATCACTAGAACCATAGTATAGATGCTCGGGTCTATGTATCGCTAAAAGATGTCTCTGCCTTGGTTCTTCCGGAGAATGCTTGCCCTCCTCCCTAGGGTACCCCAGCGACGAGATAAAACTCTCCGATCAAATATGACAGAGATACGAAGCAATTCAGAAGGCCAACTTCGCGCTAGTCTAGTATATACAATTAACAACAAAGTACGACGAAGGAATATGATCAGCATTGAAAATTTGCAGATGAAATAGGTCGATTACAGTGGGATCCAACTGATTTGGATAACCTAGACGGCAAACTTCACTACCGGTGTGTTTAGCTGCCGTCATAAACCTCGAAATAAGGAGGTAACATGAGGCACACACCAACGTTGACAGGTTCACAGCCTGGGTAGATCCAGATGTGTCTCTCGCCCCAACGAGTGTTTCCCGGCAATAGCGCCGCATATTTACGCATCAATCCCTTCGTTAAGAGGGAATATTAACAGTCAAAATCTTCCATGGACAATCAGACAGCCTTCGCTATATGTCCGCGTTCTATGTTGCGTTCGAGGTATACCTACACATAACAGACAAGAACAGTTAGGGAAATTTAGCCCTCGCCACCGATAAATGGATCATTGGCAAGATCGATACATGCTTCAAGACATTTCACATTTATATTCCTAGCATAATTCCTTCTCCCTTCAAGTACTAACGCACATGTTCGGCGCAAAACATATAAAATACCATATGCAACCTTTAAGGCCCTGACTCCTAGAGATAACTCAGGAAGTTTGTCACATATCATTTCTGCTTCACATGTGCCGATGCCAAAGTCGGGCAGACTTCCATATGGTAGAGGAAGCACGGCAAGGTACACCAGAATGTGTGTCAAGAACACAGCCCATACGAGCTAATTGGTGGGCTGTGCGTGAAGTGTAAGAACGCGCGAGAGAGTGCTAGAAAGGCCACGAGAAAAGCCCAAAAACAACATTAAGTGAAGAAAAGGGACGAGCCATGGAAGGTCAGGACCAAAGTTCAGCTAGGCGAGGACATCGACTTATGCTTGATTAGGATTTAAAGCTCGCGACGTATATTAATCCTTCCAGCATTCTGTATTTTTAACCATGATTCAACGCCAGGTTGGCGAAGGAGAAGCCCGTTTTCGCGAAATCCCCTGGGAACTACGCCTCTTAAAAGTAAGCGTACTGTCGTGGGAATTGTCGTCGTCCAGATGTGCGGTTGAATTCACTTGAAATAAAGTCAAGGGGTTCCGCGACGCTGTCCGCATTTACCTCATGAGGGCCCAGGTCAATCAATTCAATCAGTCCTACATGGAGGATCTTGACAGCGCTACTATCAATGCTAGATCTACGAATGAGGGCACAAGCACAGAAAGATCTGAGTCTCGTTTTGCTGGAAATCTCTCGAAGATGGTAAGGATTTAAACCTCGAAACGAATTAATGGGTACAATGGTACCCACCTAGTTTTTCTAGAGCAGTCATTCGAGGGCGTCGTTAACCATTTCCCGATCAAGTACAGAAGCTAAGCCGCGGGCAAGTGGCAGTTTCTTTTCTTTCTAACCTGAAGTGATCTATATGTGAGGGAAGGAGAAGAAAATACTGGAGAGAACACGTTACACCGTGTTTTAGGGACAGCTCCTGGAGACGCACAGTCCGGTGCATACGTGATTCCGCAACGGAAAGGAGAAAAGAAGAATTCCCAGTGTTGGGACCAGATCCCAACCTGCCGGCGATTTACCACCTCGCGGGAGTGGAGGTGGAAAACCCAGTGTTTCCGCGAGGATACGGGCTAAAACGAGCTTCATGTTGCTATCCTTATACTATTGCCTGTGGTCCAGTGCGTAAGGGGGTAAAATTAAGACCAATATAAAGAGTGGTTGGTTAGATAGTCTCCAAAGAAACGTTCAAGAAAAGAAAACGACAAAATCGTATCAATATTACAAGTGAGGGCCCATCCACCATATAGAGGATCAGATAACCTGAGAAGCCTAGAGATAAATATATTCGCCGAACTTCCAGTGTTATAGTAAGCAGAGTTATCCTTAATAAAAGTCCACGTTATGTAAAGAGCTTCTCCCCCTGAATGATCAGAACTTCATCAAGCAACAATGTAGTTGATCATCGTGGAATACAATAACGAGCCGAGCTTGAATCGCCGCCACAGTCGTATCCTTCAGTTGCTGGAGGTAACATGAGATACTAGTTCAACCTTTGCTCTTGAACTTTAATGTTGCTAATCATCTTCTCGTCTGTTCTTCTCGGGGCAAAAACGGCAATCGTAACCTTTCCAGCCAACATTTCGGGCCCGAGGCAACGTTCGGACACATAATCCAACTATTTGTATTCTTCGAATATCGCCATCAACCTCGTAGCTTACTTATCTTGATGTAATTTTGATGAAATACGTGTTGGATAACAAGTCGTATATAAATACAAACTTGAGGTCAACTTCAGGTGTACAGGACCGATGAGGCTAGATTAAGTTATAGAATCATCCGCCCAGCAGCCGTTAGCAAGGGGTGTTTTTCTATGACCGCTAGATCTAGCCGTTTCGTATTACTCTAACATCAACCACATAAGCACACCGCACGTTTGGGATTCAAACCCTATTCTGTCATCGGCATTCTGTTCTCTTACCGACAACGCTATCATTAGCCTAGGAGAGAGGGAGGAGACAGTATCGGCGTGCCGTTCTTCATGTTCCGTAGCAAGGCACGATAGACTCCAGATCTAAACGCTAGAGGGTCGCACTCCGTGGCGTATACTGTACTAGGTTTCTGGGAGGGTTCGGGAAAGCGTGCAGAAGTTGTGCATGGAGGGGAGACGAATAAAGACCGATATAAGTTCGTAATCCTCATTACGACATACGCGTGTCTCGCATTTCTTCGCTCCTTTTTTTCTCGAATGAAAACTGAGAAACTGTTCCCAAGCCACTTTGACCATTCTGACGATGCTGCCTCGAGGCCTCACGATACGAACGTAACGAACGTCCCATGACCGATCTGATACCCCCTCTTCACCGGTTGGGCATAGGCGAGAAGTGACAGTCGTAAACAGACCGGGCTGTGTCCCCAGGAGGTCCGTCGTTATTCTCAGGTGCTTCGGAGGGTCAATCCGACTATGGCGGGGAACTGGACAGCACCAGCTCCCCATGGGAGCAGCGCTGGGACAAGCCAAGTAAGCAGCCCCTAAGAGATCCTAAAACATCAATCAATAAGAAAAACTCACAACAAACCAGCTAGCCAAGCACCCAGGCCCGCCCTACGCATCAACCAACGCCATCGTAGGCGGGGAGCCGACCCCGTCGATCGACGACCCCATCGCCGCCGTGCTTCTCGTGCTCTTCCTCATCTCCGCCGCGGCGCACCTGGCCATCCTGCGCGTCAACAAGCGGCGCGGGCTCAAGTTCGTCTTCTCGGGCATGCTGTTCGCGCTGTGCCTGCTGCGCGGGGTCTCGCTGGCGGCGCGCATGGTCTGGGCCTCGTACCCGCGCGCCGTCAACTGCGTCATCGCCGCCAGCGTCATGACCCAGTGCGGCTCCGTCCTCATCTTCGTCGTCAACCTGTTCTTCGCCCAGCGCGTCCTGCGCGCCTACCACCCGCGCCTGGGCTGGAGCCGCGCCGCCACCCTCGTCGTCTGGTTCCTCATCGCCTGCGTGATGTGCTGCCTCGTCATGGCCATCGCGACCACCATCCACACCTTCTTCACCCTCGACCGGGCCGCGCGCCGCGCCGACCGCGCCGTCCAGCTCTTCGCCGGCTGCTACCTCGCCTTCCTCGCCTTCCTTCCCGTGCCCGTCGTCGCTATCGCCGCCGCCTGCCGTCCGCGCAGCACAAACAACAACAACAACCGCTTCCGCGTCGAGAAGTTCGGGTGCGGCCGCTGGCGCGCCAAGGTCGGGCTGCTCGTCTTCGCGGCGCTGGTCGCCACGCTGGGCGCCGCGTTCAGGGTCGGCGTGAATTTCGACGGCAGGCCCGGCACGGCGCCGGCGTGGTTCCACAGCCGCGCCTGCTACTACGGGTTTAACTTCGTGACGGACCTGGTGGTGTCCACGGCGTACCTGCTCGCGCGTTTCGACAGGCGGTTCATCGTGCCGGACGGGGCGCGCGGGCCGGGGGAGTACTCGCCCATCATCCCGTCGACGCACTCGAACAGCAGCCACCTCGAAGGCAAGCTGCCGCTGATGGGGACCAGCAAGCCCGCAATCATGCTCCGCCAGCCCTCCTCGCCTTCGTCCCCGCCCAGCCCCCCATCATCGCCGCCCCACACGATAACAACGACGGCAAAACAGCCCTCGTCGTCGTCATCATCGCAGCAGCACCTAATTGAGTCGTTCACAGACACCTCCAACACCGCAGTCGAGAACACGCCGACCTTGAACCGGAGCCTAAACCGCAAGGACAAGGACAAGGACAAATCGGCGCGGCCGAACCTACACCTGACGCTGCGGTACCACACGCACAACCACTCGTACGCGCACCTGCACAACTACACCCATACCCACAGCAGCAAACCGCGTCCCAAGAGCGCCCTCAAAGTCAAAAATAACAGCAGCAGCGGTAACAACAACAACACGAACACCGTCCCGCGCCCCGGCCTAAAAGCGCGCACCCGCCGCGCCGCGATCCTGCGCATGCGCATCAACAGCGAGGCGGACGCGTACGGGCCGGACAACCACAACCACAACAACGACGATCTTCTCAACCCCTCGTCGCCGCCGCCCTCGCACTCGCCGTGCGGGTCGCGCGAGGCTCTCGTACCTCGCATCGCCTCCCGCCAAGACTCCGACGGCTTACGGGCGCCGGCGCCGGTTCACTTAGTCGGGCCACCGATCCTGCCGGATCTGGACCTGGATCTGGAGCTGTTGAGCGCGACGCTGCCGTGGGCGCTGGATAGCTGGGGGTGCGAGGTGCGGAGGAGTTCGCGGGGTGGGAGCGGGAGCGGGAGTGGGAGTGGTGCGGTGCCTATGCAGGGTACCGAGGGGAACGGGAGGAGTAATAGTAATAGTAGCAGTAATAGTAGTAGTAGTGATAGGAGTGCGAGTAATAATAGCGTGGATGAAAGCGGAAGGGGGCAAAGGCAAGGAAGAGAAGGAGTTGAAGCTGGAGAAGTTAATAGCGGGAGTGGGAGAAGTAGCGGAGCCGGTAGCCAGCGATCGATGCGGTCGTGGCGGTCGAGGACTATGTAAGTGCTCGAATTTGGACATGCTATACCCCTTAGCTTGATAACTCTTCTACCAGCGAGGAAGAGGGAAAAAGGGGGGGTCAAGGTCCGGAGTAATCATAGAGGGAAACCGTTGTATATGAGATGGCCCGGCAAATATGTATACCACTCGATATCATTGTTAGTAATTATACCTAGCTATTGTTTATATTAGAAAACGAGTCTGGATTTTCCAGTCTAGTCTACCTTGGAATTACTGGTTGGCAAGCTGGTAGGATCTAGGACTTTGCTATGCGATTTGATACTCTAAGAAAACGTGCTTCGCCTAAACGAAGAGTGTTACAAGGCAATCTCACTTCCCACTTGGGATACATATCAATAGCTCTCTTCATTACTAGTAAGATTGCTCACAAACAATGACACATCCCTCGAGAACACCATATTTGCATAAAGCCAGTTGACCACCCGATCGATACTAGAAATTATCTTTCTCTTTTCACTCGTGAGAATTCTAATGCTTGGGTATCTACCTAAGTATCTACCTAAGTACTTCGCATTATGCTGCTCAAAACATGTCTCTGCCTATTAACATGAAATGGGCAAGAGGTTGGGGCCAAGAGGCGGAAACGCGGCAAGGGACAGATGGAGCCGTTCCGCAGCACAAGGCGTGTCGGGGCCGGCCTAGTCAAAGACCGTCGACAGTCGAGTTCTTAGTGGGTCATCTCCGTGTATGCTTGATGTGGCCAACGTGCATAGGCCGCCACCCTGACTTTCGGCAAAGACAGGGGGGTATGGCGATCTAGGCTCAACGTAACTCCTGAAGACCCTCCTAAAGACCTTCCAAACCTTGAATCCGCGCACCACATCTCCAAGGTGCGCCACCAAGATTTGCCCGAAGCTTAGAGGAAGTAATCCGGGGTGCCTATCAAGATGGTTAGTCCTAACGTCAACGACCAGCGTAGCCACGTAGGATAAAAGGAAGGAGTCGGGAAATGCTTACGTCGAGAAACCATCGGCTCGCCAGCTCGAGGGCAAGGGTCAAACTGTAAGCTGCAGTATATCGTAAGCAAATGTACTAAAAAGCTAGGCCACTAAGTGGTCCGAGTTCGACATGAGCCACTCACAATGTGTATTTCAGGTGTTCGTCAATCTCCATGATGGCTGCTTGATTACCACATCGGTAGCAGTAGTTAGGTGCTAATGACGATCAGTAGGTTACTCAATAGAACGGGGCGAAGATAAAGACTCACCAGAGAAGATGGTTACCACGTTCCTATCTTGCGACCAGTTGTACCCTTCCATGACCAACTGATGGGCACGTGCGATCAGTGTGAGACCGTTGTTGTGGTTGAAGGCCTCGGAAATGTCCTGGCCGAATGTGTAGCCAGCACCTCGGGGGCTAATGCCCCAGCCGCATCGGTCGTCAGGGTCGGACCAGAGCAAGTCGCACATGGGTCCCTCATGGGGAACCTCCTGGATCCGGTCGAGGGCTCTGATATTATCCAGCGTGTCGATACTGGGCGAGAGGCCGCCGTGAAGGCAGAAGATCTGGTTGTCGATAAGCGCAGTGAGGGGAAGGTAGTCGAACAAATCGGTGAAGAACTTCCAGACGTTGGCATTGCCGTATTTGCGCAAGCATTCATCGTAGAAGCCATAGACTTGAGTGATTTGGCGTGACTCGTGGTTTCCACGTAGGATGGTGATGCGTTGGGGGTATCGAATCTTCAACGCGACGAGGAGTGTCACGGTTTCGACAGAGTAGTATCCTCTGTCGACGTAGTCACCTGTTCTAATTATCAATACTACCGTACTTCACAGCATCTCAGTCGCGTATCGTGGAACATACCCATAAATAGGTAGTTGGTGTCGGGGTTAGGGCCGCCGATCTTGAATAGTTCCATCAAATCATGGAATTGGCCGTGTATATCGCCACACACCGTCACCGGGCATTTCTAAGTGAATGTCAATAATAGCGATAGAGGCGGGCGAAGATCGGAATGACATACGACAGGCTGAACGTTGGATTCATCTTGCAATACTTCTCTGGCCTAGATAAGATGAGATATCAGTATGGCGTCGACGGCGAGATGGGCCGCAAGGAGCTGCCTGTAAGCTACCACGAAGGTGAAGGATTACTCACCTTCTCGCAAAGTCTCTGGACGTCGACCTCGGCAAGCTGCTTGCAGTTCATCAAGCTCTCAATCCATCCGTCGAGGGTGGGGATGGTAGTCGGCTCCGAGACGGGCAACGGTGCCAATTCAGCAGGGACTCGCCCTACGTCCTCCATGTTTGTATCCATGATGGCGAAACAGTATCAGCGAATATGTGTGTCGAGGGGAAATTGTGGTGTGCTGTGGTATCGTAATAGTATGTATGGGCCGTCTGGCGGTGTTCGTGTCGCGTAATGCTTTTTTTTCGCAATAGCTTGGTAAAAATCGAGGAATCGATGGAGTCGGGGAATCCGTTGACTGGAATGACGTTTGAAACGGCAGCAGGAAAAGCGCAACGCCTTCTTTCGTTTAGGTGTGGCGTAATTTGGGGGGTGGGGCTAGGATGGGTATCGTTCGCGATATACAGAATAGTATGGGAAAACGAAGGAAATAAAATAAATGCAACGGGGATTTGTCAGTCGCAAAATTAGGACGAAAGTGAGTCAAGCTTTCGTCCTTGGTGCTGCGTCTTGGAAGCTCAGGAGTAGGTGTTGAGGGAAGGGTCACGATGGATTGCAATGTACGAGGTAGGGTTTTCCTTTTGTTTGAAGATGGCAGAATATTAGAATGCGGTCGGACCTTTCATAAGGGAGGTTAGGTACCTAACGTAAGGTACTGACGCTACAGCGCTACATTGTCCCTGTACTGTACAAGCTACCCAGCAGTACGTACCCTTGTAATACGTCAGTCTTCGCTTAACATGCGGCTCACCCTTCCTTCCCTTTATATCTAAACGTTTAGGTACATGTATAAGAAGTAGACGGTATATACCTAGGTAGATATTCATGTATAGATCTACCGCATCGTATCGAATTGTATTGATATAGTTAACCACCCTCCAGCTGATGTTATATGTACCATACTACTTTAATGTATACATCGATTTTTTCTAGGAATATGGGAGAGCTACGTCAATCCAAGGCCCACCGGGTCATTGGACTTCGTGCCTTGAGGTACCTCTCGACCAACTAGGTCTCGGAAGTCTAACTGGACTTCTTCCAGCATCTTCGCATGGGTCTTTGCTCTGTCCATGCATTGCTTCCATACTACACCATTCCTCTCCGTGCTACTCAGCTGCCTGGCTAAGATCACGTTGAACGCGTCCACTTCTTCCTTGGCCCATTTCACGCATGCGCTCATCATCGTCTGCGGGAAACAGCTTTGGAAACAGCTCACCGTATTTCGTATGATGCTGAAATAGACAAACGAGATCTGCCAAATGTAAAGGTGGAGGTCACCTTGGAAAACGCATTGTCTATGTCGAGTTAGTATCCATGTAGACTCTCTAGAAATCACGTGACATACCTTGAGCGCTTTTGGATCAGGTCGCTCCGGGCCTTGAGATAGGCATCTCTCGCGCTGTCCTCAAAACCTAGCCTATTCAGCCACTCAACGTTGCGCTTCGCCTTTAGTGGTTGACTATGTGCGTCTATGAGTTCCCGTATGATAAGCCCGGCCAGTTTCGTGCATCTCTCCTCGACCTTGAAGTTGATGAAGTCTTGCGCGATAATGTTGTTTTTAAGTCCACGAGCAAGCTTCTGCATCGTCTCGACGCGGTCAACCGCTAGCTCAAACTTCTGAAGCGCGATGTCAATATCGAGCTCGTCCATCTGACCCTCAACCCAGCGAAGATTCTGCTGCTTTCCGTCCACCTCAATCAGCATATCCTTGATATCGGATAGCGTCTCGAGTAGCTCTGTCTTCTGCAGCAAGCCCGGATCTCGGGAAGCAAAATAATTAATGGTTTCTTTAGCCTTATTATTAGCTTCCAACTCGGACTGCAAATTCTTTCGCAGTTCCTCGACCGCCTTTCTAATATTCAATACCAAGGTTGCCTTCTCGGTGTCTTCCGGTTTCTCCGTCCGATAGATGAAAGATTCCTGACCAACACCTCGAACCATGATAGCATCTGCAAGCTTGTTCCTACCGCTGTACGAATCGGTGGTTGCAGCCATATCAACGACCTCGATGTCTAATAGCGGCCAACAACGATCGGCAACCAGCTTCGTCGCCGGACCTCGTGTGTCATTAGGGTTATCCGTCTTACGTTTCTTACGCGAAGCAACAAGCAGGTGGTCGTTAAGAAGGAAGAGCTGCATAGATCTCCTGGACTTATACGTCGCATTGTCAAGTTCAATCCAGGGCCCGGCATTCTGGACGACGTGCCTACCCATCGAATTGGGTAGAAATTTCTGGGAGCCTTCGACATTTTTGTAGAGAGCCTGCATCTGAGCGTTCCAAAGAGCTGATCTATCGGCCACCGAGCTGCGTTTGTCCCTCTTACTAAGGCCAGTGGAAAATTCTCCATTTATAGAGACATTGTTGCCTCCTGACGAAGCCCTAAGTGCGTTCGTGTTTGTAGCTAGTTCTTTGAACAGATTGCGTAGAGAACGCATCTCTGCCTTGAGCTTCTCAGCTTCCTTGCTGATCTTAATAAACTGTGCTCGGTTTTGATAGACGCTCTGCTGTAAATCTGCCGATGCCCTATTCTTCAACTTGCGCAAGGCGATTTCGTAATCTCGGATCTCGTCTTCGGTAGCTTCGCTCAGAATGCTCGACACATATTGATCGGGTATGAGCCTCGGGTCTCTCAGTGCCTTTGGGTCAACTGTTGGTGGCACCCTAGGCGCACCTCCATCACGGGACGGGGGCGGTCGAGCCCGTGGTGGGGGCTGATCGTATCTCGATGGATCGAAACTAGGCATGGAAGGAACCGGGGGAACATTTGGGTCATAATCACTGGGGAGATTGTTGAAGCGAGTTGAGTATCGTCGCTTGACGAGATCGCTAGTCTTCCCACTAGTTGAAGGGGGCTGTCGCTGTCGAGGCGGTGGTGGGCCGCCGGGACCCGGTCGTCCACCGGTACTGCGAGGCACAGGGACGTCATTGTTTGGGATAGGTTCGGAGATTTGCCTAGGGGCGCTTATAGTAGGGCGAGCTTTCCTCTTAGGGCCTGTGCGGAGCGATATCTTACTTCGTTCTTCAGACATGTTGAGTGCCTAGTTTAGAACAGGATCGAGAAGTAATCTTTGTAATCAGATGCAAGAGGTGCGGCCTTATGGGTACACGCAACGATCCATCAAGGACCGTTGTAGGAATAGGAATTGATATAAAGAGGAAATCCCGGGCTCGGGGTGTTTCTTTAGATCAAGTGCGTCCAATAAGCGGGTTAGACGTTCATTGCCATTTTCCCAATAATATGAAGATGAAGGTGAACACTCGAAGATTGAACGTTGAACGTTGAAGGTGAAAGTTAAAGTAGAGGCGGCTTAGCTAAACGGGGCACAGACATTCAATTGCTTCATACGCCACTATGCGACAATGCGCTCCTTCCCATCTGTAAGCCCAGATGCCGACTTGCTCTATCGGCCGGATTTATTTGATAGCGGATACGCTAGTCCGTATCTATTCCTAGCGCGATTGAGGGTTGCAAGGATCTGGGGCTAAGCTGCCATGGGCACGTCAACGGTCAGGTATCCGAGCTAAGCTGCATTGAAAAAAAATTACGGAAGGCTGCTTCTGTCTTCGTTAAAGACCTTTTTAGGAAGTAACCTTGCAGAACTTCAACAATTCGCATTGTACCGGACGAGAGACAGCAACTACGACTCGATCAATCGTAGCATTCGATTAGATTATTTAAATCGCGACCGCCGTGCATTAATTCAGCTAAATCGATTTCTCCTCAACCCCACACGGGATTATCACAGCCATCACAATGGTCCAACCAAGTACGGTACTGACGATATCAGCCGCAACGGCGGCCACCGGTATACTAGGTATGCATTCCTACTTCTGACCTACTTCTACTACATGCGCGACTGCCGTCAATGAGCGCGGCGCTCATTTTCGCAGTCCCGTCGTTTCTCGCCAATCCTCCGTACCCGACTGCAACCCCGCTAACCCAGGTTTCTTTTGAACAGCATACGCCATCTACTTCGACTACCAACGGCGCGTAGACCCCAACTTCCGAAGAAACTTGCGACGGGAAGAGCGACGACAAGCGCGCGCGGAGAAGGAGGAAGCCCAGGCGCAGACGAAGCAGAAGCGCAAGGACATCCAGCGGGTGGTCGACTCGACTAAGGAGGAGGGATTCCCCACTGGTGTCAACGAGAAGGAGCAGTTTTTCATGGACCACGTTCAGAAGGGAGAATTGCTCGCAGCCGATCGTAAGTCTCGCATGCACATTTGGACTATTTCATTGGGCCGGAGAAGAGGCGAAAATAGAGCAAGTCTGGGGGAAATTATAGGAGGCTATTCCGAAACAAAGGACGTCAAGCGCTAATTCGGAGCGATCCCTACAGCATCTCGAACGATGGAAGCCGCTCTAGCCTTCTACAAGGCCTTGAAGGTATACCCGACTCCGGGTGACCTAATTAGCATTTACGACAAGACTGTGGATAAGGTAAGGATCCCGATGCGAATAAACCCTCACTGCTACGAACACCCCACTAACCCCCTATTCCTACGCAACAGCGAGTATTAGACGTTTTGGCCGAGATGATCGCCTATGACAAGGACCTCGATCTTGGCAGCGGCGGCGGCATCAACCTCTCAGACCTACCTAGCGCAGGTCTGGACTAGAAATAGGATAGGATAAGAATAGGAGTCTAATACACCCCCATCATCCTCATCCATACTTAAATCCATAACGACACTACTACTCCCTCCACTCTTCCCCTCATGAAAACAAACGACTGGTAGATAGGCTTCGCTCGCCCCGGGGTCGGTCAAGTAAAAAATCCAACCCCTAGGCAGATAGACGAGAAGCTTCTGAGCAAAAAGGTGAATGGTTCCCGCGGTATAAGAAGGGAGCCAGGCGCTACGCGCAGAAAGGAAATACCTCGAATACCTTGTATGATATAATGTTCGGCCAGCAGCATGCGCCTGGCCGTATACTCTTCGGTTCGGATGTTCCGGTAGATAGGGCGGCTCCGCTGTACATTTTTCTCACGATCATGCTCGGTGCGGCTGGTATAGACAAACGAATTGAACCATGATTCTTCTTACTGATTCTTCTTACTTTTTTCTACCCAACGGACTCCTACTCGATTGCTCAAGTGATGTGATGATGTAGACAAAACGCCCCTTAACCATGCATCTTATACCTATCTACCTAGGTAATCAAGCCTCGATCTTCCTACCCTTCCGGTCAACCCTCACATCCCTCGGATCAAACCCGCCATTCCCCCAAGTCGCCCACTCGGGCGTCTCGGGACCCATGTACTCCTCCGGCGTCCACTCGCCATCAGCGCCCCGTTCCTCGAGTAGTTCGAAGAAGCGCTGATAATCAATCCGCGTGTGCCACTTCCCATCGACCCTAAACCTTTCGCTAGCAATAAGCACGCAGCAACTATGCGCGTGCTCGGCCGCAATACCATATTCCAGCCCCCTCTCCCTCAACTTCCTATCCAGCGCGGTGACGAACTCCGTCACCTCGGCATAGAACGGGACGTTCGCCATACTCAGGCCCGCGCCCGCGCTACTCGACGTGCCGCAGTACGTCACGCCCTTGATCTCGACGAAGCACGGCAGTCCCCTCTCGACCAGGTCTGCGTACCCCTCGACCTCGTCCTCCACGTTGAACCCCTTGACAAGGGTCAGGCGGAAGACGGTGCGCTGCTTGTTCCGCTTCTCGCGCAGGATGTCCAGGCAGCGCTGGAACCGCTCCCAGAAGTCGCGGTGCAGCGGGCGGTCGATCTTCCTCAGGGACTCCTTGTTGCTGGCGTCGATGGACACGTAAAGCTGCGTGACGGCCTTGAGGGCCGCCAGCTGCTCCGGGTGCTGCGCGTTGCACACGAGGAACGAGGATATGCGCTCGCCGTGTAGCAGCGCGAGGAACTCGTTGATGTGCGGGTAGAAAATGGGCTCACCTACCAAGCTCAGCGCGCAGTGGCGGATGCGCATTGCTTCGGAGAACCGTTCTGCCCGTACCCCGGGGATGCCGCGCAACATCTTAATCTTTTGGTAGTGCCCAGCCTTAACGCCATCGAAGATGGTCTCGGGAGGGTCGACGACCCAGCGCCATGTCGTGCCTACGGGGTTCGTTCCGTGCCTCCAGCAGAAGACGCATTTATTGGAGCAGGACAGTGACGGCGTCGTCTCCATGCACTGATGCGACGCGATGCCGTAGAATGAGAACTTATAGCAGGAACCACGCCCACGGAGCGCTGACTTGGTCCACCTGCAAATTTTGACCCCTGAGTGCGAGCCTACGATAGTGTACCCTTGTTTGGTTAACGATGCGTATGTAGGTGAGTTTTTTGGTACCATCTCCTTGATTGTCTGTGGCGGTCTTTTCGATTTTGGTTTGTTGTATGTTGTAAAATCTACTGCGATCGGTGTTGGGTTGTTCGATTTTTCAGGGTTATTTTGAGAGGCCTTCATAATCCTCCCAAGGTCTTCGACGTCTTCGATATTTGCGGAACGCGCCTTCTTCGCTTTACTCGTCGTCATCGACGGGTCGACAACGACTTCACCGTCATCATCGTCGCCGGATCCATATTCTTCGTCGCTTTCAATAGCATCTCCGCTTCCCGGAACCCCTTCCCCTAGAGATCCTGTGTGAGCAACGTATTCTAGGATATCCTTCACACCATCTGTCCATTCATCTAACCTTTCTCTCAGATCTCTTTTTGTATCTGCCATTCCCAATGGATAAGCTCTCTTGCGGCCGGTGAGTCTGGCCATCCATTTATCGACCTCCTTGGCCTGAAAGCAAAACCCTTCGTCTTCAGTTGGCCATCCTTCCCGGTCACCCAGGCCAAATACAGAGTAACCTAATATACCCGACAGTGGGGCTGTGTCAATCCTGAAGTCGTGGTGGGTTTCCCTCAGATGCTCGAGATAATTGTCGTTGATAGAATCGATGTTATAACTCGGCATTAATAGAAGATAGAAGTAGTCCACCGGTATATCTGGGTCCACCGACTTAGGTGCAGTAATGAAATACTCATCGTAATCTATTTGAGCTAAATCTAGGACGATGGGACTCAAGAAGGACTTTCCAGAGCTATCGGCCCGCTCTCTTAATAAAGTGCCGAGAGCTTCAGCGATGCCACCAGCGGTCTTCTCCGTGCTTCCAGTTAAGGAAGAATAGAAGATAAGTACTTGAATGGGGTTTTGGCGACTTGGTTCTATGTCTTTTCGTGCGTTGTCTACTCTTCGTAGCTCGCCCTTGATGCGGCGCGGTCCGATCGTAGCTTCTTTCGCCTTCTCCTTTGGCAAATCGATCTTCTCTTTCGCAGCTGCGCCATTGTTGCTAGGTATTGTCTTCGTAAGCTGTTGATCGAGCTCTAATACGTTTGCCGTGGTACTAGTCTTCTGGAGTAGTTCTATATACAGCCAGACCACGGCTAAGGTGCAAGTTATCGCAAACAGGATCGCGGGTCGGTGCTCGTGCCATAGTTCAAGGACACCTAACAAAACGTAAGCAAGCGTCCAGATACTTTCGAGCGGTTGCCTTTACCCTTTAATGACCCATTGGTGTCTAAACCTAGCTCCCCTGTTCCGTTTGCCATCGTTGATGGTGCGGTTGTCGTGTCGTGGTTGACACAGTTTTTCCTTCTATGAGTAAGGGAAGTTAGCGGGGCTAACCAGTCGCCTATGTAGAATTTTAAATAGAGGGGCACTTAGGTAGGGAAAACCCCGCAATACCCCAGATTTATGAATAATATCGCTAATATCGATAGCGGGTAACAGATCCATAACGGCGGCTGGATTTCCACCCATCGGAAAAGAAGAATTGAACCAGTCAGTAACAATCTTATTTTGACCACACTTCGAGATCGAATTCATGATAAAAATAAGATGGTATCATTAGCACTAATTCCATATGCGCCATGCCTCAGTATTTCGATATCTAGCAACCTAGATCTCTAGGTCTCAACTGGTCTCAATAAGCCACAAAAAGTCGATAGCAATCCGCAATCCAAATATGATACCTAAAAGAGTAACTTTCAACCCATCCCTCCCGTCGTAAGGACCTCTTAAACCCGCTAATACAAAGGAAACTTATCATAACTTTGTCGCTGTCCTTCTGTGTGGGCGTATATTACGCATCTGGATCGCTATCGGCACTCGGGGCTTCCAAGAGTAAATCGGGGATCCTGTTTGCCACGTCCGCAAAGAGATCGCGGGCCCAACAGATGGTAACCATAATCGCCAACGCGTTCCACTGGTTTTGGTTATTTTCCGATAAATTCACCTGAATCGGAATGTGGCAGCTGGCTTCCGGGTCTTTGGAATCCAATGTGACGATGAACAAGATGTGCTTGAAGATGACGAGCCCGAATATTACCGGCGGTACTGGTCTCTGGTCTTCGGGTACGCGTTCTAATTTCTCTCTCCATGATGCCGCCATCTCTGCCATGCTGTTCTGGATGGATATATGCATATTATCCTTGTCTGCCTCATACATCTCTATTAATCGAACGTTGGGCGGTAGGGTGTTGCTGTACTTGGCGATGTCACCATCAAGCTCAGCCCAGCGCAAGGCATCTTGAACTCTTGCTCTGATATGTTTGACGATTCGTCGTTCATCTTCATCCTGCGTAGCATCTGTTTTCGCTTTGCGTATGTCGCGGATACGCCCATGGATGTCCATCAACCTACGAAGCGCGATCGCTCCTATTCAAAAATTTAGCTGGACCGAAAAACAAATTGGCAACAATAAACTAAAACGTACCTCGGTATTCAAGCCTATCCGTGCGGGCATATATCCTTGGCCGGACACTTATAGCGTGTGTTTTGATGTAGAAAAGACCTTCCGGTAGAGGAACTCCTCGGAAGTGCATTTTCCAAGTCGAGGGCATGAGGGAGTATTCGTCTCGTCCTCTCAGAATCTGATTGAGGAAGACCTGTTCGTAGCGCCATCCGTCTTCCGGGTCATAGTCCTGGTTTGTTTCCTGAGTAGTTGAGGACGCTTCTGATTCGCTTGCGGATCCGTCGTCACTTAACGCAGCCCATTCTCTCGGTGCGTTCTTGGCGATGCTATTGCGTCGATCTGCCGGGTGCTCTGGGGTTTCTGGCAGCAAATCACCTTCGATTGATGCAATTGCGACTAAATTATTGTAGCTTTCCGCCACGGGATCTGGAGATTCTGGCCTTCCGTCTACCTTCTTGTCGCCTCCATGGTCATGGGCTTTATCTTCCTTAAAAAGGTCTTCTTCTTCTTCTTCCTCCTCTTTGATAATGTTGTCAACTTCTTCATCCTCAACTTGTCGGCTCGCATTAACTCCCATTCCTAGAAGCCTTTTCCATCCACGCCCTTCTGCATTGTTGGTTGGCTCTTCATGTGTCTTCTTCTTAGGCGTCCAGGGGTGTTTTGTAACACGACCACCAAAAACCCTATTCCTTAGAAAGCCATTGTTCCCGCTGTTACTAGGTGTAGGTGTGATAGGTGAACTGTTAGGTGCCCCACGAGAAAACCAACTGCTGAAGCCAGCCATCCTGACGGTGGTGTGTTCTGTGTTGCTATAAGGCTCCTGTCGCAAAAGTTTCGAGGGTGATGAGGTGGATGATGTGGAGCGTGAATTTTGAAGTCTGTCAATGAGTGCAACATTTAACTTCTCGGTTTCTCATAACGCTAGGTGAGTTGGGGGAAAAGAGAACATGGAAATTATTGATTTGACGGAAATAGCGAGGACGTTATTCATAATTGACTGGTGACAATTCATCATCTAGGTATTCAATGTCTCTCACATAACTGCCCAGATGCTGTACCGCTTTTGGCCAGGCCGAACATACCAAATTGAAAATGTGTTACGATATGAACGATAGTAGTAAAGGAGCTGATATGTGAAGTATATAATTCCTCACTATGCCGCTTCCG